>NC_092873.1:534295398-534618731 GCF_028372415.1 Notamacropus eugenii
CATTCAATAACACCCAGTGTCTCTCTGTAACCTCCAGGATCCAATTTAAAATCCTCTCTTTTTCATTCAAAAAGCTTTATGGCCCTTACCTCCTCAATTTGCCACTTTTCTTTTACCTTACTCCCAACCATAGGTATTGTGATCCAGTATCCCTGGCCTCCATGGGCATATATGTAAGTATGCATAGAATTTATTCAAAAGAAATATAGGGTAGAAATCTAGAATATGGGATGAGAAGGGACAGCCCTAGAAACTGGGATGCCTGTGAACACTAACTTCATGCAAATGAGGGCATGGTGGCTAAGCTTTGAAGGAACTAAAAGATGCAAAGACAGAGGGGTGGGAGAGGAATGAGTCCATTTCAGGCATGGAGAACAGAGATGACAGATGGAGCATCATAGATAGAACATCAAGACATCCAGTATGATGGGATGATCGCAAACATGAAGAAGAGTAAGAGATAACAAAATTGGAACATTAAGAAGAGACCATTTTGTGAAGAGTTTTAAGTTCCAAAGAGAAGAATTCCTATTTCACCTTAGAGGTAAAAGGCATGAAGTTGAGGTGAGCATTAGTGAGGAGGGGAACAGAATTAGAACTGTGCTTTAGACAATTCTTAAATTGCTACACAGGTGGAAATGTGCATTTCATGTATGTTGCATAATAATGGGATATATGTACATATTATGTTGAAATAATGGTAGAGATCTATATATGTGTGTGTGTATGTATATATTAAAATCACCAAAGAGTAAGAAAAATCTTTCCGCATTTTAAGGTGCAAAAATGTAATTACATTACTGTTTTCTATTACATACACATGTGTGAAATGTATATGCATATATACATACACAGAGACATAGACATATAGATACATATACATGCATACATATACAAGTATACACATGTATACATACATGCACATACATGTATACATGCGTTTATGTGCGTGTGTATATATGTATATGCATATGTAAAAAAAACTATCCTCATAATACAGCTATTCCAAATGTAAACCTTGGTAAGTTAGTGCGCTCTCCCTTATTGGATATCTCTGAGCTAAGGCTGAATTATCGCTCATTTAACATATTGTATAGAAGATTTTTGGTCAGGTATAGATTGAACTAGAGTTTTTTCTGAGGTCTCCCCCAGCTCAAAGAGGCTATGGTGCTTGGACTAATTGAGACATTAAATTGAAAGGAATGAAATTCTGAATTTTTGAAAAGAAAGGCTGATTACCAGGTAGATTTGACTGGCTTGAAGATAATTGAGAGCAGCAGGGAAGGTTACAAGCTGAGTGTGATAACAATGAATTGTTTTTAAGGAGAAGAGTTGGCATTGAAGAGGGTGAGGATGGGAAGTTCAACTGGGGATCCCAAAGCTGGCCAGAGAAATTCTTATCCACGTGGAAAATGTATTATACAGGTCATGATCTATATTTAACAGGAAAATAGACTTAAAGAAGTGATATATACATATCCTCAAATGTTCTCTTTTTCAGTAAGATTCTAGCTGTTATATATTTCTGGAAGAACTTATGTCCTATTAAAAGTATCCTAAGAAGCAAATAAGCAAAGGGCACCACTGATCATGTAAAATCTCTGGTGGAAATTTTCTTTTTAAAAATCTGGTTTTCTGATGTGCTTCTGGACAAAGTCATATTTAGACTATGAGCAATTAGATTGTCACTCAGGATAAACTGCGTGGCTTAGGGAAATTCAGCATAACTATATCCAGTATTTGAGGACTTAAGTTCAACTGCAAGTGCTGCTCCTTACAATCTATATGACCATGGGACAATTAATTTGATTTATTTATTTAAAACTCAAATTATTCATTTAGGAAATCCAAGAGTTTAGTCAGTTTATTGCTGAGGTCCCTTGAATCTCTGTCTTCTCAGAGAGTCAGGTTCAATAAAAGAATGAACCTAAAGCCTTGAACTCATCATGGGATAAGTTTATCCCATGGAATACATCATAGATCATGAGAACTATGATTGACTTCAAGTCTGGAGGACCTAGATTTGAACCTTACTCAGATACTTATTATCTGTGTAAGACTGGATATATTTTTTAGCCATGTTACCTCAGTTACCTCATTTGTAAAATGAGAAGGGTGGGTCAATGACCTGTATGTTCTCTTCTAGCTCTAAATCATAAACTTATATTCCTATCAATAGTATTGTAGACATGGATTCTTATGTTCCTTTTAGCTCTCAATCTGTGATATCATGTTTCTATGACCTAGGACTCTTTTTAGAATTCAGTGCCAACATGAATCAGCAGTTATCGGTGACAGTCTAAAAAGAGAGAAAAAAAAGGGGGGGAGGAGCAGTTTATCACAGGGACAAGATGATAATGTTGGTAGTAATAAGGCAGCTATCCTTAAGCATCCAAAAGAGATTTTATGCAGAAAAAGAATCTGACGTTAATTTTAGTCATGTGGAAAAAATCAGAGTCAATAGATAGAAATTTAATGAGGAAAATATATTCTTTATATCACAGGCATTTGTAAGTAGAAAAGTCATTTTTTCTACACTGGAAGTATTGATGTAGAGGTTAGATTACTTACCACTTGAAAGCTCTGTTTTAGCAGTAAAACTTTGGTTGGATTTGATGGAACATAAGGACTCTTTTAACTAATGAACTGCATATTTTTTTGATTCTGTGCCCTCTTTAGCACAGTTCAGATCCTTTATATATGTGAACTTATGACTATAGGGGTCCGAACTCCATCTGAACATCTCAATTGGTGGTGCAACTTTAGATAAGGGGGAAATTGACAGTACAAAAATAAGAAATGCAAAGTGGATTAGGAAAACAACAACATTTTGTTCTATACAATATTCTGATTATCAACTGTAGTGCCAATGTGATATTCACAGCACCCACAGTAGCCACAAATACCCCAGCAGTTATGAGTTGTGAAATACAACAGAATCTTCACATGGAAGACAATGAAAACATTTATTCAGACACTAGAAAGTCAAATCCATCATAGTACCAAAAATCTATACACAATAACAAACCAGCTCCATTAAACAAATCACAAGAAGGCTCCCTTAAGCAAAATCACCAACAAGCTCTTTTACTCATGGTAGCCAGCTGTCTGCTTGTCTGCATCCTTCCTACCTCTGACTAGACTCTGGCCAATCTCCTTTCAACTCTGCTGTAGCTCTAACTCTTCCTGTTCCACCCATTCAGCAATTTCCTCAACAAAGGTCCAATGAGGATAAACATATATTCCATGATGACAGCCTCAAATTTTGACTATAATTTATCTTTTCATATTAGCCATTCATGGCACTGAAATGCAAACATATATTAATTCATTTTAGTTAAAAAGGTAAATTGCTTGAGCATCTACTGATTTCCAGGTTCACCATTCAGTTCCATGGGCATAAAGACAAGTACAGCAGTATATAATTTATTCTGGAGGCAAGAGGGAGACACTGAAACTTCTTGAGCAAGACAGTATTGTGTAATGCCTGTTGCCTCAGTGTGATCAACTTGGAAGCTATTTAAATGATGGATTGGAAAGGAGAGAGATCATGGTAAGTGAAATAAAAAAGGTTTATCTAAGAACACAAGCCAGAGATGATGAAAAGTGGGACGTTTGAAAACATTTACATTCTCTTCTTATACCACTTCTTGGTAACATTAATGTCAGAATCCTTGTCTGAAGGCAGAATTTTGACCAGGCTGTCCTGTTACTCAGAAATGAATAACTATCCCCTATGAAATAAAATGATTGAATTCTAGAATAATAGAATTGGAAGGGACATTATAGAATGGTTATTTGTGGAACATATGCCTGAAGAATGAACCATTTCCCTGGGATCCAATGCAGATATTCAGTAAGTTGTTGCTTGAAGTATGGCCACCATCTCCCAATAAAGTGCATTGCATTTTTGGACAAATCTTATTATTGTCAAGTCTTCGTTTGGATGAAACTCTAATCTGGCTCCCTGGAATTTCCAATCATTACTCCCATGTCTTCCCTCTTGGACCAAACACAGTGAATACGATTCTTCTTCCATACAGTAGATTGTCAGCACCAAGCATCTGTTTTACTTGGAAAATTCCCTTCTCTTCTCTTTCAAATTCAATTTCTCATTCCTCTACTCCTTCCTTCCTCCCTCTCTCTCTCTATTTTTACTTTCTTCTTTCCTTCCTTCCTTCTTCCTTCCTTCCTTCCTTCCTTCCTTCCTTCCTTCCTTCCTTCCTTCCTTCCTTCCTTCCTTCCTCCCTCCCTTCCTTCCTTTCTTTCTCTCTCTTTCTTTTCTTTTACCAAGACTGCTCCCAACCCATCTTAGTTTATTTTCCACTACTAATTAATCCTAGAGCTGTGACTTGCTCCATTTTCATTTTGGATCAATTCAGCCTTCTTCAAGCAACTTTGTATCCCTATATTCTCAGGAGCTTCAAATATCAATGCTCAATTTAGTGTCATCCCCAAATGAGTTAGAATATTGCATGTCAGAAGTCTATGCTTTAAGGATGCACTAGCCTGAGCCTCCTATGGACAGGAATTACAAGAATGTGCCAAAATATCTGGCAATTTTTCATTTTTAATTTTCTAAAGAGAGTTTCCTTGTTTCAATGAATATTTCCATCTGTAGCAGGTTTTACATTTTCTCAATGTCCTGGTCATTGGGAATTGGTTGTCATTGACTTTCCCAAAACATGGCAATAAAAGTAAGACACATTGCTCCATATCTAGCCTGATCTGAGAACCACAGCACTCCCTCCTCCTTAATTCTGGACATTTTACTACTGACTGATTGCTCAAAGTTTTTCATTTTTCAGTATATGGTTAATGTTTATCTCTAAAGATATTACAGTGTACGTGTCCTCCTCAAAAAGTATTTGCCAATATAATATATATAATATATGTACATATAGATACTGCATGTGTGTATGATATTTTGCTTTATGTTTATCATACCACCTAAATTTCACCCATTTATCTACCTTCTAGAAAATAAATTCCTCATAAGTACATAAATATTGACATATATAGGTGTCTATATATGTAGATATACATATATTATATGTATATATAAAATATGTATATGTTTCTTTGAATGAATGGCATTCTGTTATGACTTCATTGAATAAGAGAATTCTGATTTCTCAGTCACTATTTTCATTTAAAGTTAAAGAAATGTTTTTTTTAAACAAATAATAAAGGCTGTGCATATATGCCAAGCTTAAGGAATAATCTTTTCTGTGGTTTGAATTCTTAAGTAATTCATTTGGGGAGCATGTACAGAGGAAAGATGTAGAACCATGGCTAGCACTGTCCAAGGCAGCTAGCATTCAAAGAGACGAATACTTTTAATGTTTACTATTGCTGCCATGTGCTTCTCCTCTTTGTCCTCCATTGGTCCTCATGGTCAAGTGGGACACTAAGGACCATTTTCCCAAATATCTCATTAGTGTTGATCCCCAAGGCCCAATTTCCCTGCCGCGCACAATAGGACTTAGAGATAGATACTTCCTTCTGTGCCCAGCACTGTTCCCCTTCATTCTACTGTTCCAGAGTAAAGTACCTTTACTTCTTCCCATCTCCCAACTCTTCTTGGAGCAGATTAAATGAGGTAAGAAAGTAAACTGGTCTTTTAATTTTATTAGTAGAAAACACTTCAAAATAAAGAGTCCCTGAAAAATGCAGGTTGGTACTTTCTCCTCAGCTCCCATTCTCAGAAAGTTGCTTAGAGCTCTGAAAGGTTGAACAAGTTGCCTAAGGAGACAGTATAGGTTGGAGGCAAGACTTAAACCCATATCTTACTGACTGAGCAATCGATTCATTTCACCCCCACAATACCTCATACTAGAAAGAGGGATGGGGAGAAAGTACTAATTTCAGCTTCAAGGGGGAAGGTAGGAGGTTAGCAGCAGAAAAAGACAACTCTTTTACTTAAATTTTCCTTCATCATTGTTATGAAAAAATTCAAAATTCTCCTCTAATATCCTGAAAGGTCCAGAAACTAAATGTTCCTAGCATTGCCCATTTAAAATATTTTCTCATTTCACATCATTCCCAACAACAAATTCCATTTCATCAAATAGGTTTGTACTTTCAAAGTATTAATAGGAGATACACTGGAACTAAATGTTCACATCAAGTGTTCCTAAACCTAACTAACACTCAAGATCAGTACTTCAAGAAATGGATTTGCTCATTTAATTAAGCTTGAGCAATTGCAAGGTAAGCAGGTTTCTATTGCCTCTTACCAGTCAAACTCCTGTGGGGGTAATCCAGGCAGGTTTTTAACCTTTAAGATTGTGGCACCTTGCTACATGCCCATATTAGAGTCTGTCAGCATGGGGTGGTGGTGGGGAATGGGATTGTATGATTATGAGGATGCAAACACCAGAATAAAGACCTAGAAGGAAATTATTACAGAATATAATTAACAAAGTACTAAAGAGGAGTAGCTGAAGATTCTGGAGCAACGGAGATACACTCTGCTAACAAAAGGAAAGTAGGAAGTGGGCAGTGTATGGTAACAGGAGGGTGGTTTTTTGAGAATTGTCCATGGTTCTGAGATGAGGTATGCTTAGAATATAAGCCAGGTCAAAAGTCAGAGGCACTTGTGAAGAAGAAAGTTTGAGGTGTACTCATAAAAATATGAGTTTTATGAAGGGAAAATAAGATGATAAAGTCTTATCCAACAATGTAGGCAAAAATTCTGCTAAGAAAGAAACTATTTTGGGTGTGTATGGGGGGGAACCTAGTTTTGTTTGGTGATATCCAGTAAGACCATCTATACAGATCAGATTCATCAAGCGTTAGTCTACTTTTTCTCTGTGATGTACTAGGTAGCTTGCTGAACTTATAGATGGAAAGACTTGTGATCAAATAATATCTCAGCTATCTACTATTTGTTTGACCTGAGAAAATTACTCTCTCTCAGTTTCAGTTTCATCAGTAGCTCATATCTCAAAAAGTTTGTAAGTATCAAATACGATAGTATTTATAAAATGCTTTGTAAACCTTTCGAATTATGTGTTAGTTGATAGTATTATCATTGTTATAATATTTAGTATTTAATTGAAAACAAGACATGCCATCACCTTATAAGCAGTAGCAGGTAGAGGAAGGACAGTTGATTTGTTTTCAGAGGATGTTCCTCCCACTATGAATGAAACTTTGCATACAGCTACTCAAACTTTCTCCCCATCAAAGGAAACTGCATGATTGTCTAATTGACATAATCTTTTTTTTTTCAAATTTATTAATTTATTTGCTTTCAGTTTTCACCATTCACTTCCATAAGTTTTAAATTTTCTCCCACTCTCTCCCTCCTCCCTCCCCATGATGCATGCAATCTTATATTGTCTCTAAACATACATTCCTATTAAATACATTTACACATGAGTCATGTTGCATAGAAGAATTATAATGAATGGGAGAAAGAACAACAAAGCAAAACACAATGAAACATAACAAAAAAAAGAAAGTGGTCTGCTTCATCCTGTGTCCTGACTCCATAGTTCTTTCTCTTGATATGAATAGCATTTTGTATCAAGAATCCTTTGGAAATGTTTTAAGTTCTTGTATCCCTGAGAAAGGCTATCCATATATCAAAATCAGTCCTCACATACTGTGGATGTTACTGTGTATAATATTCTCCTGCTTCTGTTTGCTTCACTCAGCATCAGTTCTTATAAGTCTTTCCAGGCTTTCCTGAAGTCTACTGGCTCATCATTTCTTACAACACAATAGTATTCTGTTACATTCATATATCACTACTAGTTCAAACATTTCCCAACTGAAAGGCATTCCTTAATTTCCAGTTCTTGGTCACCACTAAAAGAGCTGCTATAAATATTTTTGTCCACATGGAATACTTTCCCATTTTTATGATCTCTTTGGGATACAGTCCTAGAAGCAATATTGCTGGGTCAAAAGGTATGCACATTTTTGTAGCAGTCCTATGCATAGTTTCAGATTGCTCCAGAATAGTCAGATCAGCTCACAGGTTCACCATCAGTGAATTACTGTTGCAACTTTCCCACATCTCCAACATTTATGATCTTCCTGTTTAGTCATGTTAGATCAATATAACTTTTAAAAATTCATTAAGTACTTACTGTGTGCCTAATACTATGCAAAGCTCTGGAGATGCCAAGAAGAAAAACAAAACAAAACAAAACAAAATCAGTCTAAGCATTCAAGCAGCTTCCTATTTGAGGAGATTTGATGTGATAACAAGCATATGCTAGAAGACTAGGACGAGAGGACATTTAAATTACATTTCAGCTCTAAACATAAGATACCACCATCATAAGTTCTCTTTCAAATTCTGACTCTACCACTTATTTCACAAGTGAGAGTAGGCACAAAGTTCTCCTCCTTGGGCCTCGATTTTCCCATCTGTAAAACATCTGTCTATCTATCTATCTATCTATCTATCTATCTATCTATCTATCTATCTGTCTGTCTGTCTGTCTGTCTGTCTGTCTGTCTGTCTGTCTGTCTGTCTGTGTCTGTCTGTCTATCTATCTATCTCCCTGTCTGTCTGTCTGTCTATCTATCTACCTTTCTTTGTATCTTTCTATCTTTTTATCTATCTGTCTAATCTACCTATCTATCTATGTATCTGATGCAGTTTTATGATGTGTTGTGGAGAAATCATCTCAAAAAATTCAGTCAGACCACTTCTAATCCAAGTATAGGCATTTGTTGAGATTGATACCTTTCATAAAGTGGGTTACATTCCAAGAGGAACCAGAAACTTCAGAGAAAGGAAGATGAATTTTTATAAGGTAAAGATACAATTATGTAACAGAAATTATTAATATTAAAAGTTAGGAGGGATTTGTTAAGGGATTAGATAATAGAGGAGGACTCTCTTCTATGGTTTGGTGGTCAAACATCCTAGTCTTGCTACCTTCCAACTAGCTAGCTATTGTTCTCCTGTCTACTCAAGATGGATAGTTAGATGGATAGCTGAGTACAAGAACACACCTGTTCAAATATGTGCATTGGACTTGTGGGCAGTGGCTACCTAGCACTAGTGACTGTACTGAGTCTGGGGATCTGTGGTATGTTTAAAGCTGGATTGTGTGGTTAAATCAGCTATGCCTGCTGTTCAATTGGGGCCCATAAGGAAATTGCAATATTAGGGATGGGGGCAGCTTCATTAGGATTCCATCATATCTATCTATATGCCTATCTATCTATCTATCTATCTATCTATCTATCTATCTATCTATCTATCTATTTATCTATTTTTCATCTCTCTCTCTGTCTCTCTCTCCAGTCTGATTTGACTCAAAGATGCATGGTCCTGTGATCTTACGAACGATTCTGAGAAATAAGAAGGCCAGGAATAGTTTATACCATATACCACAGCTCATGTTTTGACAAGCTCCCATGATGCCAGGACACCAAGGATGATTTACAAGGGATGTAAGGCATAAAATCATAGATTTTGAGTCAGAAGGGTCCTTAAAGGCACATTTAGACTCTCCATCTTATTTTATGAATGAAGAATTGGGGTCCAGAGAGGTTAAATATATTGACCAGAGGTACAGACCAGGTGAGATTTGAACCCAGGGACACCTCACTCCAAACATAGTGCTCTATTCTCTACAACATGATGCTTCTCAAAAGTCATCTCAGTGACACCATGGAGAGTGTTGAATTAAGGGAAGCCCTGAATTCAAGTTGTGGGATTCAAACATTTACCATCTCTGGGATTCTGGACAAATAAGTTTGCTTCTCTCAGCCTCAGTTTCCTCATCTGTAATGGTGATAATGGTAGCACCTGTCTACCAGGGTTACTATCAGGATCAAATGAAATCAAATTTGTAAAGAATTTTGCAGATCTTGAAGCTTTATATGAAGCTACTTTGAATTTTTAATACTAATAATTATAATAGTGATGGTAAGAATAATAATCATCCCCCTTGTGGCACCTGGCATCTTGGCATTGATCTGTGTCTTGGCATCAATCATTCAATCACTGTGCTAAACACTTGGGATGTAAAGGGAAAGAAAAAGTCTGTCCTCAGATTATATCCTAATGTATAATATATATATATGTATGTATGTATGTATGTATGTATGTATGTATATATGTAGACAGAACAGGAAGTATACTGAATTGTGATCAAAAGACATTGCTTAATGTCCTGGTTTGACCCCTTCCAAGCTCTGTGTTCTTGGACAAGCTGTTTTCCCTCCTTGAGCCTCAGTTTGCTCATCAATAAAAGGGTACACTTGCCTTCCCTACCTCACCAACTTATTATGAAAAAAAATGCTTTGTAAATACTTTGGTGTTGCATCAATGTGAATGATTCTTATGATCATGGCCCAGTTTAGGGTCACAGGACAGACAGTAATGCTTTCCCTGACCCCAAGCCCAACTCCATCTACAAGTGGCCAAACTGGATACATGCTGCCCATGTTCTCCCAATGCACTTTGCATGGATTCCTCTCTCTATTTTATCACAATGATTTACTTTCATGTTCCTTCATCAAACCATAATTGAGGGCAGAAGTTGTTTCTTTTTTGTTCTTTTGCACAGAGAGTCATATCTTCTCATCTAATGTTGGCTTGATGCTGCGACTAATTACACCTGCCAACTATAATGGTGGCAAACAAGCAGAGGAATAGCACGGATAGGGCTGTATCCCATATCAGGAAGACCTGGATTCAAGTCCTGTCTTTTACACAGAAGCATTGCTTGGGCCCAGGCATGTTAATAAGCAGTTTAGTGTTGAGGAATGTCTTCAAGGCTATTACAAAGGAGAATTGTATTTGTCCTTATAGAAGGGCCACGTCAACAGGAAGTGCCCTCATCCAATGAAATAAATCAGACCTAACAGAGGACTCATCCGTTTCTGTTTGGCCCCAGAGACCAGGGTTAGAAGCAATGGAAGAAATAGAGCTTCTAAAAAACCCAAATAAGCCTTGATGGAAGGCTAACACATGGGCCAGTGTCAACAAGGCTTTGGCTTATGGAGCTGATATTTGAGAAACATGGTTGTTCCCCATGGAAGTGTAGAGACCAACATTTCAAGAGCTCATGAAATTCTGTCTGAATCCAAGCTGGTCAATAAAGTTCCAGACCATCATCCCTCTTGGATTCTCTGATACAAATCAAACTGGTGGGTTTTTGATGCTTAAGAATAGTTTTGGTAAGCCAGTGTTAATGGAGTCATAACTTTGTGATAAGCATGTATTAGCACCTGGGAGACAGAAGAATAAAGGCCATATTATCTTTCTTTGACTCATAACGTAAAATATCAATTTATAAATATATATGTAAATATATAAAGTAAAATATTTGTTACTCTGTTGTACCCTTCTCTTTTTCATGTGGGCAGGTAACCTGCCTTTAAACATGTAATATAAAGCAAAAGAATAAAAGCAGAAAAAGCCAAAAAAATGATATTTTCCCATGAAATTCAGTGGAAAATGACTTTTCAAACTTCTCAAATTCATTGCCACTTTTTTACTATTTATGCCACTTTATTCTTTTATTTTTACTTTTCAAAAGTCAGGCACTTAATGAATATGACTTACAATGCAAAGAGCCAAAAAGATTATAGTAAACAGTAAAATTTTGTTAATATATTTATGCAATTTAAAAATATTTGCATCTACTTGTAAATACATTTATGTAGTTGTGGCTATACACATCAATCAGATTGAGAAAGGTGAAATGAGGGGGGAAATGGCCACCTTTGGAGGTGCTGTGGGAAGCCAGGGACAATAATATAATTGTTAAATTTCCTTTTCAAAAATTGTTAAAGCACTTCATAACTCTACCAATAGTACATTATTCTAAAACATTAAGTACTTTAAAATATTATGTCCTTTGGTCCTCATAACAACCCTGGGAGGTAAGTGCTATTACTTCCCCCATTTTATAGATGAGTAAATTGAGGGCAGGAGAAATTAAGCAACTTGCTGAGGGTTGCACAGCTAGTAAGTGTCTAAGGCTGGATGTAATCTCACATCTTCCACACTCTAAGCCTAGTGTTCTATCCACTGTGGCACCTATTTATCTATTTAGAGGTGATTTTTGTATATGGTGCTAGAAATTATTCTAAATCTAATCTCTGCTAGACTTTATTCCAGTCGGTGTCCTTGACTGTATCAGATATTACACTATGAGACTCACTTACTTCTGGATATGTTTTATCTAGAATGCTCTCCATCATTTTTTCTATTTTTAAATCAATAAAATGGAGTTTCGATGATGAAATTATACTATAGTTTCAGACTATGTATCACCATGTCCCCTTCATAGCTATTTTTTATTTCAATATTTTCCCTCATTTTTTAAAAATTTTGTTCATCCAGATAAATTTTGTTATCAAAGTCCTACTGAATAGCATGGAGTAGCAGTCGATTCTATATCTATCACTTATTTCATAGTGATTGTTTTTATATTCCATTACTCCATCATAAGTTGAATTTTCTCTATTTCTGCGCAAATATTTTATGATTACACACATATAAGGATATACGTCAGAAATATTTCTTGGCAAGTGGACTACTAAGTATTTTACAGGGTATTTGTCATTCCATTTTACAGGGTAATTTTCATTCCATCTCTCTCTCTGTTTCTCTGTCTCTATTTTTCTCCTCACATCTTTGTATCTGTCTGTGTATCTCTATTTCTCTCTATATACTTCTGTTATATTATCTGTCTCTCTTTCTTTTTCTCTTTTTCTGTGCACTCTCAGTCATTCCGTCTACATCTCCTAAAGTTTCCAAGTCAATTTTCTAAGCAGACTATCTATGCCATTTTCCCAGTCATTGATAATAAATGTCAAGCTTCTCAAAGCCAAGGAGAGATTCCTGGGGCACTATAATGGCAACCCCTGACCTCACTGGCAGTGAACCAGTAACAGCTACATTTGGTGTACTGCCATCTAATCTGTTCTCAATCTGTCTAACTGTATTGTCATGTAATCAACATTTGTATATCTAAACTATAACTACGCTGAGAAAGTGTCAAATCTAAGTAAACTAGATCAAAATCACTTTTCTCCTTTGGCAACCTGGAAATTTTGCTAAAAAGTACAAATGGCTGTTATACAGTATGACTTGTTCTTGATGAAGCCTTATTGACTTCTTGTAATCACCACTTGCCTTTCTATAGGTTCAGCAGTGCTCATATTAACATTCCATTCTAGAGTGTTCTCAATAATGTTTTCAGAATATTCTAAAATACTTTTCCCATTGCTGTTGTAAAAATAGGGGACAAAGTGTATCCTTCAATATTCTAGTGCCTGTCTCCTTTGACAGGATTGGTTTATTCTCTTGCACAAGCCTAACCACTTCTGTCTTATTCACATAAAAGTTTCATGACTCTAGGCATGTGTCACTTAACGTTTATGAGCCTGAGGATTCTTATGTAAAAAGTGTTTTCCCTCTGTGATTTTATAAAATATTACATTGTTTTTATCCAAAGATTTGTTGTTGTATTTTTCTTTCACTTTGTTTTGTTTGGAATGCATTTTCTTTCCTTGGAAAGAGAACTTCTTCACAGCAGGGTGAACATTGCCTTTCTTTGTACCTCCAATATTTAGCTCAATGATTGGCATATAGTATGTGATTCATAAATCTTGACTAATGTATCTGTTTCATAGGGTTGTTCCTTGACTTAAAGGATATCATGCAAATGGAATATTTTGTGAACATTAAAATATTCTTTTTGTATTATGATTATTAATCACATCACTCCAGGAAGAATTTCCTGGGCAATTTAGGATCAATACTGAATGTATGTTACCACTGTGTTCTAGTTTTCTTCCTTCCATCAGGAACAGCACTCTTAGTCATTTCCCTTGGTCTTTAGCAATTCTCTGCTGAATTAGTAAGCAGGTTCATTCAGACGGTGGTAGCCACAAGATCTTGACAGAAAGAATTCTCTATTTCTGACAAATGTTTCGAAAAACTTTGTTCTGAGGGCCTGCTTTCTTGCTTTTTTGAAATAGATTTTTTAAAAAAAGAAAATGGCAATTCAGCTGGGAATCAAACTCACAAAAATAAGTTTTTTCTAAGCTTTTCTAATAGTCACAGTAGCTATTAGCCTGTAATCACAGACTTGTTTCTACTTTGTTTTATAACTCTCTGATGTGTATACACACATACATATACACACATCTATGTATATATTTACATACACATGTTTACATACATACTTACGTATGTATACTTATATGTATACACATATTTATACAATACATACATTGTATAAACATACATATACACCTATATGTATATATATTTACATACATATATGTGTGTGGATATATATACCCCTACACACACACAAAGAATTTCTCTGCTAGACTTACAGTCCCCTGGTGTGGAGGAAGCTTTCTTAGATAAGGCAGAAACCTTAAAGGACATACTACACTGATTATCTACAGCAGTGCCTTGAAAAATTTTTATTTTAATTAATCAATTAATTAATTAAGGGTATAGTAATCTAAATAAAACTCCAAGAAAAAGTATGTTGATCTGGTTATTCTTGTGTTTTTGTGTTTCACTAGGACTAGCAACAAATAGTAGTTATCTAACTAGGCAACTGGAAGGGTGATGGTACTCACTATCTGAAAACTGGTGATGAAGACAACATCTTACACATATCCATTCATAAGGCTTATCAGTCAAAAAGAAAATCAAGCAACTAAAAGTACCCATTCATTAGGATGGCCATCAACACGTACAGGTACAAATAAGTAATTTATGAAGTGAGTAGCCAGGTCAAGGGTAATATCACAGAACTGCCTGAGGAGAAAACAAGTCCATTAACTGAAGAATAATTCAGAGACTATGTAGAGCCAGTAGATATGGAATTAGGCTAGTAGAATTGGCCAATGCAAGCATCAGTGAAGGCCACTGGCAGGCAGAAATGTCATTTAAATTCTTCAAGGACAGTAAAAACTATATTCAAGTTGTATTACTTCCCCACTCTTTCCAAGAGTGCTGCAGTTTTTATCTATCACTTCCAACTTCTGAATGTTATTCCTTTTTTAACATTTCATTTTCAAGTTTGGTTTCTCTATGTCCCTCCTCCCCCTTCCTCAATCACTGAGAAACAGAAAGTATTATAAATATGTTTATTCATGCAAAACAAATTCCTTCATTAACCATGACAAAATAGGACCTTTTCCAATTCCACTTGGAAATTGCTGTATTTCTTCTGGGTCTATAAAGAAAGCCTATTGTATTTTGACTTGTATGGCATGAAATCATAATTAATTTAAGTAGTATTGTCATTTTTATTATTATTTGATTGGTCTACATATGAGCAATTAATATTTTTCCAATTGCTTGGATCGATCTTTTTGTGAAGTGTTTTGTGGGCACAGAGTCAAGAAGGTGGAGTAACAGCATGAACTTCCTAGAGCTCTCCCTCCAAACCCAGCCAAATACCTGTAAAAATAATTCTAATCAAATTTTGGAGCTGCAAAACTCCCGGAATGATAGAATGAAGCAAATCTCCAGTGCAAGACAGTCTGGAAGGTCAATGGGAAGCACCTATCCCACCACACTGGGAGAAGAGTGCAGTTCAGTGTGGGTCACCCCAGGACAGAGAACACCTGAGCAGGCCTCAGGGGGACTAAATCTCTGGCACTTGTGGCAGTTTCTACACTTCACAATCACAAAACACAGAGGAAAAATTAGAAGGTCAGTGGAACAAACTTGCGGGACCTATGTGAACTAGTAGAGTGGTCTGACCCCAGCCACAGGGTGGTAGAATTGGTGGAGGAGCCCACAGAGGAGCCAGTGGCAGCAGCATCAGGAGCAGGGGCAGCAGTAGTGACTTTCTGGAGCTCTAGGCCCACAGATTGTAGGGGGATCTAGTAGCCTACAGTACACACACCCCCACCAACCACACTGGAAACAGGGAATGACCTTGAGAAAGAGCTCAAAAGTCAATTAAATAGCTGACATAATGAGCAAAACTGGAAAAAGAATAAGACTATAGATTCTTACTTTAGTGACAAGGAAGACCAAAGTATACAAATAGAACAAAGACAAAACATCTACATCCAAAGCCTACAAGAAAAATATGCTTTGGTCTCAGGACATGGAACAGATCAAAAAGGATTTTGAAAATCAAATAAGAGTCCTCCCAAATTCTTTCTATGACACAAATACGGTTGTGATACCTAAACCAGGGAGAGACAAAACAGAGAAAGAAAATTATAGACCAATTTCTCTAATGAATTCAGATGCAAAAATTTTAAATAAGATTTTAGCAAAACAAATATAGCATCTTATCACAAGAATAATACATTATGATCATGTAGAATTCATACCAGGAGTGGAGGGGTGGTTCAATATTAGGAAAACTATCAGTATTATCGATCATATCAACAACAAAACTAACAAAACCACAAGATTACCTCAATAGATGCAGAAAAAGCTTTCGACAAAATACAATACCCATTCCTACTAAAAACACTGGAGAACATAGAAAAAAAAGGAAATTTCCATAAAATAATAAGCAGTATCTACCTAAAACCTTCAGCAAACATTATATGCAATGAGGATAAGCTAGATACAATTCCAATAAGATCAGGGGTAAAACAAGGATGTCCATTATCACCACTATTAATCAATATGGTACTAGAAATGTTAGCTCTAGCAATTAGACAAGATAAAGAAATTGAAGGAATAGGAATAGGCAAAGAAGAAACTAAGTTATCACTCTTTGCAGATGATATGATGATATAATTACAGAATTCCAGAGACTCAAGTAAAAAGCTACTTGAAATAATAAACAACTTTGGCAAAGTTGCAGGTTACAAAACAAACCCACGCAAATCTTCTACATTCCTATATATTAGCAACAAAGTCCAACAGCAAGAGATAGAAAGAAAAATCCCATTTAAAGCTAGGGTAGACACTATAAAATACTTGGGAGTTTACCTGCCAAAACAAACCCAGGGGCTATATGAACACAATTACAAGACACTTTTTGCACAAATACAGTCAGATTTAAGTAAGTGGAAAAACATCAGTTGCTCATAGGTAGGCCAAGCTAATATGATAAAAATGACAATCCTACCTAAATTAATTTACTTCTTTAGTGCCATACCAATTAAACTATCAGATAATTATTTTCTAGAGCTGAATAAAATGACATCAAAATTCATATGGAAGAACAAAAGGTCCAGAATATCAAAGAGACTAATGAAAAGAAATGCTAGGGAAGGGGCCTAGCGTTACCAGATCTCAAATTGTACTATAAATCAGCAATTATCAAAACCTCTTGGTATTGGCTAAGAAACAGATGAATAGACAAGTAGAATAGACTTGGCACTCAAGACACTGTAGTCAAGAAATATGGCAACCTCTTATTTGTTAAACCCACGGACCCCAGCTTCTGGGATAAGAATTCACTGTTTGACAAAAATTGCAGGGAAGATTGGATAACAGTGTGGCAGAAACTAGGCATAGACCCATGCCTGAAACCATACACAAGAATAAAGTCCAAATGGGTACATGATCTAGGTATAAAGATTGATATGATGGACAAACTGGAGGAGCAAGGAATAGTGTATTTATCATATTTACGGAGAAGGGAAGAATTTTTTAACAAAAAGCATTATGAAATGCAAGATAGATAATTTTGATTACATTAAACTGAAAAGTTTTTGCACAACCAAACACAATGCAACCAAAATCTGGAGGGATGTAGTAAATTGGGAAATAATTTTTATAGCTAATCTTGGGGATAAAGACCTCATTTCTAGAATATATAGAGAACTGACTCCTGTGTGCAACTACATAAGTCATTCCCCAATTGATAAATGGTCAAAGTATATGAACAGGCAATATTCAGAGGAAGAAATTAAAGATATCTATAATCATATGAAAAAATCCTCTCAATCACTTTTGATTAAAGAGATGCAAATCAAAATAACTCTGAAGTACCACATCACACCTATAACATTGGTAAACATGACAGAACAGGAAAATGATAAATGTTGGAGAGGATGTGGGAGAGTTTGAACACTAATTCATTGTTGGTGGAGCTGTGAGCTCATCCAGCCATTCTAGAGAGCAGTTTGGAACTATGTCCAAAGGGCTACAAAAATGTGTATACCCTTTGACCCAACAATATCACTTCTAGGACTGTATCCCCAAGAGATCATAGAAATGGGAAAGGGTCCCACATGTACAAAAATATTTATAGCAGCCCTCTTTGTAGTTGCCAAAAACTGGAAATCAAGGGGATGCCCATCAATTGGGGAATGGCTGAATAAATTATGGTATATGAATGTAATGGAGTACTATTGTGCCAGAAGAAATGATGACCAAGAAAACTTCAGGGAAGCCAGGAAGGACTTATATGATCTGATGCTGAGTGAAAGGAGCAGAACCAGGAGCACTTTGTGCACAACAATGGCCACAGTGTGTGAGATTTTTTTCTGGTAGACTTGGAACTTCGTAATAATGCAAGAACTTAAAAAAAAATTCCCAATGGTTTTCTAAGGCAAAATACCTTCCACACTCAGAGAAAGAAGTATGGAATTCATTCACAGAATGTAGCAGATCATGTGTGTGTGTGTGTGTGTGTGTGTGTGTGTGTGTGTGTGTGTATTATGTTTTGATTTCTTATATGATTTCTTCCATTTATTTTAGTTTGAGTACGTAGCATGACTATAGTGAAAATGTATTCGTTAAGAAAGTGTATGTAGATCCTATATAGAATTGAATGTCATCTTGGGGAGGGAGGGTGGGGGTGGGGAGTAGGCGCAGGGGAGTAAAAATCTAAGTTTTATGGTAGTGATTGTAGAACATAAAACAAATAAAAAAATTTTAAAAAAAGAAAATAAAGTAAGAGAAGTAGAGCAAAAATTGGGAAGAGAAAGGAGTGATGAAGAAAATCATGAAAAACAAGCCAACTGCTGGCTAAAGGAGACCCCAAAAATTCTGGAGAAAATAACACTTAAAAAAATAAACTAACCCTAATGGCAAAAAAGATCCAAAAAGCCAATGAGGAGAAAAATCTCCTAAAAAGCAGAATTCACCAGATGGAAAAAGAGGTCCAAAAGCTCACTGAAGAAAACAATTCCTTAAAGAGTAAAGTACAACAGACAGAAACTAATGACTGTATGAAAAATCAAGTAATTATAAAAAAAAGCCAAAGGAATGAAAAAATAACAAGCAATGTGAAATATCTCATTGGAAAAGCAACTGATCTGGAAAATAGATCCAGAAGAGATAATACCTGAAAGGCATGATAAAAAAAAAAAAGCCTAGACATCATCTTCCACAAAATTATGAAGAAAAGCTGCCTTGAAATTGTAGAAAGAAAGGGTAAAGTAGATATTGAAAGAATCCACAGATTGCCTCCCAGTCATATTTAGCCAAATTCCAGAGCTCCCAGGTTAAGAAGAAAATATCACAAACAGCTGAAAAGAAAGAATTAAAGTATTCTGGAAATACAAGACCTAGCAGCTTCTACATTAAGGGATCAAAGGGCTCGAAATATGATATTCCAGAGGTCAAAGGAACTAGGACTAAAGCCAAGAATCACCTACCCAGCAAAGCTGAGTATGATACTTCAGGGGAAAAAATGGTCATTCAAGAGGACTTCCAAGCATTCTTGATGAAAAGATCAGAGCTGAATAGAATATTTGGCTTTCAAACACAAGAATCAAGAGAAGCATGAAAAGGTAAACAGGAGAGAGAAATCATAAGGGATTTACTAAAGTTGAACTATTTATATTCCTACATGGAAAGATAATGTTTGTAACTCTTGGGACTTTTCTCAGTATTAAGGTAGTTGCACATACATACGTATATACATATATACATACATGTATTTAAACATATATATACACATGCATACATACACACACAGAAACATACACATATACAAATACATACACGTATACATTCATGCAAGCATATATACATAAACATGTATATATATGTGTGTGTGTGTGTGTGTGTGTGTGTGTATACACAGAGGGCAAAGAGTGAGTTGAATAGGAAGGGATGATAGATAAACAGTAAAATTAAGAGGTGAGAAAGGAATATATTGGGAGCAGAAAGGGAGAAATAGAATGGGACAAATTATCTCACATAAAAGAGGGAAGAAAAAGTTTTTCAATGGAGAGAAAGTTGGAGAGGTGAGAGGGAAAGAGTGAACCTTACTCTCATCGTGTTTGGCTTAAGGAGGGAATAACATGCATACTCAATTTGCCATGAAAATCTTTCTTAAACTATAGGAATATAGGGGGGAAGAGGATAAAGAAGGGGTGGGGAGGATGATAGAAGAGAGGGCAAATGGGAAGAGGGGGTAATTGGAAGTAAACAGTTTTGAGGAAGGAGAAGATCAAAAGAGAGAATACAACAAATGGAGGACAGGATAGGATGAAGGGAAATATATTTAGTTATTCACAATATGTCTGTTACAGGAGTGTTTTGCATGACTGCACAAGTATAACATTTCAAATTTTTTGCCTTCTTAGTGGGGATTTGTGGAGAGGGATAGAAGCTGTTTTAAATACATTTTAAAAACAAATGTTAAGAATTGTTTTTACGTGCAACTTGGAAATTAGACATACAGAAAATGGGGTATAGAAATCTTTCTTGCCCTACAAGAAAGTAGAGGGGATGGGAAGAACAGAAGGGAAGGGTGTGTGTAATTTAAATGGAGAGATATTTCTTACTCATTGATAGGCCCATGTGGCCTGCCTGATTCACATGAAAGCCTGAGTCAGGTTAATCTGAGTCACATGGAGCCTGTGGTGGGAAGAGTTTGCTGAAATTGGTGGAGCAGGAAGAGGAGGAACTAGTGCAGAGCTGGGAGGAACTTATTCTTGAGAGCCCTCAGAGCTAAGAAGGATTCAGGCTGCTGGCTAGTGTGAGTGAAAGAGCTTGTTTGTGACTTTGCTTAATAGAGCTTTTGGTGGGAAGCCTAGCAGGGGAAACTTTGGGGTTGGTGTTGTTCTCTAAACTGCTATTGTGTTTAGGATGGTTGTTGCTGGGATGGATTTGGTTTTCTGGTGTCTAAATAAATGTTTTGGTTCTGTCTTCCATGTGGAGAGTCTGTGGTGTTTCATGATTCAGAATTGCACTGAGATATTCATGGCCACCATAGGTGCTAGGAATTTTGCATTGGGGTTATAGTGTGATAGAAGGAAGGACAGATTGGGAGAAGTGGTAATCAGAATGCCTGTTTTCTTGGACTGAGTGGAGGGGAGAGATGGGAGAAAATTTGGAACTCAAAACCTTGTGGAAGTGAATGTTGAAAATTAAAAATAATTTCAAAAAGTTTAAAAAAGTGATTTGTAATTGTCTTCATATAATTCTTGTGTGTCTTGGCATGTAGACTCTCAAGTAGTTTATACTGTCTGCAGTTTATTGTAAATGGAATTCGTATTTCTTCCTGGTGTTATTTTTTAAATCCAGAAATAATAATCATTTATGTGAGTTTATTTTATATCCTGCAACTTTACTGAAATTTTTTATTGTTTTGATTAGATTTTTTTAGTTGAGTCTCCACGGTGCTCCAAGTAAAACATATCATTAAAAAAAGTCATAGTTTATTTAGCTCTTTGACTCTGAGTATTCCTTTAATTCCTTTTTTCCATGTGTTTTGTGCTATGGGTAGAATTTCCAGCACAACATTGAATAGTAATTATTAAAGTGGACATCTTTTTTTCACCCTTAATTTTACTGGAAAAACTTCTAGTTTATTTTTCTTAAAGATAATGTCTGCTCTTGTTTTTAGACAGATATTCGTAATTTTAAAGAAAGCTTCACTTATGCCTATTCTTTCTTTTTTTAATCAAGAGATTTGCATTTATTCAAAAGTTTTTTCCATATTTGTTAAAATAATAGTACGATTTTTCACCAGAAGATTGCCATGCATCCCCAACTGAGCTCCTCTTCCTGTCCCCATGACCAGCTCCTTTTCCAAATTTTCCTTTTAATTAATAGCATCATAATATCCATAGTCTCCCACATTAACAAGCTTGCAGTTATTTGATTCCTTCTTTGTCCTTTTCTCCTGTATTCATTGCAGCTGTCAAGTCATGTGAATTCAACTTCCACAGTATTTCAGAAATCTGATCCTATCCATTATGTCTATATTGTTAGCTAACACTTGCCCTCTTCATGAAACTAGTTGAGTCAAAACATTATCAGCCATTCCCTGACCTGGCCTAATCATAGGATCATAGACTTAAAAGCTGTAAGAGGGCTTAGAGGTCATTTGATCCAACTCCATTTTACAGGAGAGGAAATTCAATTAGAGAGTGGGAAATATATATTTTTGTTCACATGAAATAAGATGCAAAACTCATTTAAGAGCTCATGTCCTCCACCTCCAATTTCGGTTTGATTTCCAGTATGCTGTTTCTGATTTAATCAATGAGACATCCAGATTGGTTGAAAGTGAGACATCACTCTTTTGATCAAATGCCCAAGGGAGTCATTCACAAGTCAGATAGCGAAGAAAGAGGGAGGGTCTGTGCCAGGATTCTTTTCTAGGTACCCCAGGAGTCTAATGTGAGAGGATGGGGTTAATAAGGCTAAGTACTTTAAAGCCTAAGATAGGCCTAGGGAAATTTTGTTAAAGATCAAGTTAGAAATCTCAGGGTATTATTCACTTAAATGTATTTAGCTACATTTGCTAGGCTTTGATGAAAGGAAATCTTCATGCACAGTGCTGATTCCTGCCCCTCCCTGAGCACTGTTTGCAAGGCTCTGTGTCTTGCTTTGTGAGAGTTGCAGGTCATGGAGTAAGCTCTAGGTTTCTGGTAGAAAGAGGGACCTTCAGGTCCTGATTTTGCCTTCACATCTTCTACAATTGACAGGTTTTCCCAATTACCTGCTGCGCTGGGCTGGCCAGTTTGGGATGGATTCCTATATCCATGGCAACAATATAAAAGCCCTGAGCCTGAGGCAGAAAAGCTGTCTCCTTTGCAAAGTGTCTTCCCCTGTTGCTGGTGCCTCACATCTGTTCTCCTGTTTGCTTTGTTTTGCTTTTTTTTTTTCCTTCTGATCTCTTGCTTCCAAAGTATTTGATTCGAAGACTCAAAGTATCATGGATTCCAAGTGAGAAGGGACTTAGGAATCATTTAATCCAAACCTATGATTTTATAGATGAGGGAACTGAGGTCAAGAAATGTTAAATGATTTTCCAAAGATCATATAGGCAGAAGTAAAGGACCTAGGATTCGAGCACAGTCCTTCTGATTGCAAATTAAATGTTCTGTGTTAACATATTGTATGTCTGCTTAGAGTGGGAAAAAGAAAATAAAAGAAAAAAGAAGAAAGCTATTTAATCCCAGTGTGGTACCATGGAAAGTCTATATTTAATTTAGAATTAGAGGATCATGGCACAAACCTCAGCTCTCCAGCTTATTCATTTTCTTGATTTTATCAAACTACTTCATCTCTCTGTGCCTAAGTTTAGCAACTAGGTGGTATAGTATATAGAGCACTATGCTTGGAGTCTGGAGGACATGATTTCTAACCCAGCCTAAGACACGTACTAGTGCTATGAACCTGGGTAATAATTTAACCTTTGCCTGCTTCGCTTTCTGCAACCATAACTTGAAGATAAAACCTCATAGAAGTTTTTGTGAGGATCCAAGAGATATTTGTAAAGTGAACAGCACAATGGTTGGCATATGGTAGATGTTTTATATATGTTGTTCCATTGCCTTCTTCCTCAGTTTTCTCATAAGTAAAATTATGTGGATTGGAACATTTCAGTACAGATCTTTCAAAGTTTGAGATTATATTCTCTCACACATCTAGGTAAAGTCTCATTTTCTGCATATTTAATCATATATCATCATTTTCTGTCTTTCTCTGAGATCACCTTTCTCAACTTTCTCATCTTTTTTTCTAAAAGGCATTGACAAGTAGACACTGAGAGGAGGACGATGAGAATGACAAGAAAGCCAGGGACAATAGTATGCAAAGTTCAGTTGAAGGAACTATAGAGAAATAATTCAAACTTTAAAAGATATTGAAGATAAATGATGGCTGTCTTCTAGTATTTGAAGGGCTGTCATATGGAAGAAGGATTTTCAAACTGTTTTGGTTTTCCCCAAGAGAGAGAAGTAAGAACAAATGGTGGGCATTTCAAAGGAGCTAATTTAAACTCAATACTAATATTTAGGGTTAACCAAAACATAGAATAGATTGCCCGTTGAGCCAAAGGGGATCTTCAAGAAAAGAATGAATAGTCATTTCCAGAGAATATGGTAGATGTAGTATCTTCCCTGAAAATCATAGATTCCCAGAATTAGGAGATGATATATACTTGGAATACACTTGGAACCGATCAGATTCCATATAAAACACATTCTAAAATTTAGTCAAAAAGCCTTTGATGAGTAACAGAGAATCCTAAGAAGGTCAGTCAATATAACAATGCATGTCAATGGCATTACTCTTGAAGGATCATAATAGCAATGGCATCACTATTTAAGGAACAGTTTAATTAGACTGGGGAAGAGTTTCCTGGCTGCATAATAGAGGAGAGAGAGAGAGAGACAGAGACAGAGATAGAGACAGAGACAGAGACAGAGACAGAGCAGAGACAGAGAGACAGAGACAGACAGAGAGACAGAGACAGAGAGACAGGGACAGACAAAAAGAGACACAGACAGAGAGACAGAGACAGGCAGAGGGAGCATGATCTTCAAGAAAAGAATGGTCATCTGCATAGAATATGATAGATGTGGTTCCTTCCCTGAAAAGCATAGATTTCCAGAATTAGGAGATGATAGACCAAATGTACTTGAAACTGATCAGATTGCATATAAAATATATTCTAAAGTTTATTCAAAAAGGCTTTGACAAATAGCATCCTATTGTCCTCATTTTATAATTGAAGAAGTTGAGACAAATAAATGACTTGCCCACATTCTTGATTTCACGCCAACCTTTCTATCTACAGTGCCATCTACCTGCCTTGCTATAAAGGAGGAAAACCAAGAGCTAGAAGTACTGAGGTCTCACAGAAGAAATTATGATCCCTTTTCCCATTCCATAGGACCAAAGGATCAGATTTTGAGAGATGAGTGGGACACCAGAGACTCTGTAGTCCAACACCCTCATGTTATAGTTGAGGAGACTGAGGGACAGAGAGTAAATGAGATCTGCTCAAGTCACAGTCACATTGTGGTAAGTAGCAGAGTCAAGATATGAACTCACACTGTCTAAATGTATTTTGCTATTTCAAGATTAGTCTACATAATGCTAAGTTGAACCAAAAAACAGTCAAAGATAGAGAGATGTTATATCACAGTGGAACTGAATAGCTTAGTTTATTTTCTGTTTGTGTTTTTAAGTGTCCATTTAATCTATGCTTCAAATTTCTTAATAAATGTGTTTTTTCCCTAGTGAAGGAGATTAGGGATATTATGTCAAGGGTATTATGGAACTTTATTTATTTTTCCCTTTTAGGAAAAGTGAAGTTCCATGGGATTATGATCTCTGGGAGTTGAAAAGAACATCAAAAATCATAAGATCATGGATTTGAAGCCAGAAGAGATCTAAGAAGCCTTTTTATTCTTCCTGTGCTCACTTTAAAATAGATGGGGATAGTGAAGTCAAATGAGGTAAGGGTACTTCCCCATTATTATTCAGGTAGTAGGCTGAAGGGCTGGTATTTGTATCTAGAGCTGCTCTTTCTCAGCTGTACCACTCACTACCTGTGTAAACATGGGGAAAATCATAACTAATCTGTCTTGACCTAAGTTTTCTTGTCTTTATTAGTTGAATTGCATTATCTTCAAAATGCATAGTAGGTCAAAATCTAAGTTACTTTGAGTCCATAATCTCATGACTTCAGTCAGACAAGCAAGAGACAGGCTAGTGACAAAATATCACTGAATTTGGAGTCAGAAGATGGAAATTAGAATCCCTGACATGCTACATATTTTTGATATGAACCTGAGAAAGTGTCTTGACCCCCTCTAGGCCTCTGTTTCCTTCATTGTTTAAATGAAGAGGTTGGGCTAGATTGTCTCTAAAGTCTCTTTCAGTTTTAAATCTACATTTCAGTAACACTTTTTTTCTACTGGTTCCCACTGCCTCTCTGACTGTAATTCCAGTCCATTAAGACATTACAAGATCTTGCCTTTGGTAACACATGTCCTTTGCATTAAGCACAGTGAAATTTTACTTGGAATTCTGCAAAGATTTTTCTAGGCAGGGGCTTCATTAAATTAGATGTTAATGATTACCAGTCCTCTTAATTTATCAGGCCCTTGTGTTTCTCTAATATGGTTTGAATGAAAAATTCTGGGATGAAGTGTCCAGAAGATAAAGGTTCTGGTGTTGACTCTTCCATTGACTAGATTCTATGATCTTGGATGTGCCCTTTAACCTTCCCATGCCTCATTTTTTTTTTCTAATTTGTTAAATAGGAATATTCTAACTGGCTTAGTCAACCTCATTAATTTTCTGCTATTACAAAGAAAAAATGGAGCTGAAAAGGACTCGAGAGATTTTATAGTCCAACCTCCTCATTTAGAGATAAGAGATCTGGCTGTTGGATCAAATAAGAGAATGCCTATGAAAGCACTTTGAAATATGTAAAGGATGACAGAAATGGAAGGTGTTATTCTCTTTTGTAGAAAGGGCAAATTGCTTAGATGTTCAGGAAAAGAGAAGGTCTGTTTTCTGTTGGCTGCCACTAAACAAATTGCCGTGAACTCCATTACCCAGCCACGTATTCAATTCAACCAAACTTCAGAGAAATTTTTCTTTTCACTGTACACTCTCATGACACACTCTGACCTCATTAAAACACTGTATAACAATTTCTGTGTTAATACACTCTGAAATAAACTCCCAGAGGAACACTCAGAGAAGTTTGAGCTAACTATAATTAAAGAGGAAATAATTAGGGAATGGGTAACCTAAAAGCAGAGAGAACTTCAGGCCTGGGCTGGCTTCTGATTAATTATACAAGTAATTTGTGAGTATACCCCCTACTAGAACTGTTTAATCATGCCTGCTAGGAGAGAATATTACGGAAACACTCAACTCAGCCATATTATGTAGGAGGTCATCATGCAATGTAAGGGAAGAATATTGTAACAAGGTTAACCTTGTAGGAAGGAGAATGGTCCTCTGTTGATATAGGGATGATGTGTAGCTGTTAGATCCTTTGTATGACCTGTCAATGAGAAAGTTTTCAGAATCAAGGAATATCAGAGAGATATCAGAGAGAACTTTACTATAGTTAGTCCTGGTATTACACCAGTAATCATTCCCTCTGCAACATGGTACAAAATATCTTTAAGACAGCATTTGAAGACCTACTATTAAAGGAAACTCATACTTTCCCAAGGAAGACCATTTATGAATTGTAGTTATTGCTTTAAAGGACTTTCGCATACTTTTTATGTCAAGCTTAAATTTTCCTCCTTGTTACTTCCACACCATTATTTATAGCTCTGCCTTCCAGGGTAAAGCAGAAGACTAACAATCCCTCTGTCACA
This sequence comes from Notamacropus eugenii, assembly GCF_028372415.1. Lineage (NCBI taxonomy): Eukaryota > Metazoa > Chordata > Mammalia > Diprotodontia > Macropodidae > Notamacropus > Notamacropus eugenii. The sequence goes on from NC_092873.1 coordinate 534,322,882, forward strand.
TGATAAGCCTCTCTGTACCTGGAGATAGCTATCCAATCTCCCGAAGCCATTTCTTCTCCAGACTTTCTTTAACCATGAATCTCATATGAGAATTGTATGGTCCTCTCATTCTCTTATATTTCCCCTTCCCCAATCACATAAGGTTCAAATTGCTACTATTTTTTTGTCGATTCTTTTGGTAATTGATAGGGTAAGAACTCACAATTCTGCATCCATTCTGGTTGCCACTTTCTGGACTCTCTCCAGTTTATTAATGTCACTCCCAAAATGTAATTCCCCAAATGTACAAAAGACTACATACACAGACCTTTGCTACATGCTAGTGCAGACATCCTGAAGATTTGCTTTTACCCTCCTGAGAGAATTTTGTAAGAGCTGTAAAAACATTTTGGGGAATTGAATCTTGCAGAACCAGAAATACTCCATGTACATTGATTTAGCCACTTCCAGGCTCAGCTTTCTCCCATTGCACTGTTGGAATCTCTAGGATTTGGTAACTCAGTTTCTGTCAGTGCTCCTATAGGCACTGTCTCCTTCCCAATAAACTGACAACTCATTCTTCCTTAAACAAAGGCAGGGTTTCTATTTCCTTCTCCTAGGCCTTCTCATTGAATTCATTCTGAGGTTCATTTGCTAAAATTCTCAGGGCTTGTCTCTGGCCCCAAATATGCTATACTTTCCACAGCTGTGTAGCTAGGAAATGGTCCCTGTTGGCTCCTTCTTATGATATATAGTCCCACAAGACACCCACCTCCAGGTGATTATTAAAGTAGTATTAGCTTTGCCGTTTACAAACAAGTAAGAGTAAAAGCTGGAAATAACCATTCACATTATTATTTCAGAAAATGATTATCGCCTAATAATACTGCCAAAGGAAGGCGCTGATTTTCTTCTACCGCCCCCAAAGATCAATTAAGATTTAGACTACTATTATTACAGATCCAGCTGGAAATATCAGCAAAATTGGGAATGTTTTGTATAGTGGAACAGCTGTTTTGCTGAAAGGAGTTCCCAGCTGTTAGCAAAACTGCCACATCATGGGAGTAACTGATAATGTAAGCCAATTTGCATTATCCCAAACTTCAAGTTGTTATGCTAAAGAATTTGTTGTAAAGACATGAAGGCTCCTTCTAATGATAAAATCTCCAGGACTTAGTGGCAACTTGGTTTAATTCTATGAAATGACATTGGAGGAAGAAAAAAAACATTTAGCTTGGTTCTTCTGGGAATCCACTACTGGAGTACATGAAGGTGGAGGGTGGGACTTTTTATACTGTCCTGACCTGTATCTCCTTGGGACTTTACATTTTTTCACTGGAAGTCAACTCAAAGCATTCAAAGCTCAACAAACAAACAAAAATACTAATATCAAAACCATAAATAAACACTTTTAATTAAGAAGAAAAGAAGAATCCATCTAAAGGGATCAATGAGGATATGTACCTTCAAATAAAGGAGAAAAGAATATGTAGAAAATAGAAGTTTCAGTGGATATTTGAGCATGAATAGAAAGAAGTATCATGATCCTATGGGAGCTGGGGGTGGTGGTTGTTAAAGCCCATAATGAACAGAAGAATTTTTGGAGGGGGAGGAGCACTACATTGTGAGCCAGAAGATCATACAATACAGGAACCATAAAAATGGAGTAGAAAATAGTGACAAAATGAAGGCAAAACTACTCAATTTTTATTTTTCTGGGTTTTTTTCTTTATCAAAATTTATTTCTGGAAAGGGAAAAATCAGAAATGATTAGTAGTTTATTGAAACTAAAGATCTATGAGAAAGGAGTCATGAAGTAAGCATCCAAATGAGCTCTATGAATTGAAATAACTAGACCTGTATGAAAGGAACCCTAGGGTACTAAAACAACCATAGCTGTGGCCACAGAAAAAAAACAAAAAAAACAACCAATTCTGAATGTGATAGATGAGCTGCATTTAGTCTTCTGTGAAATGTCTTGGACACTGGGAAAAGGTGCCACAAAGTACAGAAAAGATAAATTAAAAAAGAAAAGAAGAGAAAGAACAGCTGAAAACTACTTTGATTCCTGCCAAATTCTAAAATATATTGTTACAGGGGTGGTTTACAAGCACTTTTTTGAAAAGTGGGCAGCACTAAAAGCCTGTAGGACTTCATTATACCATATAAGACTAATCTGTCTCTGTGTCTCTGTCTGTCTGTCTCTCTCCTGTTTCAAAGAAGAGGAACTTCATAATCTAGTTAAACACACTAATATTACAGATGAGGAAATTGAGACCAGGTAAGTAAACTGAATTCCTCAATGTTACACATATAGTGTCATGCAGAATTTGAATCCAAATCCTCTTACTCCCAGGCCAATGTTTTTCCAAATACCACTCTCTTTCAGATCATTATTGCAGCCAGTTTGGAAATTAAAATTATGTATTATAAGTGGATTTCAGCAGGGCACATGACAAAGTCTCTGAGGAGGAGGTGGAGAGATGGTGTTTGAAAAATAATTTAGTTTGCTAGATTATGAATTGTTTGAGTGACAAGTTCCAAAGTGTTCTGCTCAATCAATCAATGGTGAACTGTAAGTAATTATTGTTAAGCATGACTGTTTATATCATACAGTAATTATATACCAAGTATATCTCACCTTTATCTAGTCCCATAACATCTGAGTGTTTTAGATACATTCTTGAATTTGATCTCCACAAAAATCCTTTCAAGTAGGCACTAGAGACGTCATATCCAAAAATTATGTCTATGGAAATCCTGCCATTTAAGTAGGCTGAACAATTGGTCCAAGATTATATTCAGTTTTTCCATGTGAGGTACCAGATTAAAATCCAGGTCTGCTTGACATAAAGGTCTTATATTATTTTTATTACACTTTTTCATCTTATTACACAGAATCTTAATTTTCACTTTTTGGGCTAAACATGTGACATAGTCTTCCAGAGTCATCTATTGGACAAGATTATTATGTCAATCATAATAACAATAAGAAACAGGAGAGGGATTTTCCTGGACATTTTATAGTGGAGGTATAAGGTGGCTAGGATGACATGTCTACTACACTGCCCAGTTGTGGTTGCTATTGTTTTTCTTCTGAAATCTAATTTATCATAAAGAATTGATTTATGTTAAGTGACTTTATAAAGACAAGGACAAAGCAAAAATACAAAATCAAAGCAAAAATGGTTTATTTTTGCTAATTCCTTCATATTGGAAAGTTTTATAACCACAAAATCTATCAAAGAATATGGCCTAGCTTCACTGACTTGCTTGAAGGTTGTGTCATCACAGCAACCTGTTTTTGTTTTCTTTTGTAATAGCATACAATGTCTTGCAAGTTAATACCATATAAAAGTAACTTATGAGTACATTTTTATTTTTAACTAGATCTGTGATTTCATTGGCTGAGCGAATTTACATAGAATAAATTTGTTCTGACAATGCATAGGGTCACCTGCCTTGAAAATATAATCCTAAGGAGTTGTCTGTTGCACTGAAAGATTAAATCCAGGAGACCACATATCCAGTACATATCATGGATGTGAGTTTATTTGTGTAGGGATATTTGTATGTACTCTTTAATGTGTACCACGTAAACATGTGTCAATCTATGTTTGAATGTGTGCATCTCTAGATTGCAATGTTCATTAATCATATGCAAACATGTATTTGTATACAGTAGGCATGTTTACTTTGTGTATGTGTATGAATATGAATGTTCATATGTATTTGTTTTAAATTTTTCATTGTGTACATTAAGAGACTACAACACTTTTCCAATGAGACATTGTTTAGAATATCTTTTTAAATATTACTTTAGCCATTATGTAAGAAAAGTATGACAAGAGAAAAAGGTGATCCATAGTAGGGCAAAAATTAAACATGGACAGCTCACATGCTCCAATAATTTCCACACAATGTGAATATATTGAGAAGGAAGCTCCTGTAATATTGAGAAGACAATAAAAGTTTTATGGAACAATATAGATAAAGTCTAATAGATTTAAAAGGAAATACTGCATAAAGAAAACAAATCATTCTTACAATTCTAAGCCAACATATATGATTGGTTGTAATATATGTCATTAGATGAAACACCACTCAAAATGAAGGACATAACAGATCCAGCAAAACCAATGATTTCCTCTTAGAGCTTTGCTGCTATCCACAACTGAAGTGCTGAATCACACATTGTTCACAACTTCTCTACAACAGCTAGCCAACGTCATGATTACTCTAACACATGTACATTCAGTCAAACATATATGTAGCTATATGTCTGATCCAATAAATCTTTATAATAACTATCATGTTTATGAATGCTAGGCAATATTATCCCAACGAACTATTTTGTCATCAGAGTTCTAAAATCTTCTCTTTTTAAATTCAAAATGGAATTCACTCAACTCAAATTATTCTGAGGAAAATTAAATGAGTATTTAAACAAGGTGTTAGAGCAAACAACATCTGAAGTCTCTTATGCTATTATTTATGAATTAACTATGAGATGGCTGATGTTGATTTAGTATTAGAGGGACATGTATTCCATGTTTCTTTTTCCAGCAGGGACAATTAATTTTAATTGATGGGCAGCTTGGTGTGGCAGTGGGTAGAGTGCCAGGTAGCAAGACCTGAGTTCAAATCAATACTTAGATGCTTACTAGCTGTGTTAGCCTGGAAAACTCATTTTTGCCTCAGTTTTTTTTTTTTTTGCCTCAGTTTTCTCTCTTGTAAAATAGAAACAATAACAGCACCTCCCAGGGTCATCATAAGGAACAAATGAGATTATTAAAAGAACTTAGCACAGTGTCTGGCACATAGTAAGCACTATGTAAATACTAGCTATTCACATTTTTCGTGGCCACCGTCCTTCAAGTCCGAAATGGCATGCGTATTTAAAATGACAGACTTATTCTAGATTGAAAAAAATATCCTGTATTCATGAAACAAACTGATATAAACTGATGTATAGCTAGCCTGTTAGGCATGTATTCTAGCCAATAAACCAAGAGACTGAGGAGATCCATTCTAGTTAAAGATACAGGTATTATGACAAATCATAACTAGTTTGGTGTGGATTTTCTCTATTTTTGTACTGAACACCAAGATGCATAAAAATTCCCTAGGAAATATAATAGGATTGCTGAAGGATGTTTCCATCTTACTACACATATTGTAAATACAAAATTAACATGTTTAAGCACTCCTTCAGAAACAACCATCAAATATATATGTGTGTATGTATAAACACACATAAATGTACATAGATACACATATGTATGTGTATATATACACAAGCACATATACACAGATATGTATATATGTGTGTGTATGTGTACATATATATATATATATATTCCAGATTGATGAATTTTATTCTCAGTATATCTGTTATTTAAAGTATTGCCTTCAAGAAATAATATATATATATACACATAAATGGATTTGTTAACTTGCCAGAATGATAAAGTGTGCTTGTACTTACTCTTTTGTTATCAAGGCTGGTTTTTATTTAGTCCCCTTTGATATATTGATGAGGGCAATTAAGTAAACCATTAATCTGAGAACTGAAATGCCAATATGAACACAATCTACTAATTTGTAGGTTGTTAAAAGACTTCATTTAGGAAGTTGAAGGGTTATGAAATGACCTCCCCCTGGATGGTATATGATTAAAACTTCAGCTATGTTAGATTAGAGGCAATCATTATAAATTAGTCCTAAAATGCACAGATTTATCTGTTCATGTGATCTTTTAATCTTTTCCCATTACATCACAGGTCCCTGCATCGTTGAAAATGTAGTCTAGACCCAAAACTTGGTGCATTAGATTTAGATGATTTCTTAGACACAGAACTATGTACTCAAGTAATTTATTGTGAGTTCATTCTCCTCTCCCACCCCCACCATGTTTAAAGCTAGGCTGGCTATAAAACCAGGAATGGATTGCATTTCCAGATATCTGGATGCAAGGATATAAGAAAACTAAAAACTAAACAAAACAAAACAAATACTCAAAAAGTTCTAAACTCCAGATTGATCTCCTGTACCTCACATGAAAGGACAACCTTAGAGACAAAAGATGGAGGCCTCTTTTCATGGATCCTCTGTTGATGATGAAGGGAACGATCCCATGGCCTTAATTTCTTACACATCATCTCTCTGAATACCATCAAGAGAGAAGATGAGAAGTACAGCCAAGAAAAACCAAGACTGTAACCAATCAAAGGGGGCAGTAGCCACCATATGGATAATAGACGAAAAGAGGTATACGTCTCAAGAGTTCTCGAAATCACACCATTGATTCTCTGACAGACACAGATTCTTCCAGGTGGTGGTTTCATCAATGGTGCTCTAATAATGTCTCACTTCCTGGTTACATGCATATTATCCCAGCTGGGATGGGAATATTAGTAGTCACTGCAAGTTGACTTTAAGGCACTTTCATCTCAACTTACTCCTTGAAATTGTATTGGGCAGCTTCTGTCATTGCCCAGTGATCTGGAACTTACTACTATCAAAGGTAGGTAATTTTTATTACTGAATGTCTCTAAATGCTATACACATAGAATATGTAAAATTTATATATATTAAATGACATATGAATATACTTTCTACTGAGATCAAATACTATTTTACTTATATGTACAAAAATCCTTATAATTTTGCTTTTTAATTTTATTTTGGATTTATGAAATAAAGCAAGTATTTCCATAAATTAGTACAATTTTTTTAAAAAAGGTGATTTCTCATGTAACTGCAAATCTACTATGCATACTGTTCTATTTCTTTCAAATATCCAACATTATCACGTATATTAATTTTTTTTCCCTCCCTCCATGCTAAAAATGGCGGCCATTAGACCCAAACACACATATATGTACATATATATATACACACATTTCAGAGTTACTCTTAGTCAGGCATCAATCAGCAAATGAATCCTTTCATCATTCCTGTCATCATCCATCTACCAATTGTAATGAAGCAACTAAGGAGATAAATCATTTGGATGATTTTCTACCCTGAGTAGCATGAGATTTTGTTTTCCAGTGAGTAACCACTGTCCTGCTAACTTAGATAAGGATTTTTAGCCTGCAGGTCAGGCTCTCTGGTCATATTAAACGGGCAGAGAATTTGAGCTTACACATAGGGAAGACTGAAGGCAAGACAGATTATTGAAAATGAGAATTCCAAGTAGATAGGGGAGCAATGAAGTAAAGCTTTAATATACAAGGTAGCTTGGTTTTCAGCCTAATTTCAGTGAAGAGGGAGGAAGGATGGCACAAGTTGATAGTGTAGTTTTTGAAACAGAAGACATGGGATCAAATACTGGTGCTTATATTAAATACCTGCATGAAACCACTTGATCTCTCTAGAACCTGTACTGTTCTAGTTTCTGGGGCATTAAGATGTTAAGTGAGGTTGAGGTCTCAATTTCCTCATTTAGAAAATATGGGGGTTGCACTAGATGGAACATGACTACTCTATAACCTGGAACATGTACTTCAAGAAATGTTGTGGTCAAAAAATTCAACACATGTAGACAAACTGGTGATATGAGCCTCAGATATAACTGACCTCTGATGAGAGTCAAAGAGGAATATCCTTGAAGTATTTTGATTTGTTTGCTTGGTTATATTTTCCAGATAATGAGTTCTGCTTATATTCCCTTGGAAAGTCCATGGTCATTTTAAAAAATAAATGAGGCAGAAAGTAAGAACTTTAATGAAGAAAGGAAACACATATGCAAATAGAGAATGTAGCATTAGAGAAACCTTCCTTCTAGCTCTCTATGGATTTGGGGTCATATGGGAAGACAGTCACCACTTCTAATGTCCCATCATATGTGACAAAATCTGAAAGGGAAATGTATGCCCTTTTACATGTTGTCAATAATGAAGTAGGTATTACTGACCTTTGGGCATAAATTTATCATGTCTAAACATTTTCTATTCTCATTGCCCTAAATCCTCAGGTCATTTTCAGTAGAGGTCAGTGTAAAGGATTTCACCAGTAACCCACAAGAAAAGGCATATACACAGAAGATCACTCCTACACACACCACCACCACCACCACAAAACAATAAGTATCTGAAACTACTTCACTCTAATGCAATGAAATTTCCATCTGACTCAGTGTTTGTCTCTGTCAAAGAAAATTGATTCTTCATCTCTGAAACAGCAAATAGAATGGAGTAGCCTTAAGCCAGATAACAGAACTACTTATTTTTAAAATTAGATTGTTAAATGTCATTGTGGTAAGGAAGGTTGGGGCACTTATTAGGGCTACAAGTAGAAGTTGCCATCTTTCTGTCCTCATAACCTGGATGCTCTGCTTTCTGTATTGTACTTTTAGTTGCCTTGAATAGATCTCATTGCTTCAGATCAATGGTGGAGAACCTTCTTCACCCATAGTTTCCATGCATACTCACTCTTTGGAGCCACTGTAGAGGCATCTATACTTATAAAATAGACCTTGCATAAGGAGACTGATCATTTTCAGCATTGCATATTACATTATTAAACTTTGCTTTGTCATTTTGTTTTGCTTTGTCCCTGGTGGTTATCCATACTCTCATTTTAGTAGACTAAATTCCATAATCAATCAATTATCAAGTATTTGTTAAGCAATTACTTTGGTTCAGTATTCTATGCACAGGGGATTCAGATAAAAGCAACAAAAGAAAAAAAACAATCAGTTATTTCTTGGGAAGAGTTGACATTCATGAAAGTTGAAGCTCATTTGAAGGAAGTGTGGAGGATTAGCCTGGAGGAGGAGATCCAGTTGGGGACATAATAGCAAAAAAAAAAAAAATAGAAATAGGATCAATGGATGAAAGTTACAAAGAAAGGAATTTATTATGTCAGGTGGAAAATAACAGCAACAATGATAGACGAATTCAACTTTCCTAGAATTAGAGCTGTTGAAAAAGGGAATGCTCTCAGTGGGGGGGGGGGGGGGGGGGGGAGCATGATGGTGGATTAAAGGGATGGACCTGCTCTAGCTCTACTCCCACAACCCATAAAATACTTGTAAAAATGACTCTAAACAAATTCCACAGCAGCAGAAGCCACAAAAAGACAGAGTGAAAGAGATTTCCAGCTCAAGACAGTCTGGAAGGCTGACAGGAAAAGTCTATGGCACCAGGCTTGGAATGAAGTGCAGCCAAACCTTGGCATTGCAGCAAGGACAGGACCAGAGCAGGCTTCAGGACGCAGAATCACAGGCAGCAGCTGTGGTTCACATGTTTCTCAATCCACAAACACAAAAGACAGCTTCAAATGTCAGAGCAAATGTTCTTTCACCTGGGTAAGAAGGGAGCCTGGTCTGGCCCTAGCCTCAGTCCCAGCCTTGGTCTCAGTCTCAGCCCCAGAAAGCAGCAGCATCCATTTTTGGACCTCTTGGCCTAAAGACCTTGGGAGTATTCAACAACTGATCTGGATCTCAGTCCTGAGTTGCAGCCTTGGGGTGAGGAGGAGCATTGCATAGTGAAACTGTTGGAGGTTCTGAAGAGACAAATCTACTCACAGATCCTGGGCAGAAAAGCTTGAGGCTGCTCCCAGAACACAGTACAGGTCAGGAGAGGAGCAAACTCCTCTCCCTTGATTTTGCCACCTTGGAGGAACTGAGAACTTACAGGTCCCTAGAGGATACCCTCCACTTGAGAAAGGACTCAAAAGTCAATTAACTGGTTGAGAAAATGCCCTAAAAAGAGGAAAACGTAAGACTATAGAAGGTTACTTTCTTGGTGAGCAGATATCTTCCATCCTTTCAGATGAGGAAAAACAAAGCATACCAGCAGAGGAAGATATAACAGTCAAGGCTTCTGCATCCAAAATCCTCAAAATAAATATTCGATGGAAGAGCTCAAAAAGGATTTTGAAAGTAAGAGAGATGGAGTAAAAATTGGGAAGAAAAATGAGAGCAACACAAGAAAATCATGAAAGGCAAGTCAACAGTTTACTAAAGGAGACCCCAAAAAAATGCTGAAGAAAATAACACCTTGAAAAATAGGCTAACTCAACGGGCAAAAGAGGTTCAAAAAGCCAATGAGGAGAAGAGTGCTTTAAAAAGCAGAATTAGCCAAATAGAAAGGAGGTTCAAAAGCTCACTGAAGAAAATAGTTCTTCAAAAATTAGAATGGAGCAGATGGAAGCTAATGACTTTATGAGAAACCAATAAATTATAAAACAAAATCAAAACGATGAAAAAATAGAAGACAATGTGAAATATCTAATTGGAAAAAAAAAAACAACTGAACTGGAAGTATATTCAGGAGAGAAAATTTAAGAATTTTGGGACTCCCTGAGAGATCAAAAAATAAAATAGCCTAGATATCAGCTTTCATGAAATTATCAAAAAAACCTGCCCTGATATTCCAGAACCAGAGGGTAAATAAATACTGTAAGAATCCATTGATTACCTCTTGAAAGAAAAACTCCTTGGAAAATTGTGGTCAAATTCCAGAGTTCTCAGATCAAGGAGAAAATATTGCAAGCAGCCAGAAAGAAACAATTCAAGTATTGTGGAAATACAATCAGAATAATACAAGCTCTATCAGCTTCTACATTAAGGGATCAAGGGGTTTGAAATATGATATTCCAGAAGTAAAAGGAACTAGGATAAAAACCAAGAATCAAGTACCCAGAAAAACTGAGTATAATACTTCAGTGAAAAAAAAGGTCATTCAATAAAATAGAGAACTTTCAAGCATTCTTGATGAATACAGCAGGACTGAATAGAAAATTTGACTTTCAAACACAAGAATCAAGAGAAGTATGAAAAGATAAACAGGAAAGAGAAATCATAAATGACTTCTTAAAGTTGAACTGTTTACATTCCTACGTGGGAAGATAATATTTGTAACTCCTGAAACTTTACTCAAGTTGGAGGGATTTTATACATACACAAATCTATACATACAAAAGACAGTGAGACAGAAAGCACAGCCTAAGCTGAATAGGAAGAAATGATATAAAAAATAAAATTAAGGGGTGAAAGAGGAATATATTGGGAGGAGAAAGGGAAAAATGGAATGAGGCAAATTATTCCTCATAAAAGAGACCAGAAAATGATTTTTCAATGGAGTAGAAAAGGAGAGAAGGTGAGAGGGAAAAAGTGAAGCTTACTCTCATAACATTTGGCTTAAGGAGGGAATAACATGCACATTCAATTTGGTATGAAATTCTATCTTACACTACAGAAAAGTAGGGGAGAAGGGGATAAGTAGGCTGTGGGGGGTGGGGAATGATAGAAGGGAGGGCAAATGGGAGGAAGGAGTTAATTAGAAGTAAACACTTTTAAGGAGGGATAAGGTCAAAAGAAAGACTAGAATAAATAGGAGGCAGGACAGGATGGAGGGAAATAAAGTTAGTCTTTCACGACATGACTATTTTGGAAATCTTTTGCATAACTACACATGTATAGCTTATATTGAATTGATTGCTTTCTCAGTGGGGTTGGGTGGGGAAGGAGGAAGGAAGAGAAGTTGGAATTCAAAGTTTTAGGAACCAATACTGAGAATTGTTTATGCATGCAACTGGGAAATAAGAAATACAGGTAATGAGGTATAGAAATCTATTTTCCTTGACAAGAAAAGAGAAGATGGGAATAAGGGAAGGGAGGGGTGTGATAGAAAGGAAGGAAGATTGGGGGAGGTGGTAGTCAGAATGCATGGTTCCTTGAAGTGGGGGGAAGAGAGAAATAGGGAAGAAATTTGGAACTCAAAATCTTGTGGAAATGAATGTTGAAAACTAAAAATAAATCTTAAAAAGGAGAGAGGCAAAAAAAAAAAAAGGAATACTCTGCCTCACAAAGTAGGGTATTCTTTCTCTTTGAACATTTTCAAACAAAGACTACATGATGGCTTTTCAAGTATGAATTGGACTACATGGATTTTAGGTCTATTACAACTTCAAATTCACGTATTCTGCACTTATAATCCTTCTCTGAAATCTCTAGCCCTGCTTTAAGTATCCAAATGCTTTAATATCTTGCCCTGCCAATCAAAGGAACTAATGTGGAGTACAAAGTTCTTGACCACTGTCATCTTTTTATCCGAAACTCAAACATCTTGGTGTATTCCTATGGTTAATTCTATAATCCATTAATTAATTTTAAAATATTTACTTACATATTCCTTCATTTTATTCACATATTTATTCCATTTTATTTCATTAAAAATTACTTACAAATTCCTTACCTCCCTCCTTCTCCGATCAAATTATAAGAAGTAAAAATATTTTATAAATACCAATATATAAAATAATGCAAAAAAGATCCCTACATTAAAAAAAAGAAAAGGGGAAAAAAGAAGGAAGATATACTTCAGTCTTCACTCTGCATACACCATTTCTTTATCTGGAAATGGATAGCATGCTTCTTTGTGATTTCCTTTACATTTTGAGTGGTTGTTGTATTGATCAGAACTAAGTTTTTCAGATACACAAATATTTATACATACATACATATAATATGCATATACATATAATATACATACATATCTACATAATACAATGTGTATGCACGTAAAATATGCATATACATATATATTTGTTATTATATAGATTGTTCTCCTGGATCTAATTGCTTAACCTGGAATGAGTTCATTTAAATATTCTAAGATTTTTTGAGGCTACTGACTTACTCATTTCTTCGAGGACAATAATATTCCTTTAAATTCATATACCATAATTTGTTCAACCATCTTGTATTGGTGGATATCCCCTTAATTTCCCCTTAGTTTCTTTGCCACTGCAAAAAATATGTAAACACACAAATACGGACATATACATATATATGTACAAATATTCATATACACATGTGTAAATATACCCATATATATATGTATATACACATATTTACTCTTTTGTTCTTTAATAAAATCTTTGTCATGTAGATTGAGTAGCAGAATCATTGAGTCAAAGTGTATGTATAGTTGACTAGTTTTTAGGCATCGATGGAAATCACTTTCTAGAATGGCCGAACCAGTTCACAGCTCTACCAACAACGCATCAAAGTACCTATTTAACCACAGTCCATCCAGTTTGTCAACTCAGCCAACATGATGGGCGGGAGGGGGCACCTCAGAGTTGTGGCATTGATTTGCTAATTTTTAGTGATTAAGGACAATTTTCCCCCATATGGCTGTTGAAAGCTTGGAAACTATTTATATCCTTTGATCATTTATCAATTGAGCAGTCACTCTAGTTCAAATAAATTTATCTTACTTCCCTCTGTATCTTAAAAAAAGACCTTGATATAAAAAGAAACTTGATGCAAGTTCTCCTCTCCACTAAAACTGTTTTTCTTATAATTTTAGTTCTATTGGTTTTGCTTGTGCAAAAAAAAAAAAAAAATCTAATCAAGAATGTCTATTTTGTGCTATTCCCATGCAGAGAGAAAATTGCAGTCATTTATCCAACTTAAGGTTACTGTGTTCACTTTTTCTATATATTGTATTCCTTATTTTTCCACTAGAGAACTTCTCTATTTCTTACCCATTAAACATTATTTTGACCTTTAAGACTTGGTGGAGCAGTTTGAGATAAGATACTGCTAGCTCCCCTTCCCTTTTCACCCATTGATTCTCTTGATTTTTGTTGATCTTTTGTTCTTCAGGATGAGTTATTATATATTTATAGTTCTATAACATAATATTTTGTTAATTTAATTGCTAAGACAGAATAATTAAATTAATTTATTTGTGTTATATTAGCTTGGCCCATCCATGTGCAATTGATATGACCCCAGATATTTATCTCTGTCTTTATTTATGAAGAGTGTTTTGAATTTGTGTTCATGTAGTTCCTCCTGTGCTTAAATTTCATAAATCAATAGCTCTGAATGTATCTACTTTCCTTTTTGTCCCATACTTGTCTAAGAGATTATACTTGAAAGCAGGGATTATTTATTTGTTGCTGTTGCTTTGGTATCATTAGTGACTATAAGACCTACAATAACAGAACAGAGATACCTCAAAGCCAGGAAGACTTGAGCAGAAGTCTCTCCTCTTGACATATAATGACTGTGTGAGACTGGACAAATGACAATGTCTATGTCTTCAGCTAACTCTCTAATATTTTAACTTACAAGAAAAAAAAAATAAAACAGTATTCACTGGGAGGTAGGATTTCCTCCTCATGATAAGTTCCCTAAACAAAATCGCGTAATTGTAAGCACACACACACAAAAAGAGATTCAGAGACAGACAGAGAGACAAACTCATATTTCTTTATGAGTTCTTTGCAATTTTGGATGGTCATTGTGTTGATCAGAGCTCCTAAGACTTTCAGAATCACTTTTCCTTAAAATATTGTTATTCTATAGATTATTCTACTGAATTTGGTTGCTTAACTTTGCATCAGTTCATATAAGTCTTGCAAGATTTTTCTAAGCCTATCTTTTTTTATCATTTCTTATAGTACAATACTATTCCTTTACATTCATATACAGAAACATATCATCTTCACACATAGTCAGAGAGACAAAGAGACACACAAAGAGACAGAAATATACATACAGAGATGAATAAAGAGAAAGACATAGTGAGACAGAAAAAAAGAGAAAATGACAAAGACAAAAATGCATATAGAGAGACAGAGATGAGAAATAAAAGCAGAGATACAGGGAGACAGGTAAAGTGGCAAACAGAAAAAATAACATAGATATGGAGATGAGAGATAAAGGGAAAGAGAGAGAGTGAATTATAGAGTACTAAGCAAAATGTAGCCCCTGGGTTACAGTTTAAAAATACTCATTGAATTGATTCTAATGAAAATGATAATAATAACCTTTGAATAGTTATCAGGGGAGAGCAGATTTTTGAATTAGGGCACTTTCTTGAAGAAACAGAAATTATATCATATAAATGAACAACTTACTTTACATCTAAGTTTAGTCTCATATTCAAGAAAAAAGAAAGGTTGTCCAATCATCATGTTCCTGATTTAATCTCTGGCTTCAACCTTAAAACCATAAGAAAGGGTGTCCAGAATCTAAATCTTCTCTAGTTCGCTTGTTTCTCAACTGTACTAATGGTAGAATTGGAAGGAGATGTCAAGGTTCATCGACTGAGTATACACTTCATAATTTATTGTTATTGAGAAGCATCCCTCTTAGTTTCTGAGAGATTTATTGAGTTGGAGGAGGTTTAATGGAACCCCAAATCCTTTGCTCAAGTAACATATTTAACACTTTATTATGGAACTTGAATTCATTCCATTCTATAAAATAAGATTCTTGAACATTGTAACCTCAAAAGGCCTATGAAGTTCTGAATTTATAACCTTATCATCCTATTGTCTATGTGACTCTAAACATGTAATGGTGCCCCTTCAGGTCTTACCTCATCTGTAAAAGGAGACCATAGATTAGGAGTTTTTAAGATCCCTTCCAACAATCAATCCTATGCTTCTGGCATAAAGCAGGCATTTAAGAAATGTTTGTGTATCAAGTGATTTCTGCAGGATATGTTTTGGGAATTCACACACACACACATATACACACACACGTACATGTGAGCACTCAGAGATATAGTGAGTATGCCTTTAAAACCTTTGGAAACTATGGAGAACTTTAGAGGGTCTAGTGAGAAGGAGGTATCTAATTATAAAGGAAATATCTGGAACAAAGATGACAGTATTTGAGAAATCCAGGAAGAAGGTGTTTATCTGTTTACCTGCAGAATTCCTTCATGATTATTGTGAGCTTCAGAGAGAAGCAAATTGTTTTAAACAGATGCATAAGGGACCTCTGAAAGATTTAGATTCATTCTGAAATAATTGTTCACTGATTTACAATAGAAAATGGCATCCTGTTGTGATCTCTGCAAGTACCGATAGTACTGCCAAAGCATACAGGAGCACCAGAGATGGTTAAGAGAGCCAGGGAAGAAAGTCTTACAAATACTTACTGGGCATAAGGGAGACAGAAGAGGTTTGTAAGTGGCATGTGTGTAAACAGGTGTGCAATATATTAAGTGCCTGTTATGTGCCAGGCTCTGTACTAAAGCCTGGGAATACAGAAAAAGAAGAAAAAGACAGTTCCTGCCCTCAAAAGTTTAAAATCTTAATGCAGAGACAATGTGCAAAGAGATACATACAGCTATATAAAGCCATATATAGACAGGAGAAATGGAAAATGATTAAAAGAGGAGAGTCACTGGAATTGGCAGGGGTTAGGAATGGTGTTCTGTAGAATATGGGATTTGAATTGGGACTTAACAGAAGTCAGGGAAGTCAATAGTGGCAGTGGAAAAGGGAGAATATGGCAGGTAGGGGGGACAGCCAGGGAAAATGCTCTGAGCCAAGAGATTCGTATCTATGCATCTCCTTCTACAAAGCCTGCTTCTCCATAGGTCTGACTCTTTGTGTATACATATACATATACATATACATATACATATACATATACATATACATATACGTGGATTGTGAATATAATATTTATGTGTATTTTTAGATAGGTAGTTAGAGAAATAGATAGAGAGATAGATAGATGATAGATAGATAGATAGATAGATAGATAGATAGATAGATAGATGATAGATGTTCATCCTTTGTTGTCGAGGAAGACCATGCCATCACAGAAATGATGACATGACTTGCACTTGACTTTGTTTTGAGTGAGGGAGGGCTGTGCAGCTTACCAGCCTCACCTCTCCTCCAGAGCTGTCTGAATCCAGGGACCAGATATTCATCAGGATGACTGGAGATGACCTAGGATAAGGCAATTGGGGTTAACTGACTTGCCCAAGGTCACACAGCTAGTGAGTGTTAAGTGTCTGAGGGGAGATTTGAACTCAGGTCCTCCTGACTCCTGCGCTGGTGCTCTATCCACTGCACCACCTAGCTGCTCAGATAGAAAGATAGATAGAAATAGAAACTTCTCTCATGTAAAACTCCAAAATCCAATTCTATTAACAGTGTATGCATGTGTGCATTTTTGTGTATGTGTTTTTGTGTGCATTTCCATGTATATATGTATATGTGTGTGTGTGTTTTAGTGTGTGTTTCTGTCCCAGAATATCTCGATACATTTAAATATAATTTGCAAAAATGATTTTTGAATGACATATAACTGAAAGTTAAGGGGAAAAATGTTGAGTAATAACCAGACTTTCAGGGAAATGAAATCAAAACCTCACAATTCAATATATATCACCAAATATAGGGGCATATTTTTAAAGGGAAGTTGCTTAATTCTGGAGCAACTGGTATTTCTTCAAGAAGTGAAATATGAAATAAGCGGTCTGTCCTGACAAGGCAGATTTATGCCAAATTTCTTCAGAAGATTTAAGTGGGCATCAAAGTACAAGCAACTACTGCTTTCTGTATTCTGAAAGACATGTCAACTCTTGCTGACATCTTTGTTCATCATAAAATATGGTTATCTAGAGTCCTGTCATTGGTGAAATAAATCTTCCTGAAAAGCTTCCTGCCTTGCCAAGGGGGAAAAATGGTAGGGTCCCATTATCTATTCAAGCAAATAGCTTCAATTAGGTTGAGAGGTGCACAGTTATGGAAAATCTAGCACCTTTAGGGAATGAATAGATAGCCCAATGATCAGTATGCCAGAATATCTAGGGAGTTTTCCTCATCTTCTTCTTAGAAGTTACTTAAAACCTAGCCTAGGGTGGAGTTGAGGTCAAATATCAGAATGAATGATAACATTTGCAGAGATGATATATCCATCAGGATATGAGCAGTAGTGGGACAAAGGCTGATTTTGAACCAGGATTGAGATGATTCCAACTAGGCATGAAAGTCCATATATGTTCTTCAAGTCCAACTGGGTAATGGTTTGGAATTCTAGAATGTCTGGCAACATTGTAAGGAAAATCATAGCAGATAAAGGTTTGAATTCCGGACTTCAGTAAAACTACAAGAGAGAAAAACAATCTTGGTGCTCAAGGTCATCTTTCAAGAAGTCAAGAATCTATAGATGGGAAAATCAAATTCATCAGTTCTGATTACACAGCTTGGAGTATTTCGTCTTGTGTTCCTTGTTTTTACTGGAGCAGGACCTCAGGAAATAGATTTATTATAAGATTTTTACAAAACTTTGAGTGAAATTTTTGATAGCAATAATTTCAGGAAACACTAGTTTTTGGGCAGGATATGAGTATATTAAGTCAATTGATGACAATTGTGTTAGAAAATGTAGGACATTTTCCATACTATAGGGACCAAAATAGTTCATAGTTATCAGAATCACATTTTCCATGAGATTATGTTTCTATCAAATTAAGCAATCAACTCACAGTGAGAAGATTAAAGGAAGGAGGTTAGAGGCTGTGCTACAGGAATAAAGGAAGAGGGAAATAAAAGTACAATGATAGTCTCTGGGAGCCCAGGAATCCCAGTGTGATTTTGCAGTCCCAAAGAGGAAGAATGGAAGATATTTGAGTGACACAGAAGTTTAAAGCTTCAGACATCAGTTGATAGTCAGAGCAGATACTCAGGCACTCCATAATGGGAACTGCTTTATTATTGGTCATATTGGGTTAGGAACTGGATTTTCCTCCTAGTTTAAAGGAATGAGTCTTGAAGAGCTGTTTGTTTTTGTTGCTGTTGTAAATGTTATTCTGATTGGAGTGAAGATCAAATTTATTTGAAAGTGAGGAGCAAATATATTTATTCCATTGTATAGATACACAGATACCTACATGTCTCTCTACACATAGATATGTCTGTATCTATATAACTACTTTTAACTTGTTTTGAAATTATATCCTGTTTAAATATTTTACTATTTCAATGCATTATTTCTGGCTTTTTGAAATTTAAGTTAATTTTTATTAAAGATTCTTACCTTTTTGTTTAATGTCATAGACCCCAGTGGTACTCTGGTAAAGTCTATTGACCACTTTTCATAAAAATCTTTTTAAATGCACAAAATACAAAGAATTATTAAGGAAGCTAGTTTAATACAATTCTGTTGAAATAGTATAAATGAAATATGCCTGAGGTAGAGCCAAGATAGTGGAGTAAAATCAGTGACTTGCTTGAGCTCTTCCCCAAGGCCCTCCAAATATCTGTAAAAAAGAACTCCACCCAACAGCAAGAGATAGAAAGAGAAATCCCATTTAAAGCTAGGGTAGACACTATAAAATATTTGGGAATTTGCCTGCCAAAACAAATCCAGGGACTATATGAACACAATTACAAAACACTTTTCACACAAATAAAGTCAGATCTAGGTAAGTGGAAAAATATCAATTGTTCATGGGTAGACTAAGCCAATATAATAACAATGAAAATTCTACCTAAATTAATTTACTTATCCAGTGCCATACCACTCAAACTATCAGATAATTATTTTCTAGATCTAGAAAAAATATTATCAAAATTCATCTGGAAGAACAAAAGGTCCAGAATATCAAGGGAACTAATGAAAACAAATGCTAGGGAAGGTGTATTACAAAATAGCAATTATTTAAAAAAGAACTCTAAACAGCTTCTAGAGCTGCAGAACTCACAAAATGACAGAGTAAAAAAATCTCCTGCCTAAGACAACCTAGAAGATTGAGAGGAAGGGTCTATCACACTGGGCTGGGAATGGAGCACAATCACATGTGGGCCACATCAGCAAAGACAGGGCCAGAGCAGGCCTCAGGGGACAACATCACTGGCAACTACGGCAGTTTTCAGACTTCTCAACTCACAAATGCCAAAGACAGCATGAAAGGTCAGTAGTAAAACTCTGTGGAACCTGGGTGAAAGAGGAATTCAGTCCATTGGGGTCCAGCCTGAGGCCTGCGGTGGAGAAGGTGGCAAGAGTGGCAGCAACAGCAGCTGCAGCACTTCCAGAGTTCTAGACAGTAGGGGATTTAACAGCTGATAGACCCCTGAAGCCTGGGATGGTACACTCATAATGACCCCCACTGGAAGCAGAATCCTACCTAGACAATTAGTTAAAAAGTTAACTGGCTGGGAAGATGAACAAACAGCATTAAAAAAACAAACAAAAAAAATAACCTTAGACTATAGAATCTTAATTTTGTGACAAAGAAGATCAAAATGTATAACCAAAAGAAGACAACAATCAAAATTCCTACACCAAAAGTCTCCAAAAAAAAATAGAAATTAGTCTCAGCATGGAAGAGCTCAAAAAATGATTTTGAAAATCAAGTAAGATAAATAGAGGAAAAATTGGGAAGAAAAATGTGACACAAGAAAATCATGAAAAATGATTCAATTGCTTGCTAAAGGAGACTCCCCCCCAAAAAAGGAAGAAAATAACACCTTAAAAAATAGACCAACCCAAATGGAAGAAAAGAGGTTAAAAAAGCCAGCGAGGAGAAGAATGCCTTAAAAAGCAGGATTGGCCAAATGGAAAAGGAGGTCCAAAAGCTCACCAAAGAAAATAATTCCTGAAGAATTAGAATGGAACAAATGGAAGCTAATGACTTTATGAGAAATCAAGAAATTACAAAACAGAGCAAAAAGAATGAAAAAAAGAGAAGACAATTTGCAATTGGAAAAACTTCTTACCTGGAAAATAGATCCCAGAGAGATAAAATAAAAATTATTGCACTATCTGAAAGCCATGATTAAAAAAAAAAAAAAGAGCCTAGACATCATCTTTCAAGAAATTATCAAGGGAAACTGCCCTGATATTCTGAAACCAGAGGGTAAAATAGAAATTGAAGGAAACCACTGATTACTTCTAGAAAGAGATCCCCAAATGAAAACTCCTAGGAATATTGTACCAAATTCCAGAGTTCCCAGGTCAAGGAGAAAACTTTGCAAGCAGTCAGAAAGAAACAATTCAAGTATTGTGGAAATACAATCAAGATAACAAGATGTAACAGCTTCTACATTAAGGAATTGGAGGGCTTGGAACATGATATTCTTGAGGTTAATGGAGCTAGGACGAAAGCATAATACTTCTGTGGAAAAATGGATATTCAATCAAATAGAGGACTTTCAAGCATTCTTGATGAAAAGACCAGAGGTGAATAGAAATTTTGACCTTCAAATACAAGAATTAAAAGAAGCATGAAAAGGTGAACAGAAAAGAGAAATCATAAGGGATGTATTAATGTTGAACTGTTTACATTCATATATTGAAAGATGATATTTGTAACTCATGGGATCTTTCTCAGTATTAGGGTCGTTGGAGGAAATATAGATGGATAGATTAGATACATAGGTAGATAGATAATAGATAGATAGATGGATGGATGGATAGATAGATAGCACAAGGTGAGTTAAATATAAAGGGATCAAATCCCATATAAAATAAAGGGTTGGAAGCAATATATTGGGAGAAAGAGAAAGGGAGAGATAGAGTGTGGTAAATTATCTCACACAAAAGAGGCAAGAACAATGGTTATCAATGGAAGGGAATATGGGGGAGGTAAGAGGGATTGAGTGAACCTTACTCTCACTGAATTTGGCTTAAGGAGTGAACAACATGCACACTCAATTGGGTATCTTACCTGACAGAAAAATAAGGGAGAACGGGATAGGAGGTAGATGATAGAAGGGAGAGCAAATTAGAGGAGTGGGTAGTCAGAAGCAAACACTTTTTAACAGGGACATAGTCAAAGGAGAAAATAGAATAATTGAGGTTGGAATAGGGTGGAGGGAAATATAGTTGGTCTTTCACAACATGATTATTATGGAAATATTTTGCATAACTATACATGTATAACTTATGTGGAATTGCTTGCCTTTCCAATGAGGGTGGGGGGGAAAGGAGAGAATTTGGAACTCAAAGTTTGAAAAACAAATGTTAAGAATTGTTCTTACATGTAACTGGGAAATAAGATATACAGGCAGTGGAGTATAGAAATCTATCTTGCCCTACAAGAAAGTAAAGGGAATAGGAGAAGGGCAGGGGAAGGGGGGGCTAGAGAAGGGAGGACAGACTAGGGGAAGGGATAATCAGAATGCATGACATCTTGGGGGAGGGGAGAGATGGGGAGAAAATTTGGAATCTGAAATCGTGTGGAAATGAATTTTATAAACAAAAAAAAAATAAGGGAAAAACAGAAGTAGGAGACAGGTAAGGTCAGCCTTAATCCAAGTGTACCATACTATTCATATTTTAAAAGATAAAACAGTAAAGATTGGTCATAGGGATATAGTGAAAACCTTTAATGGCATACTAAGAATTTAATTTTTTCATTTGTTTTTACAAAAAAAGAGAAATATGCCTAAATATATGATATATGTGAATATAATTGAACACATATATGCATCATACACACATATGCATAGACATTCATTTACATATATATGTGTGTATATATACATACACACGTTTACAAATATATTTACATATATTCATTGTCTGGACACTTTCTTCCTATTCCCTGTTCTTTAGTCTGTGGTTCCATATTCCTGATACACTCACTCAATTAATCTATCACTACGCATTTATGAAGTGTTTACTATATACCAGTTTCTGGACTGGTATAAAAGTATAGTAAAAGTAAAGCAGTGCATGCCTTCAAGGACATTACATTCTATTGAAGGAGACATACATGTGAATGAACATCTATCTATATCTATCAAACCAGCTACACAAAAGAGATACTCAGTATTTTGCTTCTCTTTTTTTTTTTTTTTTTTTTTTTGGAGAGGGGAAGGCAAGGCAATTGGGGTTAAGTGACTTGCCCAAGGTTACACAGGTAGTAAGTATCAAGCATCAGACACTGGACTTGAACTCAGGTCCAAGTGACTCCAGTGCTGGTGCTCTATTCATTGCACCACTGGGAGAGGGGATATCCTGAAAGGTCTCCTATAGAAGGTGACACTTGAGTTGAATACTGAGGGAACAGAGGGGAGGCATTTTTCAAGTGTTTGGTAAGGAAGGAATATGTTCCTGGGGGGACAGCAAATACAAAGTCACAAGACTGGAAGATGGAGTGTCATGTGTGTGAAGCAACATAATACATAGTAAGATAGTAAAGGCAATTGGGATTCTGCCTGTGGTGTTATTCCACTGTCAAGCCAAAGAGTTAATATGCATTGCTAGAGAGGATAAGGAGACACCGACACTTATTCGTACATCAAGTAGAGCAAAATCTTTTGGGGAATGTCTTTAGTTGCTGTGTGTGGCTTGGGTTGTAGGGGACAAAGACTTCAGACAGGGTGTAGGGGAAATAAAAATCATTTTTCAAGTAGTATAAGTGAGAAGTAATTAATGCAAATCAGAGGTAAGGTTGAACCTCTTGTCCAATTATGAGATAGATTTGCTTGTCTTTCAGATGTTGTTTGGGTTCTATGGGGAAAAATCCACACTTCAATTAATTAATTAAAATTATTGTGTCAGTTTCCCATACTCTTCTTAATCATTCCTCCAGTATGTCCCATTCTACTGCTTAATCACTAGACATTTATAAGCCCCTGCCACTGTGTTCAATTTTTGGTATATAAAGACATAAGTGGAACAGTTAACCTAAGGCCCTTACATGGTAACAAAAAAAGTTTCATCTTGGCATGGAGTTCACATATCACTCTCAAAGACCATGTAAACAGATTCAGACTCTGAATATCCTGCCAGGCTGCAAAGGACTCCATGATGGGTTGAGGAAAGACTAGCCTAGCAAGAGCAAGTTCCAAGTGAATCACTATCAGTTTGGACACAAGGCAATTCCATTGCTGACCATGTTAACTTTCAGAGACCATCAGGTAAATCAGGGCAGGTTCACAAATTTGCAGTAGTAGAGTGGACACTAGATATCTTTCATCAAATAAATCGTATATCCCCCAAATGTTCTTTACTTTGCTACACTATTTGGATAGATTTTGATGATGGAATCCATTTGTTAATATATGAATGTTACCTACAGAATCAGAAAATGGAAAGGAGGATAGTTATTGCCTGATTGGGGATGATCTTAGGAATTAGTTTCTGAGTACTGGAAGCCTAGAAGTCAAACAGAATTCTGAATTGGAAGCAGATGAACAGGTTTGGCTGAACTGTTTTTTTTTTCTGGAAATATGGTCTTTTCTATAACCTTATCCTTTTTTTTTAATCAGCCACAGTTGTTTTTTGTTTTTTGTTTTGTTTTTTAGCCTAACCCTTTTTGGCCTCTTATTCATATAGAGAAATTGTGAAATAGTAGCCAGATTCTCGAGCTTAGAATCCAGAAAACCTGAGTTCAACTATAATCCAACACACACTGTATGACCCTGGTCTGTATTCTGTCTGAGTACAAGCAACGAAACAGCATGAATTTCTTAAGTGGCTGTTATGATCCAGGCCTCATGAGATGAGCTGAGTTGAGGGAGAAATCACAGATCCCCTGCATATTTCATAGCTTGTTGTAGCAGCAAGCACTCCAGCATACACAGGAGGGCCTGCTGCATAGGTTCTTAGATCTGCTTTTCTAAAATGAAAACTACTTTTCAGGGGTCAACAATCTTTTTTAATTGCATTCATCAACAGAGAAAACATAAGCAGAGAAATAAAGACCAAGAGACAGGGGTTCTGACTGTCTGACCATAAGCAGTACATACATCACAGATCCACAGACAGATCCAAAAGTCTGCCATTACATATATACATACATAGTTACCAGAGAGAGAAGCGCCAACATCTGAATTTTCAAAGCTGGGGGACTCCTTCAGGGCTACACAGATTCTCATCTGGCACATGAACCTTCTTCCAAAGAGTAATCCCCAAAACACAACCTCACCTCAAAGTATATATACACTTTTCAGATCTGTAGGGCATGACCTTCATGACTCAGGCCCTCATTAGAGATTTACAAACAATATGAGAAGCCTATTAATGGGTAGGGAAAATTGACATTACGCTTCTCCAATAAATGGGATGCTATTGCATATTAGATTGGTGTATATTTCAGAATGACTTAACTATTGACTGAGTTTAATAAATAAATCTGAAATTTCTGTACATGCTCTAAAACAAAATGTATAAATATCATGTCCTTTCATTTAATTACAGAGTTTGAAAATTACCTGTCTTTCTGGGTACCTCCCTGAACTCCCTTTGAATCTTCCCATTTAACCTGGCCTTTCATATTCAAATCATACCTAGGCTGGCCCTCCATTAATCTTCCCACTTAATGTCTGGATGGTCCCACCTGCTTCCCACCCAAGCCCTCCATTGTCTCATACTTCCCAATTTCCTCCAGCTGTTTCCCATCCTTGATTACCTCTAGATCTTTCCCCACAGATTTTCTGTATTTAAGTTCCATGTAGCCTCCATGAAGACGTTCACATTCAATCCAGTTCTGACTGTCTAGCTGAGACGCTATCTGGCCCACTTGTTAATACAAGCATTTCAAATGCTTAGGCCCCTTAAGAGTCAGCCCAATATAGCAAATCTTTAATAAACTTTGCTTTTCTTTAGCTTTAAAAAAAAGAAAAGAAAATTACTTATCTTCAAACCATATCGTATCCAAATCAGATAAACTAGAAAACATCAAGTTCAGTAATTTCATAAGCTGACACTTATTAAGTGCCTATATTGTGACAGACACACTTAAAAGAAAACCCAACTTTCAGAGAACAGTCTGCCAGAATCCTTCTTAGAATTCTATCTAAATGTTTATGCAATGTTATTATATGAGGGATAGGAACTAGAATTGTGAATTAACTTATACAGGGAAATCCCAGGTCAAGACTCTCTCTCTACCACTACAATATGGCACCTTCCCTGTAATTTTACCTCTGTCTCAGAGCACAGACATATCAAGGGAATTGACCAAGGAGGGGTACACAGCTAGTATGTTTCAGAGGTAACTAGCATCCAGGTCTTTCTGTCTTCTGAGGGAGCTGTTGTTTTTTGTTTTTTTTTTTAATCTTCTTACTATTCCATGTTGCTTATATAGTGTTCTTTTAAAATTACAAGTTGAATAGTCATTGACTGTTTTGTAAGGTGAGAGGTTTTTCCAACCTCAAAACAAAGCCAGATTCAATACTTGAGACTGAGATGCAGTGGCTATCAACTACTAACAAGAAGGTATAGTATACTAAGCTACCATAGTAACTTTTTCTTAAAACAAATCTAAATATGAGATTCCCTTGTTCAACAAGCTCCAATGGCTTTCTGTTCAATACAAGGTCAAATATTGCCTACTTCATTTAATTTGCAAAAGTCAACAAGAGTGATTACATTCAGTAATCTCACCAATTGTCCTCCTCTCTTTTCTTTACACATGCCAGTCTATCTGCCATCTCCACACGTTGGCCCTGACCCTCCCTCTAACCTAGAATATACACTTTTCCTTACCTCCTACTCATTGGTTCTCCCTCTTCTTAGAGATTTTTTTTTTTAATTTAACCTTTCCTGATCTTTACTCTCCATGTCCCAAGGCCTTTTCTCCCCAAATACATTGCATTTAACAACCTTGTATATATTTCAATTTATTAACTTCATATTTATGCTATATCTCCTCAATTAGGATGTAAGGTTACTTTAAGATATTTATTCTTTATAATGATACTACTGGCCCATAGCATAGTCCCTGACACATAATAGATGGTTAATAAACGCATTTTGATCAATTATTTGATTGAGCCACATCCATCATTCATTGGATTGATGCATGCCATAACAAATACATTCGAGTGCTTTTCTTCTGTCAAACCTTTCATGATTCCCTATGTGTTTTGGAAATAGTCCTATTTCAAAACACAGAAGATAGGTCATTATACAAGGTAAGGGATAAAAATATTGGCCACCTGCCTAATGGATTATATCTATTAGGACTCTAAACTCCCAATTGGGAAGCTGAAAATTCTATGGAATGATCCATATCCTTTAGGAAAAAGTAGAACCTCTAAGCATGGCATCATTTTTCTCATGTTCCGGGACTATATACTCACGTTATATGGATGAAATACTCATTTTTCTAGGCCAGTCTATCACATCTCTAATGAGGAATTTTTCAGCTAGAGCAATTTCTAGTAATTCCAGTAATTGGTGTGAAGTAATTTCATAATCAAGCTTCAGGATGAGGGGAGACATCTGCCTTCAGCTAGCATTGTCCCTTGACTGTTTGTGAGAAGGAGGTATTAGGATCTCTTCTGCTGAGGCATGGTAAGTTCTGTATATTCTTTCTCTAGTCAGCACCCTGGGTCAAAGTTCTAGTTGTCCCATTGTGGTGAGGGCTCTGATAGCCATAGTACCTATTCCTTGTTGAGAATGGAGACATTATTTCAAGCTTTATCTTAAACAGCCAAGAAAAGACTTAAATGTGGGGGAGTAGGCAAGTAGGAGAGGGGAGAGGATTAGAAGTTCTCTACTCCTCCTGCAGGGATCTTGAAAGAATCGATAAAGGCTCATTTATCTGGGAGTTTTCTCAGCTTCCTTGAAGAATATTTCTAATTTTATAAGCATAGTCCTCTGTTGAAAAGTTCCTGAAAATTGATTTGTTTACCACAGCTGGGTCAACTGAAATTTGCTTATTTTTTTATCTTTTAAGAAAAATTTCAATCATGTTAGTCTCTCTCAAATCAAACACAAACATATACATAATATAACATATACATAAATAATATTTGGATGTCTTTATGATTACATGCATACATGTATATACACACAGATATATGTAGGTGGTACAATGGGTAGAGTTGTGGGCCTTGAATCAGGAATACGTGAGTTCAAATCCAATCTCAGATACTTACTAGTCATATGACTCTGGGCAAGTAACTTAACTTCACTGGCCTTAGTTTCATCATTTACAAAATGAGCAGAAGAAGAAAATGGCAAACCACTCCATTATCTTTGCCTAGAAAACCCCAAAGAGGGTATCACTGAATGACATTCTGCCATCAAAATAGCTAATGTTGGGGCCTCCCTTATCTCCTATTAAATTGTATTATGATATCCCTTCTCCCTCTCTCCCCTATCCTTATAATGCCAGAAGAAAATGACAGCAGAGATACTAGTTGTAAACAGAAATGTGGATCCATGCTGATATTCCCTTCCACCATTCTTTAAGATGAAAAAGAAAACACAAGTTACAATTATTGTCATGTTTGTTGTGGTGGAAGGACATAATGATTTTAATTTATAGAAACAAACTCAAGATGTTCAATATAAAAGTTTTTCGATGTTAACAAAGTCATTATGGATTTTGAAAAGCAACATTATATTAAGATGCAAGGGAAAATGTGTAGAGTAAACATCTTATTGGTAAATCTTGGTTTTTTTTTTTCCAAGAAATCTCCTAATAAGTAAAAAACAATCATAGGTTGTATCATCCCTGGCCTGTAAGAGATCCTCATGTGCTCGTGTTCAATGAGAGGATGCAACATGAGATACCAGGCAACGAAACAAGTGGGGCAAGCTGCTCTAACCCAAGTGTCAAATAGACAAGGAGAAACAATTGGCTCTGTGTGTGTGTGTGTGTGTGTGTGTGTGTGTGTGTCTGTGTGTGAAAGAAGAGGAGAGGAAAGGAGAGGAGAGGGGAGGGGAGGGGAGGGGAGGGGAGGGGACGGGAGAAGAAAGAGGAGAGTTTTGTTGTTTTACAAGAGTGTCCCAGCAGACATACAGTGCCAAAGTTTCAAGCTGACTTCTTCTTGTCAAGGAGACAAAATGCATGACACCCCTTTAAAATGCATGGTGTAGTTTTTCCCTCGCTAACTAATTTCCGAAAAGATATGGCCTAATGCCTTTCCAAAATCATTTCTATTTGTGCCCTCTGGGCTCCAAGACTTCATCTTTTACATGTGTATAAATGAAATTAGTATTCGTAAGTGCAAATTTACAAAGGGTATGTCATTGCATGTTACTGGCAAAGAGATTGATTACTATTAGTCTGGCTTTAAAATTCTCTCTGTGTGTGAGACATAAAAATAATAACACTGAGTTTTGTAAAACTTTATTACAATACCTTGCTGTACCCAAAATTTGATGATGGTTCTAGTTAAACTACAGATATCATGGATCCAATCCAAATAAAACTAAATTAATCCCTTTAATCCAACAAAAACATTTTAAGCACTTATTGTATGCCAGATATTTGACATAAAGAAAAGCCAAATAGAAACAAAGAAAGGTTCCTGCTCTCAACTATATCAGTAAGCACCCCAACATAAACAGGGGGGTCAGCTATCACAGGTTCTTAGATC
Source organism: Notamacropus eugenii (assembly GCF_028372415.1). Lineage (NCBI taxonomy): Eukaryota > Metazoa > Chordata > Mammalia > Diprotodontia > Macropodidae > Notamacropus > Notamacropus eugenii. The sequence goes on from NC_092873.1 coordinate 534,351,931, forward strand.
TGCATTCATAAAAGGAAAAGCAACTTTTCAGGAATTAACAATAACTTTAATCAAGCGCATGTCTCATTCCTTAAACAAATACGTATCTCATTCACCTAATTCAGGGGAGGCAGAACCCTGAACTTCAAAGAAAATACAAACAAATCAAAGATCAATAGACATGGCTTCCTCTGCCTGACCATAATTCAAAAGACAGGTCCAACTGTCTGACCATAGTTACCAGAGAAGGAAGTACAGATATCTGGGTTTTCCATGTCAAGGGACACCTTAGCAGCTTCACAGAGTCCTCTTCTGGCCAAACAAACATGTCCAACCAGTAAACCCCAAGGTAAAACCCCAACTCAGAGTATTTATACCTTTATTTTAGAGCCAGAGGTCATTACAGCCTTTGAAAACCAGTGTCTCATCAACAAAAGGCTTGGGCCTTCCCACAAATCTTTCCTAATCAAACTCCCCTTAATGGGCAGGCCCATTAATGGGTGAGGAAGATCTTTATTCACATTAAAATAATTAGCAATACATATACATGTACTGTTTTTTACTCCTAGTGAAGACTCTTGATTGATAAAGGCAAGATTCAATCAGAAGCACTTGATTATACTAAAACAAAAATAGCAGAAGACATCAACTCCTTTGTATTATGTGGGGTAATAAAATGACAGAATATACCTCAGAGTATCCATGAGGTGCTGAAAAAGTCCTTTAGCCACTCTGATCATCACCTCTCAAATCTTTACCATGAAGATGATAATGATAGCACCTTCCTGACAGAGTAACTGTGAACATAAAATAGAATAATATGAGCAGACCTTAAAGTGCTATAAATATCCTACTAGTCTTGCTCTCATTGCTGCTATTGTAATTACTGTAGTAATAGTAACAATAGTCCTTTAATTGTAGTTGTAATAGTGGTAGTAGTAGTAGTAGTAGTAGTAGTAGTAGTAGCAGCAGCAGCAGCAGCAATAGTAATAATAGTAGTAGTAATAGGGTAGCTAGGTTGCACAGTGAATAGAATGCCAGGTTTGGAGTCAGGAAGATCTGAATTCAAATCCAGTTTCAGATGCTTATTCCTGTGTGACGCTCAACAAGTCACTTAACCCTGTTTTCCTCAGTTTCTTCATCTGTAAAATGTGTTGGAGAAAGAAATGGCAAACTATTCCAGTATCTTGGTTAAAAAAATAAAAAGAAGAATAGTCGTTTAGTAGTAGTAGTCAAAGTAGTATGCTTGTGGTCCTAGTAGTAATAGTATTTACAAAACAAGTATAACCATTGAAAACATTGCCCCAAGGGCAGGCAGAGACATTTACAGGCAGAATTGAACATTCCAGGTATGGAGAAGAATCTATGCAGAGTTATAGAGATTAGAGGTGGAATGTTGCCTGTGGTAAAGAAGGTAGGAGGCCTCTTTGGTCCTAGTAGCAGGGAACACATGCTGATAAATAGTGAAGGACTGCTTGGTAGTACACACATTTACAATTCTTTGCAGTTTAAAAAATGTTGTCCTGGTGAAAGGAAAAGGATTGTGAGGAAAATAGTATTAATGTTATTCATATTATTATCCCCCTGTAACAGGTAAACATAGCATAAAAAAGGTAGAGAGACTTGATAAAGGTCACATGGCTACTACATTGCAACGTCCTCACTCAAACCCAAGACTAAACTCTGTGTAATGTAATGATATTTCCCTAACTTCAAGGAGTGGTATGCTATATAGGATTGTGGGCCTAGAATCTGGAAGGGCTCAATTAAAATTTGGCCTCAGACACTTACCAGCTTTGTTTCAGTTGCCTAAACTACAAGATGAGTATCATAAGTGCACCTACCTTGCAAAGTTATTGTGAGGACTGAGCATCAAATGAGAACATATTTGTAAAGTCCCTAGTTGAGGTTTAATAAATACTTGTTTCTTTCCCTACTGTTTTTAGAGCTCTGAAATCCTTCAGTGTAAGGGATACCATTTTTTTCCTCTGAATATTGCTCAGAAAGGTGCATTTACAAACTTGAAAGTTGATCATGTTGTCATTTTTTTCTTCTTTGTTAACTTTATTATAAGGGATGGCACACTGTGTTAAAGAGATTGGGGAGGGGGAGATATTTCAAAATAGAGATATGGCAAAAACAAAAGTTACCAAAATATTTTAGAGGAGGCAGCCCCATATATTATTTCCATTGATCAAAACTTGAAGAGATATAAGAGGTTCTGAAAGAGGCAGTGCCATTTACTGGAAAAGAGAACAGGTATGGAATAAACTCTACCACCCACTACCCCTGTGACTTTAGGGAATGTTTGGGTCTCAGTTTTGTTATCTTTAAAGTGATAAGGCTGAACAACAGGTAATCTCTAAATCTTTCAACTTGGAAATGATGCCAACATGACTTCTTATGAGTATTGACAACTGAGAAAATTAATCCCTAACTCTGACCAGGAAGTTTGGTGCACAAATAAGGATATCTGGCTCATGGATTGCCAGAAACTCTTACATATGAAATAAAAGACTCAGGCTAATTGCGCAGGCATTCCTGCCCCCAGCTGATATTCTAGATGATGTTGAGAGCAAAGTTATAGAGTCCTGAGTTTACAATGACAAGGTCTGATTTCAAGCCCAGGCTTGGTTCCTTATTTTCTATGCTACTTTAGGCAAGTGACAATCCTCTCTTCTCCTCAATTTCTGAATTTTTACAAGTAAGGCTTGGTTTAAATGACCCTTATTAGCCTTTTTGAATAGCATGGGAAGGAGAAAGGGGAGAGAGAGAGAGAGAGAGAGAGAGAGAGAGAGAGAGAGAGAGAGAGAGAGAGAGAGAGAAAAGAAGAAGAAGAAGAAGAAGAAGAAGAAGAAGAAGAAGAAGAAGAAGAAGAAGAAGAAGAAGAAGGAGGAGGAGGAGGAGGAGGAGGAGGAGGAGGAGGAGGATAGCTAGGTAGATTTGAATGTAAAGGATATAGATCTGCTGCCTCTGAAGTTGCTGATAACTTCTTAATTGCTCCATCAATTGGTCTTTTCTAAAATCTCATGCTTCTAATCTTCTCTGTAATCTTTGGCACTGTTCATCTCCTGTTTAGCCTGGATATTTCCTTCTTTCTAGGTTTCCATGACACTATTCACTCCTGGTTCTGCTTCTACCCCCTTCTGATTGATTTTTCTCAGTCTCTTTTGCTGATTTTGTATCTAGGTCATGCCTGTCACATGTGAGGATCCTCCAAAGTTGTATCCTGGGACCTCTTCCCTGTTCCCTCTATGCTATTTCTTTTGAAGATCTATCTCCCCAGCTCCAATAGATTCAATAATTGTCTCCTGTTCATGATTCTCAAATCTTTTTACCCATATGAAATCTTTCTCCTTTCCTGCACTCACATCTTAAACTCTTGATTGGTCATCTTGAATTGAACGATGTCCAGAAGACATCTGAAACTGAACATGTCTGAAACTGAACTCATCATTTCTTTCCCAAAGCTGGAAACTTTCCAGCTTTCTTTATTACTTTCAAGGGGCTCACCATCCTCACAGTCATCCAGAATTTCAACCTAGTTATCATACTTGGCTCATCATTCTCTCAAAATCCTTATCCAAGCCCTTGCCAAAGCTTGCTGATTTTAATTTTATACCATCTCTCACACACACACACCACTCCCCCATATTCCCACACCACACACACTTATCTTTTCAGATCCTCTCACCTCCCAGGTACAGGCCTTTGTCACCTCACATCTGGATCATTGTAAAAATCTGCTGGTTAGTCTTCCCGCCACAGATTTGTCCCCACTACAGTCCACTCATCAAAGTGATCTTCCTTAAGCACATATATGACATTATCACCTTCCTACTCAGTAAGCTCCACGTGTTCCTGTCACTGCTAGGATCAAATAGAAATTCTTCTGTTTGGTGATCAAAGCCCTTTATGACCCTGCACCCCCACCTATCCTGTCTGTTCATACCTCCCTACCTCCAGAGCTCTTTTATCCAGGGACACTGCAAAGCTACTCCCTCTCCTGACTCCAGGAGTCATTACCCATCCTCCTGTCTATTACCTGTCCACCACCTGTCCTCTAGGCTTGGAGAATTCTCTACTTTCATCTCTACCTACTGGCTTTCCCAGCTTTTAGTTAAAATCCCACCTCCCACAGCAATCCTTTCTTAATGCCTTCCTTCTCTCAATTTTCACCCATTTATCAGCAGCATGCATACCTTTTTTGTAAAGACCTGGTGAGACATTGTCTTCTCCCATTAGACTTTAAGATCCAGGAGACCCTGATTATCTTTTAATAAGTTTCTTTGTATCCACAGCATCTAGTTTAGTATCTTGTAGGTTGTGTCCACATGTGTTCGCTATTATATTTCTTTTTAATTTATTTTTGCATTATGAATATCAGAGGCAGTTATAATAAGTCGAGTTTCAGCCACAGCATCAAGAAGAGCAGAGCTTTGTGAAACTGCACAAGTTACTGAAAGAGGGAAACAGCACATTCAGGGAGATTTAAGATGAAACAGACTGAGGGATCCTTACCCTTAACATTCAGCAGCAAAGTGGTCCATACGGCATCTTCCTTCAGGTTGTTGTCATTGAGTAAAGCAAACGCATTGAATCCTTTGATGATGCCAAGAGTTTTAGAATTGAGAACTGTCGTTTTCCTGTCTTCAGTAATGCAGGAAGCTGAGGAGGTGAAGGTTTCAGAGACACATGCTCTGGAACATTGCTAAAGAGGCCACTTTCCTTGAAGATGGCCATAAAGGGCATCCTGGATATGTGAGAAATGGCCTAGAGAGTATTACTCTATTCAGGGCTCTTGTACTAAGAATTTGGCTGTCTCCACCAGGGTCTGAGGGACAGCTACTGAAAAAGGGACTTTAAACAGAAGATCCCTAAGGGTAGGATGTCACAAATCCTTTGGATATGATTATTTCTATCTAAATGTCTCACAGGACTTCCTAGAGGGTTTATGCAATAGTTTATGCAACATGATTGTTATAGATTCTATAAAAATTATTTAAAACAGACAATAATTGAATTGCTGCGGTGATTGTGGTGGTAGTGATGATGTTGATGACGTGGAAAGAAATTAATGCCACAAGAATTGACAGGTCTTGATTACTTTGACAATTGTTTACTTCGTGCTATTTGTTGATTGCAAACATCACGTTAACAGCTCAAAAGTCACTAAAAATTCATGAATTGGCAAAAAAACAAACAATATTGGTGGCTGTGGGTCAAACTCATTTTAAGCCATATTCAGTATAGAATCTCCACCTGTTCTCCATGTTGAGCCTTACCCAGATCTGTGTTTCCTTTCTGTTGTCCTCTCCCTCAGTGAGTGGTTTGTTTTTCCATGTTACTCTCACCTTCTCTTCCTTTCATCAAACCCTGACTGATCTCTAACCAAACCTCTCCCCTTCCTCTCTGGAAAATGAAGAAAGAAACTCTGCTGATATGTGGATGGGTTTTGATTTTCTGATAGAGAGGAACATTGTTTAATGGACATAATGCTAGATTTTGGTTTAAGAGGATCAGATAGTAGCATGTTTAAAGCAGGAAGATCATCTAGGCCCAGGTCCTCACTTTGCAGATGAAATGCTAGGTCTAACCTACTTCTTCCTCCTCCACAGTCCACCTCCAAAGTTCCCCTTTAAGCCATATTTCTGATAATTTTCCTTCACAAACTCTACTTTCCAGGTGAAGTGGACTAGCAGTTTTTCTCCAATTTTGATATTATATTCCCTGCCTGCATAGATTGAAATGTGACCTTCCCCATTCTTGTAACACATTCCTTCCCCAGCTCTGCCTCTCAGAACCTTAGTCTTCAGCAGTATCTCAGCTTGAGAATTCCTAAATCTTTATTCATAATCTTCAACTTGTCAGTATTTTCTTCACTCTGATCTCTTGGGAAGTGTTAGACTTACCTTGTTCACTACTATTCCAGAAGGACATTCACAGCCTAGGGAGTTCAGATTATGAAAAACTGAGTCTATGTTATAAGGGGATAATCTGAAGGAATTGGCTAACTTTAACTCGGAGAAGAAATGAGTCAGGTGGACCTAACACTTTGGTAATATTGAAGAGTTGTTATGGGGAGCCATGTTTAGAAATATCATTGTTAGAACAAGAAGGGAGGGATGGAGTTGGCGTTAACAGCAATTTGGGCTTAAAGTCAGGGGAAAACCAAAATTAACAATATGAAGAACAACAAAGTCTCTTCTTAGCAATCTATGTTTCCCCCCAAACATGGCCTGCGTTGAAAGGGTGCCTCTTGTGGATCCTTGCCTCTCTTTAAGCAGAGCCTGAGCAGCCCCATTTTGGATATTTTATGTTGTGATTTCCTTTTTCATATACATTGGACTAGATAAACACTGAGGTACATTCTACTCCTTTAATTTTCTTATGTTATGATTTCATTCTTATACTTTGTATTGTATGACCTGAAGCCATCCACACATACTGTGGAGAAAAAATGAGTCTAAAACGGAAGAGCAGTTTGAGGGGAAGTTTAGATTGCTTTTGAGAATTACATAGTGTTTTCAATAAGATGAAACTTCCCCAAACAAAGGATCATCTCTTTAACCTCAATATTGTTCTTACAGTGCTAGATGCCTAAGAACCATGGATTATCATAGTCTCTGAAGGATCAAAGTTTTAAAACATTCAAAAAGTAATGTAAAGATATATGGAAGGTGTAAGTAACATACCAGGAATGCCTTCATGCAGACAATGATGTCTAAGTCTAACCTCCTTTTCCAAATTTCTTACAACTATTTCCCAACACATACCCTCTTATCAATGGCACTGATCTCCTCACTGATCCATGAACAAAGCAGTCTGTCTCTTGGCTGTGAAAGTTTTCTCTGACCTGGAATGCTAAACAATTATCCCTCATACATAGAATGTTGTCCCTCCTTCACTCCAACTGCTGACCTCCCCAGACTTCTTTAATTTGCAAATAAAACTCCACCTTTTACAAGAAGTCTTCTCTAACCCTTCTTTATTCAATTTCATTCATCCTCGTGTAAATTAATTCCTATTTATCTGGTATTTATCTTGCTTTCTATATATTTTTTGTATCTTGTCTCCCCCATTAAATTGTAAGTTTCTGGAGAGCAGAGATTGTTTTTTATCTCTTTCTTCACACCTAGTGCTTAGCACAATGGCTAGCACGTAGTAGGGACTTGGTAAATGGTGATAGATTATTGGTCAAAAGAATAAGCATTTATTTATACCTCTTAGGTGCTAGTATTAAGTGTTGGGGAAACAAAGAAAGGCAAAATCAGTTCCTGCAAACAAAAATCTCACAATCTAATGGAACAGAAAACTGGGAAACACTTACATATGAACACAACCTATAAAAGTTATCCTAAAGATAACCTACAATTTAAGGAGACCAGGAGATATTTCTTAAAGAATGTGTGATTTTAGATGAGATTTGAAGGAAGTCAGGGAAGCCAGATGGAGACAGAGGGAGAGAGACAGGGAGAGACAGATAGACAGAGAGAAAACGAGAGAGAGAGAGGAGGGGGGGTGGGAAGAGAGAAAGAAAGTGAGTCCCAGACATGGGGAAATAAAGGGGAAATGCATAGAGTTAGGAAATAGAGTGTCATGGGAGGAGTAACAGGGAGACCAATAACTAGAGTTTAGAGGACCTGGAGGGAAATAAGTTGTAAGAAAACCAGGAAGGCTGAATGAACTCAATAATGAAAGGATTTATAAGCAAAACACTGGATTTTATATGTAACTAAGACATATAAGAAGGTGAGGGGATGCTTTAAGTAGAGCATTTTGATAGCAGGTTAGAATATGGACTGAAATGAGGTCAAATTGAGGCAGAGAGACAGACCAGAATGTGAATGTGATCATCTCTACATGAGGTGATTAGATTCTGGTGTGCCTGAGCTCCCTTTTAAAGAAAGAGAGCGAGCAAATTATGGGACAGTGGTCAAATATAATAGAAAACTACTTGACTCTTCCAAATTTTCCCACAAGTAACTTAAAATAATGCCTGAAAGTAAATTTTAGAATGCCAGAAATAATTTAAAGTCAGGGTAAAGTAGTTGTTCAATCTGAGACAACGTGGGAGTTCTTCAGGAAAGACTTGACCTCGCAAGGTGGTAGTGTAGATTGATTGGAGTTCAGATACCTTAGGGTAGATACTATTGATAAGCAAATATAAAGTCCTGGGAGCAGCTGTGTCAGCAGCCTCAGCTTCATGAACTTTGACCCCACAGACATAATGGGGCTGCTCAGGGAAAGATTGCAAGAACCTTACATTGGTTGATGATGGATGTGGTACCCAGTTTCACTTACCGCTCATGATCACATGCTATGCCTGTGGATGAGGAGGAGTAAGAACATATTAGTGAATGCTGGAGCAGAGGAGCAGGGGCCCTATTGGCTATGATTGCTCAAAAGAGAGCAGGCTCCTGATTTTGGAGTCAGGCAGAAGAATGAATTGAAGTTTTCAACCACAGGAGAGATCACAAGAAGTAAAACTGTTTGTGGTAGCAGCAGGGCTAGGGTCCTTGGTCATGGTTTAGGAGCAGAGAGAATTATTGGAAGTTATTTATAGACCGAAGTGTGAGTTATAGAATCAGGGACAATGAAGGGCCTTGAAATATAGAACACTGGAAGAACCAAGAGGAAAAAAGCCCCAAACGGAGCTCAGAACACAACAGCAGGGGTAAACAAGAAAGAGAAAATATGAGGGTTTCAATAAAGTTAAATTATTTGCATTCCTACACAGGAAGATGATACTTACATCTTTTATTTTTTATCATTATTAGGGCATTAGAAGGAGTGTGCATAGACAGAGGGTGGGAGGATACTTTGACTTTGAGGGGATGATATCGAAAACCAAAGCAAAGTTAATGAATGAGAAAGAAGATCACACTGGGAGAAGAGGGGAGAGGTAGAATGGGGAAAATTATCCCCCACAAAGAGGCATGAAAATACCGGTTATACTGAAGGAAAATTGGTGGGTTGGGGGGGGGGGGGAAGGAAATTACTTGAATCTTACTTTCATCAAAAAAGACAGAAAGCATTTACATTTAGTTGGGTATATAAATTATCTTACCCTATATGGAAGTAGGTGGGGAGGCAGATAAGACAAGAAGTGAGTAATAGAAGGGAAGGCAGATTGCAGTGTTGATGGTTAAAAGCAAAACACTGGTGAGGAGGGACAGAGAAAGAAGTGGAACAGTGAGGTAAAAGAGGATAAAGGGAAATGCAGAGTTAGTGATTATATATGGGAATGTGAATGGAATGAACTTACCTAGAAAACAAAAATGGATAGCAAAATAGATAAAAAAGAAAATCTGATAATATGTTTTTAGAAGAAACACATTTAAAATGAGAGACACACATAGAGTAAAAGTAAATGACTAGAATAAATTTTATTATACTTCAGATGACATAAAAAAAAAAAAACAGGATAGCAATCATGACCTCAAACAAAGTTAAGTCTAAAATAGATTTAATTAAAAGGTACATGAAGAGAAACTGCAATATATTTGAAGATACCATAGATAATGAAGAAATATGAATACTAAACATATATGCACCAAATGCTGTAACATTTAAATTTTTAAAGGAAAAGGTAAATGGATTACAGGTAGAACTAGATATTAAAACTATAATAGTGGGGAATTTCAAACTCCTTTCAGAACTAGATAAATCTAACCAAAACATAAGAAATCAAGATTTATAGAATCTAAGATAACTAAGATATGATAGATATCTGGATAAAATGGAATAGGAGTATAAAGATATATAATTTTCTCAGCACTACATGGCACCTTTAAAAACTGACCATATAATGGGCCATGAAACCTTTGTTTTAGTTTATAGTTTATAAAAAGTGTATAGTTTATAAAAAAAAGTAAAAATGTAAAAAAAAGTAAAAAAGTAAAAATGACAAATAAAATTATTTTTTTCAGATCATCACTTGATAAAGCTATATTGATAAAGAATCATGGAAACACTAATTAAAATTAATTGGAGACTAAATAACTTAATCTCAAAGAATGAGTGCATTTAGGGTTAGAATCGATTCTAACCCTAAAGAACAGGACAAAGAAACAACAGATAATTTTATTAAAGAGAACAATAATAATGAGACAATATATCAACACTTGTGGGATTCAAAAAAGATAGTAATCAAAGGAAAATTTATACCTCTAAATGCTTATATCAGTAAAATAGAGATGGAGCAGATCAAATAATTTTGTTTCCCTCCTAATCTTGGTTGCTTTGTCTTTGTTTGTGCAAAAATGGTTTCAATTAAATGGAATCAAAATTATCTATTCTGCATTTCATAATTTTCTTTGTCTCTTGTTTGGTGATAAACTCCTCTGTTCAGGGCGGGGCCAAGATAGTGGAGTAACAACACACTTTCTGGAATGTTGCCCCCCTAGACCAGCCAAATACCTGTAAAAATGATCTAAACAAATGCTGGAGCTGCAAAACCCACAGGATGATGAAGTGAAACAAATCTCCAGTCAAGACAGCCTGGAAGGTCACTGAGAAGTGTCTATCACACTACACATGGGGCAGGGCACAGTCCAGCATGGACTGCATCAGCACAGACAGGACCTGAGCAATCCTTGAGCAGACTGAATTTCTCACACCTATGGAGGTTTCCAGACTTCAGGATACCAAAACACCAAGGATAAATTGGAAGGTCAGTGGAAAAACCATGAAGGAGCAGTGTGGGAGAGAGGAGTGGGCCTGCCCCAGCTCCAAGGTGGCAAAGGGGGAAGGGGACAGAGGAACCCACAGCAACCACAGCAACAGCAGGGGCAGAGACAGGGACTGTTTCTGGAGAACTAGGCCCATGGATTGTGGGGGAATCGAGGGCTGACCACACATCACACCCCCACTGGAAGCAGAGAAACAGTAAAAGAAGTAGAGCAAAAATTGGGAAGAGAAATGAGAGTGATGCAAGAAAATTATGAAAAACGAGTCAACTGCTTGCTAAAAGACACCCCAAAAATGCTGAAGAAAATAAACACTGTAAAAATAGACTAACACAAATGACAAAAGAGATCCAAAAAGCCAATGAAGAGAAGAATTTCCTAAAAAGCAGAACTGGCCAGATGGAAAAGGAGGTCCAAAAGCTCACTGAAAAAAATAATTCCTTAAAGATTAGAATGGAGCAGATGGAAGCTAATGACTTTATGAAAAAACAAGAAATTGTAAAACAAAACCAAAGGAATGAAAAAATAGCAGACATTGTGAAATATCTCATGGGAAAAACAACTTACCTGGAAAATATATCCAGGAGAAACAATTTAAAAATTATGGGACTATGCAAAAGCCATGCTCAAAAAAGAGCTTAGACATCATCTTTCAAGAAATTATCTTGATTCAAAAATTATCAAGGAAAACTATCTAATATTCAAGAACCAGAGGGTAAAATAAATATTGAAAGAATCCACAAATTGCCTCCTGAAAGAGATTCCAAAAGGAAAATTCCCAGCAATATTGTAGCCAAATCCCAGAGTTCCCAAATCAAGGAGAAAATATTTCAAGCAACCAGAAAGAAACAATTCAAGTATTTTGGTAATACAATCAGGATAACACAACATCTAGCAGCTTCTACATAAAGGGACTGAAGGGCTTGAAATATATACAGAAGTCAAAGGAACTCGGATTAAAACCAAGAATCACCTATCCAGCAAATTGAATATAATATATCAGGGGGAAAAATTCAAAGAAATAGAGGACTTTCAAACATTCTTGATGAAAAGACCAGAGCTGAAGAGAAAATTTGACTTTCAAACACAAGAATCAAGAGAAGCCTGAAAAGGTAAACAGGAAAGAGAAAGGGAAAAATAGAATGGGGCAAAGTATCCCTCATATGGAAGAGACAAGAAAAAACTTTTTCAATGGAAAGGAAGAGAGGGGAGGTGAAAAGGAAAAAGTGAACATAACTCTCATCACATTTGGTTTAAGGAGGGAATAACATACATACTCAATTTGCTATGAAACTCTTATCTTAGAATACAGGAAAGTAAGGGAGAAAGGGATAAGGGAGAGAGGGGGATAATAGAATGAAGGGTGAATGGGAGGAGGGTGTAATTAGAGGTAAATACTTTTGAGGAGGGATAGGGTCAAAAGAAATAATAGAATAATTGGGGAGCAGGATAGGATGGAGGGAAATACAGTCTTCCACAACATAACTTTTATGGAAGTCTTTTGCATAACTACATATGTATAATATATATATATAATTGTTTGCCTTCCCACTGGGGATGGGTGAGGATGGAGGAAGGCAGAGAAGTTGCAACTCAAAATTTTAAAAATGAATGTTAAAAATTGTTTTTACATGCAACTTGGAAATAAGGTATACAGGCAATGGAGTATGGAAATCGATCTTGTCCTCTGAGAAAATAGAGAGGATGGGGATAAGAGAAGGAAGGGGTTTGATAGAAGAGAGGGCAGATTAGGGGAAGGGGTAATAAGAATGCACACTGTCTTGGGGTGGGTGGAGGGAAGAGATGGGGAGAAAATTTAGAAGTCAAAATCTTGTGGAAATGAATGTTGAAAACAAAAAATAAATAAAGTATAATTAAAAAGTAAAGAAACTGAAAACAAACAAATAAGCAAATTCCTCTGTTCTCTATAAATCTGACAAGTAAAATACTCCTTGATCTCCTAATTTGCTTATAGTATCAGTCTTTATATCTGAATCATGAATACATTTGGCCTGTTGTGGGGAAACTGAGGAAGATTCTCCCTAGCCCCCACTGTCACATGACCTAATATAAGGAAAGTAACTTAAAGTTGATATGCTTAATTGGGAGTGCCCGAAGAAGCAGCAGAATTAATGATGCATGCATCCAGGGAGAAGGGACCCTTATCTTAAGAGTCACAAAACTCTTGAAGGGAGGAGGTGTCTGTGTTGAAGGACCTGGCCAGTCCTTGGACACATACATCAAATGCAAGCTAGAGTTCCTTCTTTATTCTAATAGTTTTCTTTCCCTGAAGTTATATGTCTAAAGGGATTAAGTGAGAGAAGGATCTTTGGTGATCTTTTGCTGCAGAATTTGGGACATCTGCTTCTGGTCTCCCAGCCAAGACCTTTGCTGACTGCTTCTCCCCATTCAGCCTCCTCAGTTTGCCAAAATGTCGGAATTCAGACTTCTCTGGTGATGTATACTTTTTCTTTTTCTATTCTGTCTTAAATATTCTCTACTGTTTATGTGTATACATTGATTAACTTGTACTTTTTGTAGTAATAAAACTCATTTGCCTGTTAAGCTTGTTTTAATGTGCATCATTATATCTTAAGATTCAAACCTAAAGTAAAAGTACTGTGCAATTTATGTAATCCTTTCCGATTACACCTTTACTTTGGTAAACTGTGTAAGACATCTATGCCTAGTTTCTGCCACACTATTTTCCAGTTTTCCCAACAGTTATTTTCTTAAATAGTGAGTTCTTATCCCAGACGCTAGGTTTTGGGGGTGCAGTGCCAGATGTTAAACTGTATTATAAGTGGTAATTATTAAAAAAAAAAAAAAAAAAAAAACATCTGATAATAGCTTAAGAATGGAATGGCCAATCGCTGGAATAGAGTAGGTATATAAAACACAGTAGTAAATGATTATAGTAACTGTGTTTGATAAATTAAAGATGTAAGCTTCGGGGATAATAATTTACTGCTTGGTAAAATTTCTTGGGAAAATTGGAAAGCAGTGTGGCAGAAATATTTATAATGGAATCTTATGTCATTTACCAAGATCAGATCAAAATGGATATACAACCTAGACATAAATGAAGATATAAGTAAATTAGAAGAACATAGAACATATTATCTATTAGATTTATGGGTGGGAGAAGTATTTATGAATAAACAAGAAATATCACCATGAGATGTAAAATGAATAATTGTGATAACATTAAATTAAAAAAAAATTTTAGAAGGAAAGAAGAAAATGGCGGAGTGGGATATAGGCAATACATTGAATAAAGGCATTATAGAGAAAACTTTGTGAAATTTATATGAATAGTAATAATTCCCCGACTGATAAATTGTCAAAGAACATGAACTGGCAGATTCACAAGCCAGTGCTTGAACTTTTGGTAACATTTTATTTTCCATTAAAAAAGAAAGAAATCAGTGTTCTCTTTCTCTCCATGTCTTATAGATTTCAGCCTTTTAATTAGCTGGTTTGTTGTGTTTGTCCTTCATTCTTGAAGAGGACTATAACATCAGGATGATGATGTGATTTGCAGTTGATTTTGATTTGAGTGAGGGAGGGCTGTGCAAGGTCACCAACCTCACTTTCTTCTCCTGAGCCATCTGGGTCCAGTGGCATGATATTCATCAGGATGACTGGGGATGGCCCAGGATGTAATGTGAGATCCTGGCCCTTTCAGGTCAAGGTCTTATCACAGTTTTGCTTTGAGTGAGATACACTCATTCAATGAATAGGCTTCTTTAAGTTACTCAAGGGATGGTCCCTTTAATTAAAAAAAAACAAAAAAACAAAAAAAACCCAGCAAATTGGGAGGGGAAGACCCTCAGGTTTCCTGGGTAAAAATGAAACAAATTACTATTTAGTTATTACATCTACTCTATGCTAGGTGCATGGGCACTTGTTGTCCAGGCTATGAGTACCAAAGTGAATTGGGTTTAAGGCTTGACCTTTGAGCAAGAAATGTAGCCAGTAAATCCAAAGGAAAAAAGTCAGCTTTTGGCCATGGAGCTTACCTTCCTCTGGGCAGAATCCTAGTGGAGAGGAGAGAGGAGGGGAGGGGAGGGGAGGGGAGGGAGGATGGGAGGGGAGAGGAGGGGAGGGGAGGGGAGGGGAGGGGAGGAGAGGAGGAGCTGCTACTCACTCATTACTTTTCCTTGTGCTTTGTTCTCAAAAAGGACTATGACATCAAGATCACGACATACCTTGCAGTTGACTTTGATTTGAGTGAGGGAGGCCTGCGAAAGGTTACCAGCCACAACTTCTCCTCAATTAGATGGTAAAAGAGCATAGAATGATCAATGATACAGCCATTTAGAGAGTATATTTCAGCTGAATATTACAGCTCCTTAGAAAATAGTTTTCAAGCTGGAAGGAATTTAAGCAGTCATCTAGTCTAGAAACCCTGTCATTTTAACAGGGAGAAAAATTAGGCTGGAGGAGGAGTCCATGGTCACAGAGGTAGAAATTGACCAAACTAATCATTTGACTCTAGAACCTGTGCTCTTTCCACTGGCCTAAAGATCCTCAGGTGAATAATGTTCTGCTGGAAGAAAATGGCAAAGGGCTAGCAATGAGAAGCGGATGTCTATTTCCTGAAGACTAGAATGATTTCCACCATAAATTCTATGGAGCTTTCTTTCTGAATTTTAAACTACATGTGTATTGCCAGTTTGCCATTTTGGGTGTTCAATGCACCCTGCTGGAGAGAGCTATGGTCACTAACATCTCTTTCACATTTTTTTTTTCTCCCTGTGAGTAATTATCTTCAGTCAGGCCTCCCTTTCAGATCTCCCTTGGATTCATTTGGGCAATTTCCATTACTGCCTCAAACCTTAAAAACCATGTTCATTCCAATCAGACTCCCATTATTATTTTTTTTCTTTAACAATTTACGTAATGATATTGATTGTGAATATGGTAAAGATAGCTTGATATCCATTCTGGGAATCTAATCAGCTTAGAGAAATGAAAGTGTCACTGAGATAATGTTACCTGATTAGTATGCAAGTGCTGAATAACCTCTGGTAGTTATACACATAGATACATTCCAAAGGGGAGAGTCAATTGGGGAGGACAGATCTGGGGACACTCAGCCTTTCTTTTGTGAAGCTGGAAAATGGGAAGAAATTCTGCCCATGGATTGGTACTCTCTTTTGCCTTTTTCCTCATCAATTTGCTGAGGAACAATGCAAGGGTGAGATCTATCTCTTTGGTTCATGTCCTCTGATGTCCCTAAGAGACGCTCTTCAGCTTTCACACAGGAAAGAGCAGTATTTATGATACAGGTTAAGAAATTCTTATTTTTCTTCTTTTCATATAAAGAATTCAGTGAGTCAAGCAAGAGTAACTTCCTTCACTATAACCAACTTTACTAAAGTCTTGTCTATGGGATAGGGAGACATGCAAGCTGGGTGTTTAGGTCAATGAGCAGGAGATGAAAGGGCCCAACATTTGCCATTAGTTTCCAATGAGGCTTTGGCTCCCCAAACTACTCCAGCTTTGTTCTTTCTTTTACTCTAACCATCCAGAGCTTTCTGAAAGTAATGTATTATTGACAGATTGAAAGTCTATGTCATGATATACCTTAATGTGTTACTTTCATTTTTTCAGCACAAATTCACGCAAATAAATAATAAATATCAGCTTGTAAAAGACTAGTCACAGGAAATTCATGGGATGTGGGTGCCAAGAATAAAGTCCAAATGCAAAATTTTAGGCTTTGTGTTCCAGCTTCCAAAACAATCTCAACTCACTACAAGGTACTGTTTACTGCTCTAAAGATTTCATGTGTCTTAAGGAAAGATAGCACTCTTGCTTTCCAGAGCATGTATGTGTGTGTGTGTGTGTGTGTGTGTGTGTGTGTGTGTGTGTGTGTAATTAGTGTAATACATACACGTATTAAATTTATACTTCTGACTTTTGCTTCACTTGTCATTTATGGGCATACCATACTACTCTGCCTGCTTGTTTTTTATTACATTATCTCAATTTTCCTGTCCTAGTGACCAACATGTTGACATATACAGAATAGGACAATGGTTGTTAGTTTATTTTTAGAGCCCTTTGGCAATCAGTCTGGTAAAAACCTATGGACCCCTTCCAGAATTGTGTTTTTGAATGAATAAAGAAATACATTGTAACTCAAGGGAAATCATTTAGACTGAAATACTTTTATTAAAATATAATTTAAAATATAGTTCACAGACATCAGGTGAAGAAATCTTCAATACAGTATTGTAAATGCTTGCTACACTGGACTGTATAGCATACTAGGTATATTAAGGCATTTTCCTTATCTAAATAGTTTGATAGTCAACACTATGGGAACTATCAAAATAACTTAGTATCTTTTAGTAAAAAGTTTTAATTAATTAGACTTTCAGGTATTCCTGTGAAATAGATTTGTGACAAATATTAATAAAATATATGGAAAAGTCATGTTTAAATTTTTTTTTTTAATTATACAGCAGCCATGAAACCAAGGAAAGTTTGCTAGATTGGAATTCAAATTCTGCCTCATCCACTTATAAGTTGTGAGAACCTAAGTAAGTCACTTTATCTCTATAAGACTCAGTTTACTCATTTTTAAAATAGGAATAGTAATAGCATCCATCTCACATATTTGTGATGATCAAATGAGGTAATACATGTAAAGTCTTTTATAAATGTTAAGGTACCATTTAATGCTATCTATCACTGTTTCTTTCCCCTGATGATGAACTCAAACCTAATGGCATTTGTATATCTTTATCCTCATTCTTCAAAGAATACAAGTTTAGCAGATAGAAGAGTGAAAGACATTGAAGGAAGATCAGGAGAATATTTCAATGTGCTTAACTTCAGCAGGAAAAACTTCGAATCTATTGTGTTTCTAAGCATATTTAATCACCTTACTTTGGTTTCAAGCATATTCTTCTACTCTTTAAACTCTTGGCACAGATTAATTTACCCTTTTCCTTTCTAGGAATCTTTCTTTCCTATTTGGTTTTCCATTGACTTTGATGCATATCTACCATTTTTTTTTTCAAGGAGCCCTTCAATAAATCCACCAGCCTAGAGAATGTTGTTGCTGTTGTTACTGTTGTTGAGACATTTTTTTAAGTCATGTTTGCCTCTTCCTGACCCTCTTTCTGGGGATTTATTTGCAAAGATGCCAGACTGGTTTGTCATTTCCTTCTCCAGTTAATTTTGCAGATGACTAGGACCAACAAGATTAACCAATTTACCCAGGATCACACAACTAGGACAGATTTAAACTTGGGATGAGGAAGCTTCCTGATATCAAGCCCAGTACCCTATCAACTACACCACACAGCTTACCCAGCCTAGTGAATGGAGCCACACTTTTGTATCCTGTTTCTCTTTTCTTCTTACAAGAAAAGCAACCTATGCTATTTGTCCAAGTAGTTTTTCACTAGCACCAGGAGTAACACAAACACTGTAAAACATCCATATTGTATTTGAGTTTTCTCATCACAAATATAGGACACAATTAAGTTTTTCTGATCTTCAGTGCTCTTGATGCTAGCTGTCATGGTTGAGTGGTACTATTGAATGCCTTTTTCATTATACTGGAGGCTCTGCCACCAGGGGCTCCTGATTGAGACTGTGTTGTTGGGGGAGGTATTGTTTAGCTTTTTTTTATGATCTGTTGTTGAGGTTCAGGGGTGTGCTGGGGACCCTGAAATACCAATATGCCGGGTCCTACTTGAATGAATTCAACTCAAACCTTCTTAAAGTTAAAGAAAAACAAAGTTTATAAAGATGCATCATATTGGGTTGGCTCTTAAGGAGCCTAGGCATTTGTAACATTTGTATTCTCAAGCTGGCCAGATAAAATCTCAGCTAGACAGAGTCTGAGCTGGATTGAATCTGAGCACCTTCATGGAGGCAAACTTGAACTTAAATACAGAAAATATTGTAGGAGGGACCTGGGGGTCTTCTGGTAGTCTAGGGTAATGGTAGGAGGGGTTTAGGGAGGGTGTTGAGGAGAAGTCCAAGGAGTACCTCAATGATACTGGGGTGACTGGTCAAGGGTTGGAAACAGCTGAAGGCTATCAGGAGATATGACACAATAGAGGGCCTGGGTCAGAAGCAGGCAATGCAGAGATCTTGATGGGAATGACCAGTACTCTAGGGGGAATACAGATGGAATCTAGGGAGGATCTTGATGGGAGTGGTCAAGGGTCTGGGGAATGCAGCTTTGATAAGATCAAAGGTGGGAAGTGCAACTGAAACCTGGACACAGCAATAAAGAAAAGTCTATCGGCTTCTGGAAACTGCCAGATCAAATGGGAAGATTAGATTTGAGTAGAAAGGCCAAATTAAGTGGGAAGATTCAAGCGGGTCAAGGAGGCTCCCAAAGTCTAAACCCCATCACTGGGACACAACTTCTCAGGAATTAGTGTAGCAGGTTGTTTCTAATGCTCTATTCAGACAGTAGCTAGCTCTAACTTTTGTCTAAAAGAAGGCAATTTTGGTTCCATCATCTCTTCCAGAAATCAACCTTTCTGCCATTTATTGACTCTCCTCTCTCAGCTGTCCTCAGATATAAAGCACTGCTTATTCATTTATCCTCTTTGTTACTATTTTGCCTTCTTTCTCCTGTAAAGCTAGAATGGGGTGGGAAAGGGAGAGGGGAGAGAGACAGAGACACAGACAGACAGAGGCAGAGAGACAGAGACAAAGAGAGACAGAGGGAATGGGGGAGGGAGGAAGGGATCCAGGAGGAGAGAGAGACAGAGAGAAAGAAGAGAGGGAGAAGGGGGAGAAGGGAGAGAACGAGAGAAAGAAGATATTTTGGGAGGTATAGTTGAACTTTTTTGCCAGAAAACAGGAAGAATAATGCTTCTTGGTTTGAAAAAGTAATTCCTTGTACATAATCAACAAATCAATAAATTAACAGCTACCCATTGTGTACCAGGTACTGAGAACAAAATAATAGGAAAATGTGGTCATTCTGGTGTATCTGGTCACATGTATCCTAAATGTACATTATGTGATGCCCAAGCATTGTGCCAATATTATTCCCCTTTCCTCCAGGACAATGCTTGCCCTGCAGGTATGCTCAAGACGTTGATCCCAATCCTCATGCCCACAGGCATACAGATCATCAAGCTTATTTAACAATCATTAATCAACAATCCTTTGTAAAATATGCATTAGCTACCTAGAACTGAGCTAAATACTAGGGATACAAACTAAAACAAAGAAACTAATGGTTCCTTCCCTGGATGGGCTCACATTCATGTTCAGGAAATAGTAGGCAAATAGTGACATAAACAAGAGTAGATGGAAAGTAACCTTAAAAATGAATCAGAATCACAATATTGATTCAGGGGGCTGAGGAAGAGACTGATTAGAATTGTTCTCTTGCATATTTTTAAACTTGCTTGCAATTTCCTTGTAGGGTACCTAAAATCCAATTTATTTAGGCTAGAACAAAGTCTTTAAGTCACTTACTTGGGCACTGGAGGAAAGGTGAGGAATTGGATGTGAGTACCTAGCAACGAGCCCAAGACTTTTCTAAATGATCTCATGCACCTATGACCCTGTGATTCCATATTGAGTGGAAACTTGTCCTCCATTTGTCAGAATTAGTTGATTGTAATAAATGTGTTAATGAAATATTTCTCTTGGGTTCTTAAGAAAGAAATCAATAATACTCATAGAACTTTCTAAATCATCATCGTGATCAACAAGTAGATTTGAATTAGAGAAAGAGAACAGAACTAGAAAACTTAGGACACTGGATCAGGATAATCAGGTGTCAGCTATTTAGGCACCTCGGTAGGAGAATAAATGGAGT
This sequence comes from Notamacropus eugenii, assembly GCF_028372415.1. NCBI lineage: Eukaryota > Metazoa > Chordata > Mammalia > Diprotodontia > Macropodidae > Notamacropus > Notamacropus eugenii. The sequence goes on from NC_092873.1 coordinate 534,372,418, forward strand.
ACTGAGTAGTCAGGAAGGTGGAGTTCACATCCCACCTCAAATACATGGCTGGGCTACACTGGGAAAGTCTCTTAACCTCTGCCTGTCTCAGTTTCCTCCTATAAAAATGTAAATATTAATAGCACCTACAACTCAGGCTTGCAGTAAGGATAAAATGAAATACTTGTCAAGTATTTTGCACACCATAAGATTTTTTCTTAATACTACTTTTTTATTAGATGTAGAACAAAAAGAGGTCTTTGAGAGTATCTAACTCAAATCTTTATTTTACAGAGCAAAGAACTGAGGCCCAGAGAAGTCAAGTCAACCAAAGCAGAATTTCTGAAGTGCCTACTCTAGTCCAGGTCCTGTGCTAAGCACTGCGGATAGAATGAAAAGCAAAACTCAAGTAAAATGTGAATAAAAAAGTTGAACCAACTCTAAAGGAACTCCAAATATCATTGAAGGAAATGATCCAAATACCTATAGACAAACAAGGTTATATATGCTGAGAAACACTTCTAGAAAGAGATGAAATTTTCCCTGAGAAATGAAAGAAGTCCAAGAAGCCAGGACACAGAAGAGGAGATGATAGCGATTTCTGGGCCTTGGGAACAGGCAGTGCAAATGCCTACTATCAGGAAATGAAGTAATTTTTGGAAAGAAATGTAAGTAAACCACTCTCTTTTTGTTTTCAAATTTATAAATTTATTCACTTTCATAAGTTTTAAATTTTCTCCCCCTCCCTGCCCAAGATGGCATGGAATTTTATATGGGCTCTACACATACATTCCTATTAAACATCTTTTCACGTTAGTCAAGTTACATGGAAGAATTATAGCAAATGGGAGAAGCCATGAAAAACAAAACAAAATAAAACAAAAGAGAAAATAATTGGTTTCACTCTGTGTTCTAACTCCATGGTTCTTTCTCTGGATGTGGATGGCATTTTCCATTTTGTGTCCTTTGGAAATGTTTATGTCCTTGCATTGCTGAGAAGGGCTAAGTCCATCAAAATCAGTCCTTGAACACTGTGGCTGTTACTGTGTATGATGTTCTCCAGGTTCTACTCACCTCACTCAGGACCAGTTCCCATAAGTCTTTCCAGGATTTTCTGAAGTCCTGCTGTTCATCATTTCTTGTAGCACAAAAGTATTGCCTTGCATTTATATACTATAATTTGTTCAACCATTCCCCAATTGATGGGCATTCCCTCAATTTCCAGATTTTGGCGACCATAAAAAGAGCTACTATAAATAGTTTTGTACATGTGGGTCCTTTCCACCTTTTTCATGATCTCTTTTATAAACAGTCTTAGATGTGGTATTGCTGGGGCAAAGGGTATACACATTTGTATAGCCTTTGGGGCATAGTTGCAAACTGCTCTTCAGAATAAAACCATTTTCTTTTAATTGAAGAGTAAGATCAAAGGGACCAAAGTGGAGCAAGATATAAGAAAACTAGAAATGAAGGAAGGCATCAGGGCTTGAAGTCTCTAAACTCTATTGGAGACTATATTACTTGTTTTTCCTGGTAGTAAAAGTGAGCCACTAGAAAATATTGAGAATGGGTGTGTATGTGTATGTGGGTGTCAGTGTGTGTGTATGTGCGTGTGGATGTGTGTTTGTGTGAGTATGTTTGTATGAGTCTATGTGTGAGTGTGTGTGTGTGTGTGTGTGTGTGTGTATTTGTAGGTGTGTCTTGATGATATCTGCTCCTTCGGAAGATCACCTGGATGGCTCCTCAAAGTCAACATATAGTCTTTAACACAGGAAAGGATTAAAGCCAGGTCTTCTGACTCCAGATCACACAGTACTAGACTCCTTTCCACAGATCTCCTGCTCAAGATTTCTACTTATAAACCTCAATGTAAAAGGTAGAGGGGAAGAGACTTCTGGGATTGCTTTCAGTTTTATATCTATGATTGTAGGATCAGTTTTATATAATCCTAACCCTAAATGCACTATTTATTTTACTGTAAAAACAATAATTTCTTATTTTCATCTTCATTGATAGTGAATTTCACGTTTGAATTTTGGATGTTATAAATTAGGTTTTTTCTTAATCAAATTAATTGATGCTTTATCTATTTTATTGTTTTTTTTTATTAAAATGGTTCCTACCCTTATTTATGAGCTCAAAGCTTTTTTTTTTCCCCAAAACTTTCAAAGTTATTAATCTCTCCTTTGATCTTTAGGATTTCCATTTTGGCATTTAATTGGAAATTTGAAATATATTCTTCTTTTTTTTATTATTTGAATGCCTAGTTCACTGATCTACTCTTTCTCTCTTTTATTGATATGCCTATTTAGAGATATCATTTTCTCCTATGTACTGCTTTAGTTCCATTCAACAAACTTGGGTTTAATGCCTTATTGATTTTGTCCTACGTAATCAAATTACTGATTGCTTCTATGATTTGTTCTTTTACCTATTCATTCTTTAGGTTTATTTTTTTTTAATTTCCAATTGCTTCCATGTCACTTTGTGGAATGTAATTTTGATGGTCTGAAAAGTGTGCATTTAATATTTCTGCTTTTATGCATTTGGTTATGAGATTTTAATGCCTTAATATATGGTCATTTTTTAAAGGTGAAAGGTCAAGCTTTGAAAAAAAAAGGTATATGCCTATACTCCCATGTCACAAGTCTCTCTGACCTCCTCAGTTTTCTTGGGCTGGAAGAATTCCTCCCTCTGAGCCTTTCTTGGCTCTGCTACTCCAGAATTCAGTTTAAGATGTTATTTGAAAGGTGTTTGGATGGTAATCTTAGAAGAACTGGTGTGAATGCTTTCTCTGTTCTCCCAGCTTGGCTCTGTTCCAGAAGTCCCCTGACTTTTCTATGACTGTATTCATTTCCTTACCTTTTGTTTTCTTATTTATTTTATGGTTAGATGAATTAAGTTCTGAAAGGAGAAAGTTTACTTCCCCAGTAATACAGTTTCACTGTCTATTTCTTACTGTAGCTCATTTAATTTTTCCTTTAAGAGTTTGGATGCTATACTGTTTGGTACAGTGCATATGTTGTCTATGGTACCTTTAAGAAAGATGCAGTTTCCCTGCTTTTCTGCTTCATTAGGTTTAATTTTATTGTTGCTGCACTTAAGACCATGATTAGTACTCCTGCCTTTTTTTAACTTTAGCTCAAGTACAATATACTCTGTTCCAGCCTATTATTTTAATTCTGTGTGTATATTTCTATTTCTATATTAAAATGGTTCCTAGCTTTATTTATGAGCTCAAAGCTTTCCCCCCCCCCAAAATTTTCAATATTATTAATCTCTCCTTTGATCTTTTACTTCTTGAATTGTTTCTTTCCAGCTGCTTGCAATATTTTCTCCTTGACCAGGGAACTCTGGAATTTGGCCACAATGTTCCTAGGAGTTTCTCTTTTTGGATCTCTTTCAGGCGGTGATCTGTGGATTCTATGGGCTCCACTCTGCTCAGCATCCTGTGAGACAGACCTTTCCTGTTAGCCTTCCAGGCTACCTTTGGCTGGAAACCTCTTTCACTCTGTTGTTCTGTGGCTTCTGCTGCTCTAGAATTTTTTGAGAGTCATTTTTTACAGGCATTCTGTGGGCAAGTGCTAGAGTATATTTGTCTTTCTACTCTGCCATCTTGGCTCCATACCCCTCCCCCTACATCCATCTGATACTTTTAATGTTTCTGGATTGAGAGCTCTTGAAAGTGCTGCTGTTGTCATTGTCACCTCCAAGGCCTTTCTGCGGCATTGTTGCCAAATGAACTCTGAGCCATCCCCCAACCTACTGTCACAAATCCCTCTTTCCAGACTCTTAAGTTGACTTTGACTCAAAAAAGGTCTCATCTTGACCTTTCCTTAGCTCTGTTACACCAGCGTTTAGTTTCAGTACTTAATATTTACAATGATATTAATTGTAATGGTATAAATCAAAATATTTTTATGGCTTATAGTCTAGTAAATATAATATGTACACAAAGAAAATAAACATATACAGATATATAAATTAAATACAAATATATGTGTATGTATATATTTGTACATATACGTGTGCATATATACGTATATATACACATATGAATCTCTCCATCTCTCTATCTATCATCTATCTGTAACACATATGGGAAACTAGTTTGTTCAGTGGGTAGAGTGTTTGGGTCTGGAGTCATGAAGACTTAAGTTCAAATCAAGCCTCGGACCCTTATTAGGTGTGACCCTGGTCAAGTCACTTAACCTCTGTTTGACTTAATTTACTGGAAAAGGAAATCGCAAACCACTTCAGTTTATTTGCCAAGGAAACTCCATGGACAGTATTGGCATGCTATGGCCCATGGGGTCTTGAAGGATTAGATGTGTCAATAACTAAACAATAGCCACAATATATGGACACATATTTTTCTGTGTGTTTGTGCATATCTCTTGACTTTTCTTATCTGGGCTTTGTGGAAATAGTCATAAACTTCTAAAAATGGAGCTCTTCTTTATATCTCATTGATGGCTTCTATGTATATATTTAATGTTCTTTCTTGACCTACTTAAAAATATACCTACTCTTTTTAGGGTTCTGATTGTCCTAAAGCAAGTGCTAATAAAATTAAATTAAAATAAAAAAAAAACAGGCCAGATTTGCTTTAAAATGCCCCCTCTAGATTTCTGTTACAAAATGTCTTTTCAAAATAACTTTATTAGAGGCAGTTGCACATAAGAACTCAGATCTGCAAGCAATCATTGGAACAATGAAATTCAGATCTTTCTAAAATGCTCCCCCTTCTTTCTCTATGAACAGTTTTGGATTCATCTCTCAGAGTTCTCAGCTGGCTTTACCATTTGTGTGTTGTATATGGCTATCAATGATAAAGCTGTCTAATATTGTACCAACTGTTTTAATACAAAAGCAACATTTTAAAATGTGAATAGCTTTAGTAAAATTGATATTAAACACTTACTCATTATCAGAGCTAGTGTGGTTTTGCTCAGCATGAATAATTTTTTCCCCTGGCATATAAGTGGAATTGCCTTAAGTTTTGCTTGGTTAAATGTACAATTTTAAGTATTCAATAAGCATCTTCCTTGACCCTGACCTTTTCCCACTCTAAAACTTTGAGACTAAGTACGAGATCCTATGCTGTTCAGGAGGCAGAACAATATTCTTCTGAGCTAATATCTTAAGCAGAGGAAACATCTGTTCAAGGACAGAGTGGCTCATTTATTTCTAAAAAGGACTCTCCAGGATTTAAAATCATTGTTGAATTGACTACAAAGGAATATAGCCATCACTGACCTAAAGAGAAGCAGAGAGAGAAGGAAAGAGAACAACTGTATGACACAGATCTTTAGAAATCCATTGCCCAGTTGGATGCCAGCCTTCACCCTAGTCTGTTCCCCATTAGCTGCATGCCAGATCCTAGCTTCCCTCTGATGCCCAGAGTCATAATTACTTTTTCCTAAGTCACTATTCTGGAAGATGGACATTCACTCCAATTGGATGAGCATGTAGTCACCAACATCAGTCTAGTAAGATGACAGAAAACAGATTCTTAACATGTGCTCCCTAAGTTCCACAAGGCTTTACCCTTTTCCTTGTGGTAAAAACCACTGGACTTCCAGCCATTACTGTCTGGCCTTGGATACAAACAATGATTCCTTGATTTTGCAATCTCCCTTCAATTGCCCCCTAAAACCAATAGGTCTTTCTGTCAACCCTGCAGTGAAACCCTCTTAGATACGGGGGAATGCTGTTCTCGTCCATTTCTTCACTACTCACCTCACCTGAGTCTACCAAAGAGGGAAGAACAAAACACCATTCTATTTTACTCTCTTCTGGTCATCTGACTTGAGCCCCCTTCCAAGCACATACATCTCCCCCTCCCCTTTCCAGGTACATACTTCTGCCTAAGCAACCTGAAAAAAATATGTAGAGATCAAGGCTTTTATTAGGCAATAATCTACCTACACTCATCCCTCAATGTTTAACCACCTCCACCCTATCCCATTCCCTGCCATGCCTCTCGACTACATCAATGATTAGAAATCCATAGCTGTCATTATTCAAATTATTCCTCACCAGCTCTGTCCTCTAGCTATTTCAAACCCCTTTACCCATCCTCCAAACATCTTATCCCAAACTTCCAGTCCCTTCTACTGTGCTTTCAGAAATGCTTACACAATCAGGAACCAATGTCCTTATCTTATTTGTTTTTTTTTTTTCCTTCTCAGCTCTTTCCATCTTCCGTATTACCCTGTTCGCTGGCCTCCCTGGCCACTCTTGCCAGCAGTGGCACAACCTTTTCTTCACTAATGCACCTGAAAATCAAGGAAAAGGAATGGAATACCCCAAGTTTCCCATTGTTACTTCTAGGTTCTCCTTCTCTATCCATCACTTTATAATCTTTTCTCATTTGAGGTTCATCTACTCCATAAGTAACACACATTCAAGAGTTTAGTAGTTTTTTCCCTACTCAGTTCTGGGCCATTTCCCTCCATTTCATGAAAGAGTCCAGTGTTTCGTTCACTCTTTCCTCACTAGTCCCCTCCCTTATACTAGGGAAAGTCAACATTCATAAAGATAATGCTCCAAACACCCTAACACCCTATTTCCTCAACTTCCTCATTTTCTCTAACCTTTTCCTTGAGCCGAGGTGAGAGCCACACGTACCCATGACCTTTCCACTATCCACAAATTCACCATTTTCACATCCATGAGGAAACAGGCCTAAGATTACAAAATGTTGTTCGCAAGGGTCCAAAGTTCTGCAAATCAGAAGTCATTTATTTCTCTTATAACAGAGATAGTCCTCTATCCACTCAACTATGTTCTCTTTTTATGAGGGCCCTTTCTTTTTCACCTCTTTGCCTTAGGAAATTTGGTACAAGCTACAAGATGCTTGGAACATTGGTTATCTGAAACCGAAATAATTTTCTGGATCTGTGAACTCATCATTGTGGCTATTCCTTCTAAGTCTACAAATTGCAATCCATCCAGACTTGTCCATATGGTGAAAGCTTTCTCCATGGCCCTTCAAAGTATTTTTTTAATCTTAAAAAATAAGGAAGACTTCAGAGAGGCCTGGAAAGAGATACATGAACTGATGCTGAGTGAAAGGAGCAGAACCAGGAGAACTTCGTACACAGCAACCACCACAGTGTGAGAGGACATTTTCTGTTAGATTTAGAACTTAAGTGCAATGCAAGGACTTAAAAAAATTCCCAATGATCTTTTAAGGCAAAATACCTTCCATATCCAGGGAAACAACTATGGACTTCAATCGCAGATTGTAGCAGATCATTTTCTTTTGCATTATGTTTGGGTTTATTATATAATTTCTCCCATTCATTTTAATTCTTCTATACAACATGACTACGGTGAAAAGTACTTAATAGGAATGGACGTGTAGAACCTATATAAAATTGTGTGCTATCTCAGGGAGGAAGGGGGAGGGAGGGAAAGAAAAAATCTAGGTTGTATGGTAGTGATTGTGAAACACTGACAGGAAGGAAAGAAAGAAAGGAAGGACAAAGGAAGGAAGGAAGGAAGGAAGGAAGGAAGGAAGGAAGGAAGGAAGGAAGGAAGGAAGGAAGGAAGGAAGGAAGGAAGGAAAAGAAGGAAGGACAAAAGAAGGAAGGAAGGAAGGAAGGAAGGAAGGAAGGAAGGAAGGAAGGAAGGAAGGAAGGAAAAGAAGGAAGGACAAAAGAAGGAAGGAAGGAAGGAAGGAAGGAAGGAAGGAAGGAAGGAAGGAAGGAAGGAAGAAAGGAAGGAAGGAAGGACAAAAGAAGGAAGGAAGGAAGGAAGGAAGGAAGGAAGGAAGGAAGGAAGGAAGGAAGGAAGGAAGGACAAAAGAAGGAAGGAAGGAGGGAAGGAAAGCACTGTACTGAAGCCTCTGGGTGAAAATTACATAAGGAATTTTATTTGTGTTTCCAATACTGTGCAAAAAGAACAATAAAATGATAACTCCAAAAAAATGATAATTTCATCTAATTCCCATTTCTCCCACTTCCATACAGACAAGAAGACAAAACCTTTTTTTAAATTTTTTCTATACAAGGAAATTTTAATATGCACCCCTGCATTGTTCATGAACACAAATTTCATCCCCAATGTTTGCCACAGGGGATCCACACACCAATGATTTATGTTTGCCTTACTTTCTTTTGATATTCCAAAGTCTTATGTGGAGGACATGCTTTTATGGGATACTATATGATCAGATTTTCCTGTTTATTCCCCAACATAGAGCCAAAAATCTTCTCTACATGGTTGGCCTTGTGCAATGCAGTGGTAGACAAAAGACAGACAGACAGACAGACAGACAGACAGAAAGAAAGAAGGAAAGAAAGAAAGAAAGAAAGAAAGAAAGAAAGAAAGAAAGAAAGAAAGAAAGAAAGAAAGAAAGAAAGAAAGAAAGAAAGAAAGGTCAAATACAGAACATTCCTTTTTACACAGGGTTTTTCAAAGGGCAAAATGTAATTGGTCATTATCTAAAATAACTGAAAAGAGGACTGGAATCCAATGGTTTTCTGACAATACTCTTAGACTTATATTAGACTTTCACGTGTTCTCACTTACTGGGTCTGGAGAAGGAAGCCATTAGGGCTACTCCTTAGCATTTGACATTTTCAGCAGAATTGACCTATGGCCATGTGACATAAGAAACAGAGTTACTCTTACTTATTTAGTGGAGAAAAAAATTGCACTTGTCAGAATACTACTTATTAGGAATGCCATTTCTGCATTGTCCTTGAGGAGTCAAGAGCATTTATTCTCCAGCACATATGTCTGAGTATGCGTGGAAACTCTTTTTCAAACCCACGATTGGTCTTTCAGGAAAACTCAACCTTGGCCTGCATTCAAATCCCTTGGCATTCTCAGAGGCAGGTGTCTCTTATCTGGGGGCGGGGGAGACTATGATGGGCTGGTCCTCATAATTAGCACAAGGATGATATACACTCAGTGACGTTATCAGTTGGCCTAGGCTTGGCAACTGGCCCAGAGTGGGTGCTCATAATTATCCTGAGAATGACCTTGACAAAAATTAACTATGTTCAAGTCCAAGGAGGGGAGAAGTCTTGTCCAAAATTTTCAGAAGAAGGGAACAGAACTACTGATGTTTCAGTAAAGAAACTAATGAGATTAAAAGCAGTTATACTTCAAAGAAAATTTAATCACCCTCGAAATGCAAGGGGAAATAAAAAGGTAACAAAGAAGTAAACTTAATATAAATGTTTCTTCTACTTAAAAGAGCAATGTACAAAAATGGGACTTGCCCTTGAAGTGTTGCCCAGGGCCAGCTAGTTGGCATAGCAGGCCACAAAACCACAGGTTCCCCACCCCTGGCTAGAATCACTGAGTTTGGTTCTAACCTTACTATGTGATCCTGATCAAGTCATGGGGCCTCTCTGTGCCTCATCTTCCCTAGAAAATGAACATCATCACATTAGTTACTTTGCAGTATTGTTTATAGAACAAATGAAATTAAATTTGTAAAGCACACAGCACAGTGCCTGGTACGTAATAGGAGCTTCAAGATGCTTCTTCACTTCCTCTTGAGTGAAGGTTGGGGCAGGACCCTGAGGCTCCAACCCCTCCCAGAAAGATTTATCTATTTTTTTTTCTTTTCTATTAAAGGGGCCATCCCCCTGACTACTTTTTAAAGAGGTCTGTTCACTCAATGTGCTTTACCTCATTTTAAGTGAGTACCTGTAAAGGACTTAGCCTAAAAGGCCAACGTCTCACATTGCCTCTTGGTCCATCTCCAGTCATCCTGATGAATATCTGGTCACTGGATCCAGATGGCTCAAGAGGAGAAAGTGGGACTGGTGATTTTGCACAGCCCTCCCTCACTCAAAACAAAGTCAAGTACAAGACATCATTTCTCTGATGTCATGGTCTTCTTCGAAAATGAAGGACAAACACAACAATCTCTTCCTCTATCACCCCTACTGTCTGTTTCTTCATTGCCTTCTTCACAGTATTCCTTTTCAAATTTTTGGAGATGACATGACTCACAGTCAAGCAAGGAAATAAAAATGGTATTTTTATATTACAAAAACAGGCATCTGTTTTATGAAAAACTTTGGAGTTGTCATAGTGTCTAGATTTCTGAAAAAACTGAACTACCCCTGTTCTCCTTCCCTTAAAGTTTGGGTTCCACTTATTGACAATTTCTGGTGTTCTTTTCCCCCAGATATACATACATATATTGATAGATAAACTTTGTAAATGGCCCATCTAAATCTCCTTTATTTTACATAAGACTTTCATTCTGTAACCATTTGTTTTTTATTGCTATCCTGCACAGAAAGAAAACAAGGACATCAAAGGTATACAGGTGATTACATGGAGTACTCTCTTGAAGTCAGGCCTACCTGGGTTACAAATCTTCATGTCATAATTCCTGGCTCTGTAATCTTGGGCAGATCATTTAACCTCTCTGTGCCTCAGTTTCTACAGATGCAAAATGAGGAGTTTGAACTAAATGGACCCCTAAGTCTCCTCTAGTTCTTTGCTTTCTTCTCCCTTAATGTCTTCTTATATATTATTTTTAGTCCTTTAGACATACTAATTCTTAAGGAAGTCATTAGGAATCCATCTACAATAGTTCTACCATAAAACATTCCATTGGCTTGTTTTCCACACAAACATGGTTTATGTAGCATGTAGATGACTTTCATAAACCAAATAGCCTGGGGGAGCCATTAGTGAATACACAGGTGTCAATGTGAGTTGTCCAGGAGACAGAAAATCAGAATAATGGACAATGTAAACATTATATTGAATTGTCATGAACTTAAAACTATGTCTGTTCACTTGTGGTTGTAGAAGTGGTTGTGGAAGTAGTTAATATCCCTCTAAAGCCTGAAAAACTGAAAGATTAGACTCAACAAAGGATAAATAAGTCACATATCATAATTCACAAAAATGTCATGAATTATAATCTATTATACGTCACATTGTTCAGATCTTATTTTTTAAATTATTTTATTGAAAAGAGCAGTTGCAAACATTGATGTATGCCTTAGCACAGAGATACATTTAAGTGGAAATGGTAGTTCTCCAGGGAGGATTACAAGGAAAATAGAACATGAGAAAGGCACTGGAGCAGTAGGCAACACCATGCCAGGGAAACTGCCATGTGCCAGCCATTTTAATAAGGAGCTCAAGAACAGAATATGTGTATGTTTGTATTTATATGTGCATGGGTGTATGTGTATGTGTTTGCTTCTGTGAGAGAGAGAGACACAGATGAGGGCAGAGATATTCATTCTTGAAATGTGAAAAATAATTGCTTCAAATACAAATGATTCCAGTTAATATAGATCAGTAAACCAGGTTAAACTCTGAGATTTACAGGTTTGAAAAGACAAGCACTCTATTGTGCCAGGAGATTTGTGAAATAGGAAATATATTGTGTTTTAAAATTTCAGTGATCCAGAGATTCACTGTTTGGGGTTCTCCTTACACTAATGTTAAGTTGAAGCATAGATGGGCATAAGGCAGGATCTCCAGGGCACAGCTTACTGTATATTTTTATGTTGCATTAAATAAAATATGCTTTTTGTTTTTCATTGTTTAAATACTAATGTTCTACCCATATGACTCTTTGGCAATGAGATATAAAGAGCTGCTGCCACCAGCTCCCCAAATTGGAAATGCTATGTACCTGAGCATGACTTCTCGAGGCTTCTGGGGTGTTGAAATTGAATTCTGCTATGTCTGCCTCCCCTAATTGTTACAGTGGAGCATCTAATTTTTGTATTGGATCCTCAATTCTTATCATGGTGCTTCACATAGATTGTTTGTACCAAAAATTTGAGGATAATGTGGAAAATCAGGACATTAAATTCCAGTATGATTAAAATATACTTAGTAAGTTAGGACAACAACACTGAACTTGGAATAGAAAGACTTAGATTTAAAACCATTGGTTCTACTCATTACTGCTGGTATGACCTTGGGCAATTCATTTAACCTATCCAGGCCTCATTTGTAAAGTGAGGTAGAAAAAATGATTTCCAAGATCTTCCTAGATCTATGTCATATGATTCATGAACTTTAAAAATCTTTGCAGAAAAGATAGTACTAAATAATTAATCATTTTAAAGGATTTTAAAATATTTTTATTACTTAAGAAAAAATATGCTTTTTATTCTGATGATAACTTTCTAAAGTTTGTCTAATTGATTTTAATGTATTTTTCTTCCTAGAAAACCTAAAATTATTTATTATAAACCAGATAAATGAATATAAGATGAATTAATTAAAACTATAAAATGATAAATCATTAAATTAGTAAAGTAATTAACAAAGACCTTTTTAATCACCCTTTGACTCAACAGCAATAATTTCTTTATTTTCAGTTCCCTGCTGACCTACTGTATCATACATAAAAATACCTAGCCAAAGTTAATTTCTTGAAATTTCTTGAAATAAACAGGCAATCCATCCCCTTCTTAGTTCAATGACTAGAGAGCTTGAGTCTCCTGCTAATAACATGTCCCACTGAGATGGTGTTTCTAGTCACTTCTCCAGACAATCTAACCTTCCCAGAGTAGTCAAAGCCATCTTCCTAAATCACAGGGTTGACCATGACACTCCTCTATGGCTCTCTACTGCCCTGAGGAAAGACTATCCTCGTCTCAGCTTGATGAGTAAATCCCTTGATGGCCTGGCTCCAGCCTACCTCTACTGATGTATCATCTTACCCTCCTTCATGGATTCTGTGCTATAGGCAAACTTTTCTAATTGTTGTTTCCCAAACTTGAGACTTCAGCTCTTGTAAATGTCCTTTTAAATCTGACCAGCCCTATGCCTGTAATACACTCTCTTAATACTTCAAAGTCTTCTTTATTGCAAGCTTGACTCAGTTTCCATCTCCTACTAGAAATCTTTCTTATCTTCTTAGTTTTTAGCATGACATCATCCATCATCAAATTCCATTGAATTGCTATGATTAGTTATTGTCTCCCTACTGTTCAGAAGTAGTATAATTCCTGAAGGGCAGAGAGGGTTGACTTTGGTTTGTCTGCCCATTACCCAGAAAGGGTTTTGAATTGCATTGCTGCATCATGGCAGAAGAGGTGGAAGGGTCAGCTAATCTAACACCCTCACATCATAGTAGATAGCAAGCCTCAGAGCCAGAATCTGAGCCCATAGACAAGGTTCTCTTCATTGCACAATTCTGCCTCATTTGGGGAATTGGTTGATGTACATATGGGGCATTTATTTATTTCAATCACTGAATCTTATTAAAAAAATCATGTTAATTTTAAGATACTAAATTTCAGGAAGAGTATTGAGAACTAGATAGTATTCAGAGGAGGGTCACTAGGAGGCTGAAGAGTTTCAGATTAAGACATGAGTAGAAATAGACAAATACATTTAAAAAATAGAAAGATAATAGATGCATAGAATATCAGACAAATACAGTAAGTTAAAGTATAATCTTATGACTTCTATTCATTATATTAATATATCTATATATCTGACAGTTTTCATATTTCACATAATATTATCTTAAATATGTTTTGTACGTCTTATATTAAATATATCATGAACATCTATAAAGTTAGTCTTGCAAAAGTGAAAACTGAAATCCTGAGGAAAAAAATGTTTTCTTCAAGAATCTGAAGGCTAGAAATGCCAGAGGGGGCGGAGCCAAGATGGCAGAGTAGAAAGACGCACATACACATAGCTCCGAACCCACAACCCACAGAACGGCTAGAGGGGACCAACTCACGGTGAATTCTGCACCCAGAGGCCATGGAATATTGGAGCGAGGGAGATTTCTGTTTCGGAGAGACCTGCAAACCTCTCGCGGGGGGTCCTTCGCGCTGTGGACTGGGCGCCGGGACTGGGAGCTGAGTGCAGCCCTGCAGCGGCCACGACACTGTGAGGGAAAGATCCGAGCGGGCTACGGAGACGGGATATCCTGCGGCCACGCGGGTCCCTCCACCCACAGAGGGACCTGCAAACCTCTCGCAAAAGGTCCGTCGCGCTGCAGACGCAGAGCCCAGCCCAGACCTGCGGCGGCTGCGGCTCCGAGAGGTACAGATCTGAGCAGGCTTCAGGAACGGGATCTCCAGCGGCGGCAAAAGCCCCACCACCCACAGGTGACAAGGGTTGGTGAGAGAGTCTCTTTGGTGGGTCGAGAGGGGAGTGGGGTGCCCCCATGGCTCGGGCCCCCCCGGGAGATAGAAGCTGAGAGGCGGCTGCAGACAGGGGCTCCCGAAGTGGGCAGGAGCCTGGATCCATTGTGGAAGGTCTGTGCATAAACCCCCCAAGGGAACTGTGCCTGAGAGGCGGCCCTGCTCCAACCTGACCATCTGAACTTAATTCTCACACTGAATAGCAGCCCTGCCCCCGCCAAAAGCCCTAAGGCGGGAAGCAGCATTTGAATCTCAGTCCCCAAACACTGGCTGGGAGGACCAGGAGGCGACGTAGGTGTGAGGAAAATATTCAGAGGTCAAGCCACTGGCCTGGAAGAATGCCCAGAAAAGGGAAAAGAAATAAAACTATCGAAGGGTACTTTCTCGGAGAAAAGACACCTCCTCCCTTCCTTTCTGATGAGGAAGAACAATGCTTACCATCAGGCAAAGACACAGAAATCAAGGATTCTGTGTCCCAGCCCACCCAATGGGCTCAGGCTATGGAAGAGCTCAAAAAGAATTTTGAAAATCAAGTTAGAGAGGTGGAGGAAAAACTGGGAAGAGAAATGAGAAGGATGAAAGAGAAGCATGAAAAGCAGATCAGCTCCCTGCTAAAGGAGAACCAAAAAAAAAAAATGTTGAAGAAATTAACACCTTGAAAACTAGCCTAACTCAATTGGCAAAAGAGGTTCAAAAGGCCAATGAGGAGAAGAATGCTTTCAAAAGCAGAATTATCCAAATGGAGAAGGAGATTCAAAAGCTCACTGAAGAAAATAGATTTTTCAAAACTGGAATGGTACAGATGGACGCTAAGGACTTTATGAGAAAGACAGATATCACAGAACATAGCATGAAGATTTGAAAAATGGAAGATAATGTGAAATATCTTATTGGAAAAGCAACTGACCTGGAAAATAGAATCAGGAGAGACAATGTAAAAATTCTGGGACTACCTGAAAACCATGATCAAGAGAAGAGCCTAGACATCATCTTCCATGAAATTATCAAGGAAAACTGCCCTGAGATTCTAGAACCAGAGGGCAAAATAAATATTCAAGGAATCCGCAGAACACCGCATGAAAGAGATCCAAAAAGAGAAACTCCTAGGAACATTGTGGCCAAATTCCAGAACTCCCAGGTGAAAGAGTAAATATTGCAAGCAGCTAGAAAGAAACAATTCAAGTATTGTGGAAATACAATCAGGATAACACAAGATATAACACCCTCTACATTAAGGGATTGAAGGGAATGGAATAGGATATTCCAGAAGTCAAAGGAACTAGGACTAAAACCAAGAATCACCTACCCAGCAAAACTGAGTATAATACTTCAGGAGAAAAAATGGTCTTTCAATGAAATAGAGGATTTTCAAATTTTCTTGATGAAAAGACCAGAGCTGAAAAGAAAATTTGACTTTCTAACACAAGAATGAAGAGAACCATGAAAAGGTGAACAGCAAAGAGAAGTCATAAGGGACTTACTAAAGTTGAACTGTTTACATTCCTACATGGAAAGACAATATTTGTAACTCTTGAAACATTTCAGTATCTGGGTACTGGGTGGGAGTACACACACACACACACATGCACACAAGCACACATACATAGAGACAGAGTGCACAGAGTGAATTGAAGAGGATGGGATCATATCTTAAAAAAAATGAAATCAAGCAGTGAGAAAGAAATATTGGGAGGAGAAAGGGAGAAGTTGAATGGGGCAAATTATCTCTCATAAAAGAGGCAAGCAAAAGACTTATTAGTGGAGGGATAAAGAGGGGAGGCAAGAGAAAAACGTGAGGTCTACTCTCATCACATTCCACTAAAGGAAAGAATAAAATGCACACTCATTTTGATAGGAAAACCTATCTCATAATACAGGAGAGTGGGGGACAGGGGCACAAGCAGGGTGGGGGGGGAGGATGGAGGGGATGGCAAGGGGAGGAGAATGCAATCCGAGGTCAACACTCATGGGGAGGGAAAGGACCATAAGAGAATAGAAGTAATGGGGGACAGGATAGGATGGAGGGAAATATAATTAGTCCTATACAACACAACTAGTATGGAAATCTTTTGCAAAACTACACAGATTTGGCCTATATTGAATTGCTTGCCTTCCAAAGGGAAGGGGTGGGGAGGGAGGGAGCTAAAGAAGTTGGAACTCAAAGTGTTAGGATCAAATGTAATGTTCTTACCACTGGGAAATAAGAAATACAGGTTAAGGGGTTAAGAAAGCTATCTGGCCCTACAGGACAAAAGAGAAGACGGAGACAAGGGCAGGGAGGGAGGATAGAGGAGAGAGCATATTGGTCACAGGGGCAACTAGAATGCTTGGGTTTGGGGGGGGGGGGGAAGGGGATAAAAGGGAAGAAAATTTGTAACCCAAAATTATGTGAAATTAATGTTAAAAGTTAAATAAAAAAAAAAAGAAAAAATCTGAAGGCTAATAAGAGGGAAGAAAGATTAATCTCAGTCTGCTTGGCCCAAAAAGGCAAACTTTAGGAACTCTGAGAACTTTGTCAAGGTAAATTTAGGCTGGGGAGCATGTAAGAGAAATGCTTTCTATAAGTGAAGCTTATTTGCCAATGCATCAATATTTTTTTTTCCATCTCCAAATCAGTTATTTGATCAAAAATCATCAAACATTTATTCTACCTCTACTATGTGGTTGGTAGTGTGGGAAGCTCATGGGATAAAAATAAGCAAATAAATGCTTCTTCCATGAGAGAGTTTACAGCTCAATTTGGAAAAATATTGGGAATTAACAGGTACACATATGATACTTAGAGTAGAGATGGAAAGTAGGTTTA
Organism: Notamacropus eugenii; assembly: GCF_028372415.1. Taxonomy (NCBI): domain Eukaryota; kingdom Metazoa; phylum Chordata; class Mammalia; order Diprotodontia; family Macropodidae; genus Notamacropus; species Notamacropus eugenii. The sequence continues at coordinate 534,389,323 of NC_092873.1, forward strand.
GAGTCATGGACTCTCATTTGCAGCTTTGAACTTAAATAACTTACCCAGAATCACACAGCTAGGACCAAGAAAGCAAGTCTTCATTATTCCAAGGCCAAATCTCAAAAACGAAATAGTGTGTATGTCTTTGAGGAACTCACATTCTATCAGAGAAGGCAGTATGCAAATGCCCAAGACATTATAGACCAAACATAGGCAAAGTATTTATGAGGTGCTTTAGGTAGGGAAGGAAACACTAGCAACTAGGGGAATGAGGAAAGGTTTCCAAATAAAGAAGTGAGGTACAATGAAGTATCTCTGTGAAGTCAGGAAATGCACTTATACTCTTAGGGAATATTGTTCCCTCATATAGGGCTCATATATACACACATATGCACACACACATACACACACATGCTTTTTTCTTTTTTATTGATTTAGTGTTTTATTTTCCCCTACTTACATATAGAAACAATTTTAATATTTATTTTCAAAACTTTGATTTCTAAATTCTCTCTCTTCCTTCCTCCCCATCCCTTCTTATTGAGAAGGCAAGCAATTCAGTATAGGTTATGCATGTGTGGTCATGCAAAATATTTCCGTAATACTCATATTGCAAAAAAAAAGCATAGACAAAGTCAGGAAAAATAATTTTAAAAAATATGCTTCAATTTGTATTCAGATATCATCAGTTCTTTTTCTGGGGATGGAAACATTTTTTCATCATAAATTTTTCAAACTTGTCTTGGATCATTGTATTGCTGACAATAGCTAAGTCATTCACAGTGGATCATCTTATAATATTACCATTACTGTGTATGTGGTACATAATATTTTGCATCAGCTCATTTTTGCATCAGCTCATATAAGTTTTTTCAGGTCTGAGAGCATCCTACTTGTCATTTCCTATAGCACAATGGTTTTTAAGGAATTTTGTAATAGATAGGCAACTGGGTGGCTCAGTGGATACAGTGCTGGGCCTAGAATCAGAAAGACGGGTTTAAATCTGGCTTCGGACAATTAATAGCTGTGTGGCCCTAGACAAGTCTTTTAAACAATTTTGCCTCAGTTTCTCATCTATAAAATGAGCTAGAGAAAGAAAAAGGAAACTGTGTCAGTATCTTTGCCAGGAAAACCCCAAATGAAGTCACTAAGAGTTGGACATGACTGAAGTGACTGAACAAACACACACAAAAAATAGATAAAAATAAACAAAATGTACAAGCAAAGTGTCAAAAATATGAATAGGGCAAACCCAACAACAACTCCTGTAAGCCCTGTCAATAACTTTCAAAATAAAATAAGTGTAATAGAAGAAAAAATGAGTAAAGAAATGCAAGCAAAGGGATAAAATTATGAAAGAGACACCTACAAGCTTGGTAAAATACACAAAAATATTGAAGAAAATATCAACTTAAAAAAGCACAGAAATAACCAAGTGGGAAAAATACAAAAATTCACTTATTAAAATACATCCTTAAAAAGCGGAATTGACCAAATGGAGAAGGAGATACAAATCTTACTTAAGAAAACAATTCTTTAAAATTTGGAATTCAGTGTTAGCTAATGATTCAACAAGACAACACAGAACAATAAAACAAAGTCAAAAAATGAAAAAAAAAACATCAAAGAAAATGTGAAATATCTTGCCAAAAAAAAAAAGAAAAGAAACTAACCTGGAAAATTGATTGAGGAGAATCAATTTAAGAATTATTGGAATATCTGAAAAAGATGATAAAAGAAAGAGCCTAGACATGATATTTTTAAAAATATCCAGGAAAACTGCATTGATATCATAGAATCAGAAGGTAAACTAGAAAAGGAAAGAATCTATCAATCACCACCACCACCACCAACAAAAACGATTACAAAATGAAAACTGCCAGAAAAATAATAATGGAATTCTAGAGACCTGAGATCAAAGAGAAAATATTTCAAGTATCCAGAAGGAAATCATTTAAATACTTTGGAGCCACAGTCAGGCTCAAACAAGATTTAGCAGCTACCACCATAAAGGAATGGAGGATTTGAGATATGACATTATGTAAAACAAAAGAACTGGAATTACAAGCAAAAATAATGTACACAACAAAGCGGAATTTAAGCCTTCAAGGGAAAAAATAAATATTTAATGAAAGAGGACTTTCAAGCATTTCTAATGAGAAGACCAGAGATGAATAGAAAATCTGACTATCAAATATTCAAGAGAAAAATAAACAAGTAAAGATGAAAGAGAAATCATAACAAGGTTAAACAGTTTGCTTTTCTATATGGGAAGATGAAACATGTATCTTATTAAATATTATTGTTAGGACAGTTGGAAGAATATATAGAAAGAGTATGTGAAAGTGAGTAGATTATGTTGAGATAATGTAAAAAAAACATAACATAATGAATAGGCAAGAGAGAGGGATACCTTGGAGAAGGGGGAAAGGAGAGGAGAAATGGAAAAACAAAATTAATATAAAAGAGCATGCAAAACAGAGCTTTTACAATAGAGGTGAAATGAGGGGGTAAAAAATGTTTGAATATCACTCACATCTAAACTGATTCAAAGATAGAAAATATATCTGCATGCTCAATTGCAAATACAAAACTATTTTACGCCACAGGAAAGTAAGAGAGGAAGTGAATAAGAGAAAGGGGAAGTGATAAAGGAAAAAGCTAATCAAATAAAGTGGTGTCTAGAAGCAAACCACACTTTAAAGAAGGTCAGGATAGAGTAAAAAAGTATAAATGGAGGAAAATAGGACAGAGAGAAATTCACATTAGTAATTATAACTCTGAAAGGGAATGGGATGAATTTACCCATAAAAAAGAGGAGCAGAAAGGAATAGAAGCTGGATTTCAACAATATGTTGTTTATAAGAAATACATATGAAACAGAGAGACCCATGCAGATTTACAACAAGAGGCTGGAGTAGTAGAATCTATTATCCTTCAGCTAAAAGTAAAAACCAAACCAAACCAAAAACAGACAGGGGAAGAAATCATGATCTCAGGCAAAGCAAAAGTGAAAATAGGTCTTATTACAAGAGATAAGCAGAGAAACTACATCTTCCAAAGAGAGAAACTATACACAATGAAGTAATATTGGTGCTAAACACATATACACCAAATGGAATAGTATTCTAATTTTTTTATGAAAAAGTTAAATGAAAGTAGAAGAAAATAAACAATTGGTTAGTTGTTGTCCATTCTTGAAGAGGATCAAAATGCATCACCACGAAGAAAATAAAGAGTAAAACTATACTGATGGGGTGACTCAACTTTGCCCTTTAGGGAATAGATTAAAAAAACACAAAATGTATGAGAAAGAAGTTAAGGAGATGGATAAATCTTAGAGAAGTTATATATGATAAACCTCTGGGGGAGAAAATTGAATTGACTGTGCAAGTATAGATCAATTAGAAATTTCTTAATCTAATCCTAAATAATAAGTGATCTAAAGGACAAATCACAGAAATAAGCAATAATTTCACAAAACAATAATCACATTAATGAGACTATATTCCAAATTTTATAAGAAGTACCAACATCAATATTTAGGGGGAAATTAATCTCTCTACACATGTATATCAATAAAAGAAAGAGAAGATCAATAAATTAGGCATACAACTTTAAAAAGTATAAAAATATTAAATGTCATTTATTAATTAGCAAAATAGAAATCTTCAAAATGAAAAGAAAAATTAATAAAGTCTACAGTTTTAAAAAAATGAAGGTAAGAAATAAAATTCCTATGTGATTTGTGAAAAATAAAGCAATAAAATAGAGAAAACATTGGTTAATTTGAATATAAAAAAAGAAAACCCATTTACTAATATCAAAAACAAAAAGGTTGAATGCACCACCAATGAGATGATAAAATTATACCAATTATTGAGAACTACTTTGCCAATTATATTACAATAAAACCAACAACCCAGGTGAAAAAGAATACCTGCAAATTGGAGGGTGAAAGAGAGAGACAGAGACAGAGACAGAGACAGAGACAGAGAGAGAGAGAGAGAGAGAGAGAGAGAGAGAGAGAGAGAGAGAGAGAGAGAGAGAGAGAGAGAGAGAGAGATGGAGAGAGAGAGGGAGAAGGAGAGGGAGAGGGAAAGGGAGATGGAGAGGGAGAGAGACAGTTCCCAGATTAAAAGACGAGGAAATAGAATAAATCACTGTATCTCAGGAAAAGAAATCAAACACTACATCCTTGAGTTCCCTTAGAAAAATTCACCAGGACAAGATTTTCAGCCAACATTTTAGAAACACTTAATCTTGGTGCTACATAAATTATATGAAAAATAGTTAAGGAAAGAGTCATACTAAATTTCTTTCATGACAAAATATGACTTCGATACACAAACCAGAAAGAACATAAGAAAGAAAACTATAGACCAATCACCATAATTATTATCAATGCAAAAAATTTAAATAGAATATTACGAAGAAAATCTCAGCAATGTATCACAAAGTTCATACACCTTGACCAGATGAGATTTATACTAAGAATGAAAGCATTGTTCAATATTGGGAAAACTATCAAGATAATTGTCCATATTGGGAGCAAGATCAACCAAAATAATATGATTATATCAATACATGAAGAAAAAGCTTTTTACAAAATATAATATATTACTACTTAAAAAAATACTGGAAAGCATAGCAATCAATAGATTTTTTTTTTCTTAAAATGATAGAAAGATGTGTCTGTCTGAAACCAAGAGCAAACATTATCTGGAATGTGATAAACTTGAAGTACTAACAGTAAGGTCAGTGGTGAAGTAAGGATGCCCATTATCACTACTAATATTCAATATTGTAATAGAAATAGTAGCTCCAACAATAATAAAAGAAATTGGAGAAATAAAAATAGGTAATGAGGAAACAAATCATCACTTTTCATATGATATGACGGTATATTTAGGAAACTCTAAGGAATCACCTAAAAACTAGATGAAATAATTGACAACGTCATTAAGTTGCGGGACATAAAATAAACCCACATAAATCATCAACATTTCTATAACCTAACAAAATTTAGCAGGAAGAGGAATTTCATTTAAAATAACTTCAAACAATGTAAAATACTTGGAGGTCTAACTACCAAGATTAACCCAAGGTTATATGAATACAAATATGAAACACTTCTCACGCAAACAGAAAAAAATATAAACAATTAGAGAAACATTAATTGACTGTGGGTAGTTTGAACCAATATGACATAGATGATAATTCTCCTTAAGTATTTTATTACATGCCATATGAATCAAACTACCAAATACACTAGATTGTTATTGGGAGAGATGGATTCCCTCTCATGGAGGCACTTAAAGGAAAGGTTGAGTGGTCACTGGTTTGCTGCATTGCACATGGGGTTGTTGTCTAGGTCTGGGAGAAAATAAATGGTCTTTTAGTTACTTTTCAATTCTGAGATAGTTAGATTCTGTGACTTCAAAATGAAAAATAAATGACCTAAGGAAGGTCAGGATATAGATAGGAAAACCCAAACCTTAATCACCAAAGATATCAGGGTAAAAAAGAAAGAACTCCTTGAAGTTGAATAGAGAAAGTAAAGAATAAATAAAGTGAACTTCTACATCTAATAGAAAGAAATGTCTTGGATTCTTTATTGAAGAGATGGCACATGTTGAAAAAATGGAGTTTCTGAAATATTTTGAGGAAAAATGAATCCATTGAAGACTCATTCTAGTTTCTGATGAGAAACTTTTATTTGAGGGTCTATATTCCTCAGCTTCTGAAGGAGAAGTGGCTAAGGGCAATCTTTCTTTGTTTCTTCTGATACATTCAAAAGACTAATCTTACAATCTGGAATTTAACACAGAATCCACTTATTTTGTTCTTTCCTCTGAAATAAGACAAATTATTTCCCCTTTTTTTAAGCCAATTGTAAGAAAATGACTATTATTTCACACACACACACACACACACACACACACACACACACAGACACTAGAAACATTTTACCCTACATGAAATTATGGCCAGGAAGATAATTCCACAGAAGAAATAATTCACTGAACCTGCAATAAACAATGCATCCATGGCAGCAATGAGGAGAGTGGGGGGCCCCACAAAGCATGCTATTTCTATGGCTAGTACTATAAAATCATCAGAATGCACAGTTTTTTCCATGGTCTGAGAACAAAATTATATGTGTCATTGTTTTGCTGATAAGATGGAAAAGAGCTTAATTCTCATTTATTCTTTTCAATTTTTCAACTAATGAATTAATTCCTCAAGTTAAATTATCACATGAATGAGGGTTGATTAACACAAAATGGAAGTGGACCCAGGTATATGTTTGATCTTGGCATGTTCCTAAGAGGTACAAGAAACACAACCTTATTCCAAATCCCACGCAACCAGGAAGAAACAGTAACATGAAAATTCCTCTAATGTCTCAATACCTTGTTGCATCAAGTTGCTCGATGCTTGAAGAATCCCATTCTGGGGATATAGACCTGCACAGACTCTAAGGGACTGCTTTAGGTCATCCTTCATCTCCTAAGACTTAGACATAACAAAATAATACTCAAATTTCATGTGTTGTTTCCTCAGCATTTGTTTCTTACTTGGCAATGCTGTTTTATTTTCAAGTATGTATGTATGCATGTATGTATGTATGAATGTATGAATTCTTAATTTCTAGCAATGGCATAATCCATAGAGAGCTGATCTCAGGGTCAAGACGTCTTGGGTTCAAATACTACCTTTAGCATATGTTGGCCATGTGATCCTAAGAAGGAGCCTTAACCATTCAGTTTAGCAGACAGCATGCTAAGACAATGAATTTCAGAATACACATTGATTTTCATTGATAGAGGAAGTTCCTTACCAAGAGTTCTTGACTGACAAAAACAAAGTTATGTTAAAAGAAAAAAGAAAAAAAAAAAGCAATCTCAGAACCTAGCATAATACTTAAAACAAAGTAGGCACTGAATAAATGTTTATTTGTTTTTTTAATTGGTGGAAAATGAAGTAGACAAGGTGCCAAATGATAATGTCTGATCTATGCCCTCTTGTTCTGTCACAGGATTTTTCAGGAATCAATGTGGATTTCGGCTAGTAGATGGGACTTGAATTATACTTGATTCTTTCTAAGAGTTTGGTGTTAAATATGGAGTAGAAAGCAGATTGATTTTTCCAGCTGCTGTAAAGGAGAAAAAGTAGGTTTTATAAGATGAATATTTTAATCCTATTTCCAGAAGTAGAAGGGATAATATTCATCTTAACAGAAGTTGGATAATTATATGACAAAAATGACAGTGATTTAATTTCGAACAAAATGTTTTTTGTTTTGAGGGATCAAAGAGAGAGAATAATTGTTCTAAAAAAATTATGCAATGAATCCCCTGATGTCACAATAAAGCAATGTATTCTATATGCAGTGGCTAAATAAGGAGAAACTGAATATATTTTATTCTATTTCTTCATCTTTCACTTGGAAACAATTTTTTGTAGGTGAAACTCTTTGTCCTCTATATCCTCGCTGAATTCTGGCTCTTTGCCTTGCTAGCAACAAGATAATGGTGCACATAGTATTTTATCCTTTCAAATACTGAAAGAAACTGAGCATTTGAATGATTTTTATACTAAGAAATGCAGAGATTGTAATTCAAATGCATAACATTGCCCTTGTTCACCTCTTTGGTCTAGGAGAAATGAGACTCTCTGATGTCCTTCTCTTAAACATGTTTTTTAAGCAGTATCCCCCCAAAGCATTGTTCTCAATCCCTCTCACTAAGATATAAAGATTTTTTTTTAAAAAAAAGTAAATTAATTAGTTATTTTTTTTAAAAAGGACATTATTAGGCTTGATTATCTATCTGCTGCTGTTTTAATATGTATTTTTTCAACTCATCTGATATTAGTGATTTTTAGTTTCTTCACCAGGCATATGCAAATTACACTGTATCCTATCTACTTTGTGGGGTTTGTATATTATCAAAAGTCTTAAATGACCACTGGCATCTTTTCCAGCTCTACAAATATAATGCTATAATGTCACAACCCATTTGACTTTGGCTAATGCATTAACTCTAGAACTCAGTTTCCTCATTTGTAAAATGATGTGTTTGTATTAGGTGCCCTTGGAATACCCTTCCCACTCTAGATCCCAGAATAATTGCACTCAATTTTTGGAGTTCGGCAGTATCTCAGAAATTCTTTGTTATAATCTCTTCATTTTTCAGATGAGAAAACTGAAATCCAGAGTACCTGGTCCTGTCCCCAAATATGCCATCACCAAGTACTGAAATCCACATTCCACCTCAGTACCTCTAATTCCAATTGTTGTGAAAATAGGCTAAAATTATGTCTCAGAATGGATTTTGTAAATAGAAGCTACTATTACCTTCATCTTCCTCATCATCATAATTATCACCCACCACCAGGAGGACTGATCACATCCCTGAGATGAAAGAACTATTAGAGAAGAACAATATGACTAGTAATTATTATTATAGATCTCCTTTTTAAAGTTTCTTCATTCTGACTGTGAAATAAGCAGTTGCCTTGTCTAATAACAGAGCATGGAATCTGAAGGACATCCTGAAGGCAATTTGAGTTCTATTTCACCTGCCCTTTATTGACCATCTTCAGTACAGGTAACAAAAGCAATGAGTCATTTCGAGTTGGAAGTTGTCCACACAGTAAAAAGGATCTGAGTTCCTGGCCCAACTCTGTCACAAATTATTTGGGTGAACATTAGGAGGCATTTTAACTTTTGAGAACTCTAGGAAATTCTTTAAGACTATTAGTTATTGACAATAGGTAATAATAACTATCAAGTGCTTTATCACTTATGAAATGCTTCATAAATATCTCATTTTCTGCTCACAAAAGTCCTGGGAGTGGTAGATGCCACTGTTATATCCATTTTACAAACAAGGGACCTGATATGGATGAAGGTTATGTGTGTTGCCCAGGGTCACACAACTAATAAATATCTGAGGCTGTATTTGAATTGAGGTTTTTCTGACTCCTGAAAGAGCTAGGAGATGGAATAGATGGAGCCCTGGGCTTGGAATCAAGATAACCAATCATCCTGAGTCCAAATCTGTCCTTGAATAATTGCCACCTGTGTAACTCTGTTTGCCTCAGTTTTCTCATCTGTAAAATGAAGTGGAGAAGGCAATGGCAAACCATTCCAGTATCTTTGCAAAGGGATCTAGGAGAGTCAGACATGACAAAAAGCAAATGAACAACTTCCTGACTCCAGATCCATCACACTGTCCCCTTTACCTACCTATTCACTTCCATACAGTAAACATTTGTTGAGCAACCACTATGTGCCAAGGACTGTGCTAAGTGCTGAAAGTGAAAACACCAAAAGAAAAAAGAAACATAGGTCATATTGTCAAGCAACTTAAAATCAAATAATAAAAAAGATATCACACAAAATGAAGTTAGAAAACGTGGAGCATTACCAAAGGGCATTTGGTGCATGGGCATCATGTTCCATGAAGTTCAAATCAAGAACATTTACTGAGGAAACACGGAGATTTGGTTCGAAAGTCAGGATTCCAATTCTCTATGAAAGAATGCTTTGGGAGAGATTATTGCTGAACTGGAAGCTCCAATCCCAGGATGCTTCCAATTGGGGGAGATAGGAGGCTGAGGGAGTTAGAAAGGTGATGAGCATCCAGGGCTGTGCTAACAATGTGGTGATGAGATCTCAGATGATCCCCTTTTATTCAGTGGGATAGCGTATTTTGTGGATAGCATATTTTGTGGAGTTCAAACCAAGCTGAACTAGAGATGAAAAGTAGAGAGTTAGTTTATAAGTGATTACCTAAACTGGTACAGGAATTTTCCACACCAAAAAATACTAGACTTGATGAAAATATATACCTGCATGCACATATATACAAACATACACATAGAAAGAGGACAGTGACAGAAACATAGAAAGGAGAAAGAAGATAGAGACCCAAGGAAGGAAATATACAAGGTATAATATTAGGTGCTGAATATAATGAAGGCAAGGTTGAGAAATTCATTGCCTCCAAGAAGTGTGTATCCTATGGCTCATATATTACATTTATAATGCATTTTTTTGTTTTAGTATAATCAAATGCTTCTGATTGAATAATGTGATTAAAGACCTTCCGTACTCATTAATGGGTCTGCCCATTGAGGGAACTTTGTCTAGGGAAGATTTGTAGGAAGGCCCACACCTGTTGTTGTTTCCAATGAGGCACTGGTTCTCAAGGGTTGTGATGACCTCTGGTTCTAAAAAATGTGTAAATACTCTGAGGGTGAGGTATTACTTTGGGGCTTACTCACTGAAAGTGTTTTGTTTGGCCAGATGAGACTCTGGGAAGCCTCTAAACAGCCATCTGACTTTGAAAACTCAAGTGGTAGTACTTCTCTTTCTGGTAACTGTATGTAATGGTCAGACACAGAATCTGTCTGTTGATCTATGATGTATGTATTGCTTATTTCAGACAGCTGGAAGCGCTATCTGTTGATCTGTAGTGCTATGTATTTTCTCTGAAGTTCAGGGTGCTGACTTTTTCCCCTGAACTAAATGAATGATATATGTGCTTGATGAAAGTGATTTCTGACTCTTCAAAAGTCACCTTTCCTTTAAGAAAAAACAAATCAAAGGACTTGTGACAGCATGCCCCCCTACCTCGTGTATGTCAGGGTGCTTACTGTTACATATATTTCCATAGTTTAAGGGTAAAAAACAGGAAGTAATCCAATCTGATAAGCTTACATAGTTGGATTAAAATCCTATTGACATATCACTGGGTGTTGTGGGAATGAAACATGCAAACAGATGAATGATACCCAGGTCCTTCTCTCAATATTTGAAAAAGTGGGGAGGGGTGTATAAGAGGAGTAAAGAAAGATATATAACCAAAGGATGAATAGCATTCTAATGTTGTCCAAGTTGACAAAGAGAAAACAGTTGTCTGGAATTAAACATCATATGTCTCTCCATGTGTGTGTATATGGGGAATAGGGAGGGCTTGATCAGCAAGAAGCATCGACCCCTCATGTCTCTAAAAGACAAACATATCAATCATACCTTGGCCAAGACAGAGAGCAAAGAGAATTGTCTCCTCGGTTTTCCTTGCACCCATACCATATTCCTTGCTTTCTTGCTAATACCCTGGTTGTTTGCTATAAGATACCCATCAACTGGATCTTTTTCTTTCTTGGAGAATTTCTCACATATTTTTGAGATATTTTCTGTCTCTGCTAAATAGCTAACTTTTCGTTAGTCAGGGTAATTCTCCAACCCACCTCTTTGATGATCCAAGTGCAAAGTAGGACAGATGTCTGGGAAAGAAAACTGTCTACCAAATGTGGGAATCCAGGAAGAAACCACATATAGCAGCATTTGTGTAGATTTAGCCTTCCAAATGTATTTTTGTATACTTTGGAAAATTAGAAAAATTATGAAAAAAAACTGAAGGAAGAAAAATTGATTGATATGATATCATACCATGGCATACACATCACAACATACCACAACTGATCCACATATGCACTGATCCCTTTGTCTTTTTTTTGTGATTTTATTGTTATTTTCCTAAAAATGTGCTATCTGGAACTCAGCACAACAATCTATGCATTATCTGGCCAGCTGTGCTATATCTAAAGAAAATGGCAAACATTTCTATGAGTTGAAGGATCCAAAACAAAAGAGAAATCACTGAAGATGGGAAAACAGAAAGTTTAGTAAAAAAAAAAAAAAAAAAACTATTTCCAACTTCAAAACTTCAATTCCTTTTCTTTTCCTGAAGAAAATTTTTCTTTTGATATTTTAATTTCCTTTGGCCTGTATGTGAGAAAAGTTAAGTTGAAACAGATGGTTGTCAGCAAATTAATGCCTGCAAAGCACAATTGAGAATTACTATATGAAAATGATTGCTTAGAACCTCTTATGGATGAAATTGTCAAAAGAAATCTGTCTAAGGAATTATGCATAAACTATTTTCAATATTTATTTCTCCCAAATTTTGAATAAATAAAACTTAATATGTTGGTGTATATGAAAATGTTAACATAAACATCTATAAATGAAAATGTTTGTAAAGGACATGTGTTTTATGTCAAAATCACATTGAATTTCCATGAAATAATAGCAGGAATAATTCTCCTCCAACATAAGGTTTAAGAAATGATTATATATTTCTTACAAATCGCTAAACCTATTTAAATATGTGTGTATGTTTATGTGTAAATATACACATATAACCACAAATATACATACATATTAACACACACATACATACATATACACATTCACATGTACATATACTTATATGCATACATATATTAACATGTATATACAAATGTACACATACAGGTATATGTATTTAAGTATGCACCTGCATGTTCAGATCTATACTTGTGTGAACATTTGTGAATAAAATATATATATATGTATATATATATATACATATATATATATATATATATATGTATATATATATATATATGTATATATATATATATATGTATATGTATATATATATATGTAAAACCACGTGTACATTCTGCATTTACTTCTAAGAAAAGACGCCAGAATTCAGAGCTCTGAACAAAGTCAGCTATATCTCTCATTCAGGATGCTAGGGTTATAACTGAGTCATTGAGGAATATCTTCTTGACTGCCATTGGCACAAACATTAGAATTACTCCACTTGAGAATATGGATTATTTTGTTTATTTATTTTAATTTTTCTTTTCATCCCTTGCATTTAGGACTATTCCTGGCACATAGTAGGTATGTAATAAATGCTGACTGAGTGACTGACTGATGCCATTTAAGACATTTCCCTCCCATTTGTGTTAATACCTTGTACCATAGGTCCATTTGCTTTTTCCAAAAGGTTATACTTTTAAAAGATAGAACTGGAAGTGAAGTACACATATTTACCTCCAACATCCACTTTTCCCAATAACATCTTGTTCTCTGGGGAGAGTGGACTCAGAGTTAATAGATATCCCAAATAGTACTAGTCCCACCAAGATCATTTCTTCATTAAAATGGTTAGCAGATAAATTCTCATCTCATTGACCCAAAGGGACAGGTCTAAAGGTCAATTCCTGGACTTTAATACTGGGCTGCATGCAAAATCTGGCATAAATTGGCCTTTTGAACCCCTGAAACTTCAGTAACTGATTATTCTTTTGAAAATAAAAAGGTGCTGGCATCTAAATGAATCTCTTTCCCCTCAAAAATTAAAACAAAATGTGAGGACAAATTTCATGGCCCACATCTGTATTAGAGGGGATGTCCCAAGACCCTTTGTAGTAGTGTCTCATTCTTCTCATTGACTGAGTTCTGATAGTTAGGAAAATGATAGCTGAAGAGAAGAGAATACATTTAAAAAGAGTGGATTGGATTGACTAATGCTCTCCAACTTCCACTGCCCCAGTCCGGTTCTGTAGCGACAATCAAGCAAATAATTCCTCACTTGACTGGCAAATCAGAGAGAATGATGGAACATTCTACCTCCTCCCCCACCATTTCCAGTGACTCCCCAATGATGATCTACAACATGAGATTATTATTACCCATGTACCAATAGGCATTCACACACATATGTTCAAAAATGTTATAATAATAGTCAATTCTTATAACAATAATAAGATTGTTATATAGAGTTTTAAGGTTTGCAAAGTGCTTTACACTTATAATATCAAATTATTCTCATAGCAACCCCAGAGAAGTAGGTGCTATATTTTTCATCATTTTACAAGTGAGGAAACTAAGGTAGAGAGAAGGTAAATGGTTTGTTTATAGTCAGAAATCTATATGCAAACATACACATGAGACTATATGAATCAGGATTTGAAATCAGGACTTTCTGACCTGTGGGTCCAACACTAAGTAGCCACATGTATGTTTGCATATATGTATGTATATGCTTCACATATGTATGCATATACATTTCATATATATATATATATATATATAGTTCTATGTTTATAGATAGGCATAGAGATGTATATTTCTGTAAATACAGATAGATCTCTCCATAACAAGTCACAGAGAGGTTAAAGGACATGTTCAAGGTTACACAATAATTACATGTCTTAGTTAAGAATCAAACTCCGGTTTTCCTGAGTCTAGACCAAGTCCCAATATTCATACCATCCCCTGGGTTTATCAAATGGGAAGCAACATAGACTAGTAGAAAGATGCTTAAACTTGGATTTCAGAATCCTTCCATCTAATGCTTGCTCTTCTATGAATGACCACTGTGACCTTTGGCAGGGTACGGTAATGGCCCCAACCTAATTAAACTCCTAGACTAAGTACTTTATTTAGAAAAGGAAAGGCCCCCATACCGAACATCTAATGCCCTTTCTTGTTCCGAGGTTCCTAGCCTTGAGTCCACTGACCCTAAAAGACTCTGAGTAGATTCCCAAGGATCAGTGGCATCATTATCTCACTAAGACAAAACATCTAGTTACATCACAGTCCTACAAACCTTCCAATTAAGCCCAGGACTTCAGGGTCAAACTATCACATTTAAGTCCTACACTGCATTTTGTCCAAGCCCTCCTCCTTCCAATCTTTTTTGAATGAACTTTTGCATAACTATGCCCCTGCCTGCATACCTGTGCCCCCATCTGCCTATCTTTACCACCCATCTGCCTAACTTGGCCCCCCACTCCTATCTGGTTAGCTATCCCTCCCTATCTTGGTACTATGAGATCACTGTCTTGAACCAAAGTATAAAATTTTACATTTATGCCTAAAAAAATTCATCTCATCAGGTTGAACTTAATGGCTTGGACACATAACTTTTAAATAACTAGAGGTACACCATTCCAATTTGACTGTTCTGGATGCTAACTCATCTAGCTGATGACAACTGCTTAGTTCTTGGAGCATCAAACCAGGATTTAGGGGGAACTGGGCTGAAATTCTGCCTTAGATACACAGTAGCTAGATGACCTTTGGCAAATCATTTAATTTCTCTGAGCCTCGATTTCCTTATTTCTAAATTGGAGATAAGAAGAACATTGATATTCATAGGGTTCCCAATAATGAGCTTCCTAAGTTATGGTGGAGATATCAGAGAAGTCACCAAGTAGGCCACTGGAGGAAGAAATGAAGAACTGTGGTGTAGTATTTAGTGAGCCTGCCTCAAAGTCAGGAAGATCCAGATTCAAGTCTTGCCTTTCTCATATATTTGCTGTGTGATGCATAGATAAATCATTTAATCTCTCAGTGCTCCAGAAAAATCCCTAAAGTGATTAAGTTTTAGAATATGGAGTTTTCTTGACTTAGAGAGGAAGTTACATATCCCAGTATCTCAATATGACAGTGAAATCAGAGAGGTAGCTCTTATTCCTCTGCAACCAATTGTGATAGGCTTGAATCATCATCATCCTCCACCTGCTCCTCATCCGAACCTTCATCCTTCTCTTCCTCCTCTCATTAAATTTTTGAAATCTTCAGTCTTATTTTATAAGATCGTAAATCTTCAGCAAGCTTTATTTAACCTGTTACAGACATTTTTGGCTGTCTAGTGAAGACTTTGGACCCATTTGTAGAATAATGTTTTAAATATGTTTTCTTACTTAATACTATAAACAGTCCAAAGAGCACACATTCTAAGGATGGATATAAAATTCCAACAACTAGTTAAAACAAGTTATAAACTAGGGAATTTAAAGAAAATTTCAAAGGAAACTCACCAACTTTAAGGGACAGAGGACAGGTCTTACAAAATGTAGAATTTTACTGAGACTTGAAGGAATCCAAGGCAGTTAGGAGCTGAAGCCAATGAGGGGGAGATTCCAGGCATGTGGTGCAGCCAATGAAAATGTGTGGAGTTGAGAGGTAGAGTGTCCTGTTTGAGGAGCAAGGATATCAACAACACTGAATTGCATGGTACATGAGGGTGAATAAAGCATAAGAAGACTGGAAAAGTAGGAGAGAGACAGATTACATACAATTGACTTGGAATGTCAAATATGGAGGTGAGGAGGGTAGATCAAGATGGTGAGAAATGAGTTTTAGAAATTTTACTTTGACATCAAAGCAAGGAGAGAGCTGTGTGTAAAGAGATTTGAGACTGGAAGACCAACCAGAAGGATATTGTGATAGTGATATGTGAAACAAAGTCCTCAGCAGAGAGAGTGGGAGGAGAGGAGGCTTGAGGAAAAATGAAAAAAAAAAGTTTGGAAAAGTCTCTTAGGTGAGTGTGGTAGCAAGTCAAGTAAGGGAGTGTCAAAGTATTACCTTGGTCCAGTGCAGATCCATCTGAGATTATGTAACAGACATTTATAGTAAATCCAGTAAGTACAGTTTCCTTACTTTTTCCAGCTATATTCAGCAGCATGTGCGTAGGAGTGAAACCAGAAAATGGTGAGACCAGTCTAAGACTCAGGTTTAACCTGACAAGATTAGAAGTAAGATACAGAGGCCAGGATCTTGAAAGAAGAGTATAGAATTAAATTGATTGACCAAAGGATCAAGATGGGGAAGGTTAGAAAATACATTTCATTCAGGTATAATAACCTAGGAAGAACTGAGGTTTCATAGGACGGGAACTATTTTGCATGTGTGGCAACAAGAGGAATTTATAGGAGTTCCATAATGCAGAAAGACAACTTGTTCAATAATTTTAAATATTTAATTATCCATTCCAATTTTGTTATATATCATATTTTATATGTTCAATTTTATTGTCAGCATACTCCAAAGTTTTCAACTAACATCATCATCACCATCACCACCACCATCATCATCATCAACATCGCCATCATCACTATCATCACCATCATCATCACCATCATCATCATCACCATCATAATCATTATCATCAGTGAACATTCATTAAGTCTTCATTATGTTCCAGGCTCCTAGCTAATAGATGGGAGTGACAAAAAAATTTAAATATTTTCAAGCACCACTTGTCCTCATTCTACATTCTAACAGAGAAAATAGGTGAATTCTGTACATAAAACATATATATATATATATATAGCATGCACCAATGACTAAAAATATCTCTGCAAAAGTCAGGAATTAAAGATAATACAAACAATGTGAAAAGAAAAGAAATGGCAGTTGACCATTTTTCCTGGAAAAAACCCTCCATTGCCCTTAAAATGGGAAATTTTCAAGAAGAGTATATGAAATAAAAATTTACAAACATGAAAGGAATAATGAAACTTTCTTAATTGTATATGAACCAACCACAATATGAAGCCATTGTTATAATCAAGGCATTTCACAATGGAGATTTTGTTGATTAAAATGATGTTGTTTCAGGGTGCAGTCAAGATGGCAGAATAGAAGCAGAGACTTCCTAGAGGTCTCCGCCCAAGCCCAGTCAAATACTTGTGAAAATGACTCTAAATAAATTCTGGACATGAAGAACCCAGAGGATGATGTTGTGAAGCAAATCTCCAGTGCAAGACAGCCTGAAAGCTCTATGGGAAGCATCTCTCACATTATTCTGGGAGCAGAGTGCAGTCCAGCATGAGATGTGCCAGCAAATATAGGACCTGAGCAGGTGTCGGGGGACTGAGTCTCTGGCACCTGTGGCAGTTTCCAGACTTCACAACCCCAAATCACCAAAGACAAATTAGAAGGCCAGTGGAAAAGACCTGTGGGACCTGTGTGAAATAGTAGAGTGGTCTGGCCTGAGCCCCAGGGTGGTGGAGGGTAGAGGAGCCTTCAGCAGCCACAGCAGCAACAGAGGCAGTGGCAGCTGCTGTTTCTGGAGCTCTTGGACCACGGATTGTGAGAGGATTGAGCAACTGGCAGTACACCTCCCACCCCACTGGAAGCAGAGAACTACCTTGGAAAGGAGCTCAAAAGTCAAGTAAATGGCTGGGGAAATGAGTAAAAGCCAGAAAAAGAATCAGACTATAGAATATTACTTGGTGAGAAGGAAGACCAAAATATACAAATAGAAAAAGACAACAAAGTCAAAGTCCTTACATCGAAAGCCTCCAAGAAATATATGAATTTGTCTCAGGTCATGAAAGAGCTCAAAAAGGATTTTGAAAATCAAGTAAGAGAAGCAGAGCAAAAATTGAGAAGAGAAATGAGAGTGATGTAAGAAAGTCAAAAAAATGAATCAACCACTTGCTAAAGGGGATCCAAAAATGCTGAAGAAAATAAACCTTAAAAAATAGACTAATTCAAATGGTAGAAGAGATCCAAAAAGCCAATGAGGAGAAGAATCCCGTAAAAAGCAGAACTGGCCAAAAAGAAAAGAGATCCTAAAGGTTACTGAAGAAAATAATTCCTTAAAGATTAGAATAGAGCAGATGAAAACAAATGACTTTGTGAAAAATCAAGAAATTATTAAAGAAAACCACAGGAATGAAAAAATGCAGACAATGTGAAATACCTCACTGGAAAAACAACCAAACTAGAAAAGAAATCCAGGAGAGACAATTTAAAAATTATTGAACTGGCCAAGAGTCATGATAACAAACAAAAAAAGAGAGAGCATAGACATTATCTTTCAAGAAATTATCAAGGAAAAGTGCCCTGATATTGTAGAACCAGAGGGTAAAATAGATACTGAAGAACACACTGATCACCTCATGAAAGACATCCTAAAAGGAAAATTAGGAATATTGTAAACAAATTCCAGAGTTTCCAGGTCAAGGAGAAATATTTCAAGTAACCAGAATGAAACAATTCTAATAATGTGGAAACAAAATCAGGATGACACAAGATCTAGGAGCTTCTACATTAAGGAATCAGAGGACTTGGAACATGATATTCCAGAGGTTAAAAGAAATAGGATTAAAACCAAGAATCATTTTCCTGGCAAAACTGAGTATACCACTTCAGGAGGGAAAATGGAACTTCAATTAAATAGAAGATTTCCCAGTATTCTTGATGAAAAGAGCAGAGCAGAATCAAAAATTTGACTTTCAAACACAAGAATCAAGAGGAGTATGGAAAGGTAAATAGGAAAGAAAAATCATCAACTAAAGTTGAACTGTTTATACTTCTACATGGAACTATCATATTTAAAACTCTTCAGACTTTTCTCAGTATTAGGGTAGTTGGAGGAATTATATACATATAGACAGAGGGCATAGGATAAGTTGAATATGAAGAGATGATATCTAAAAAATAAATTAAGGGGTGAGAGAGGAATATCTTGGGAGAAGGAGCAAGTAAGAAATAGGATGGGGTAAATTATCTCTCACATAAAAGGTGTAAGAAAAAACTTTTTCAATGGAGAGGAAGAGAGGGGAGGTGAGAGGGAAAGAGTGAACCTAACTCTTATCCCATTTGGCTTAAGGAGGGAATAACATGTACATGCAATTTGGTATGAAAATCTACAGGAAAGTAGAAGGGAAGGGAATAAGTAGGAAGATGGAGGCATGATAGAAGGGAGGGCAAATGGGAGGAGGGATTCATTAGAAGTAAACACCTTTGAGGAGGGACAGGGTCAAAAAGGAGAATAGGATAGGATACGATAGGATAGAGAGAGGATAGGATGGAGAGAAATATAGTTTATCTTTCACAATATGACTGTTATGAAAGGGTTTTGCATGACTGCCCATGTATAACCTATGTCGAATTGCTTACCTTCTCAGTGGGGATGGGTGGGGAGAGAGCAAGGGAAAGAAGTTGGAACTCAAAATTTTAAAAATGTATATTAAAATTGTTCTCACATGCAGCTGGAAATTAAGACATATAGGCAATGGGGTATAGAAATCTATCCTGCCGAATAAGAAAATAGAGAGGAAGGGTATGAGAGAAGGGAGGGGTGGGATAGAAAGGAGAGCAGATTGGGGGAAGAGGTAATCAGAATGCATGTCTTGGGGTGAGCAGAGGGGAGAAATGGAGATAAAATTTGGAACTCAAAATGTTGTGGAAGTCAATGTTGAAAACTAAAATTAAATTATCTAATTAATAACAATTAAAAAGTTATGTCACTTCTAAAATTCTCATCTCAGTAATGATGATGATCATGATCATGATATTGACAATATATTTTGTGGTGGCAGAAAAAAAGGTGGCAACACTTTTTTCCTTCTTGAAATGATTAATTCAATTTTAGAATGTTATACATTTCTATTAAAAATAGGATGTGAACTCTCAAGTTGTTTCACCTTTCTTTACCTTAATTCCTGTGAAAAGAAAATCAAAACTCAAAATCCACCCTGTCTCAGAATATAAAGACCCAAGATAGGGGTAATTAGGTTGTATAATGGACAGATGACTGACTGATGCTGTAGTCAGGAAGATCTGAGTTCAAATCCTGTCTCAGAAACTAGCAAGCTCTGGATCCTGGGCAAAGTGTCACTTAACTTTTCTCTGTCTCAGTTTTGTGAAATCTAAAAAAAAGGATCATACTAGCACCTACCTCACAGGTTTATTGTAAGCATCAAGTAAGACAATATTTATAAAGTGATTGAACTTAAGGTGGTATATAGTGGGCACTAAATAAATGAATATCCACCCCTCCCCACCAGCAGGTTAGATCCTGTTTTCTCTCTCCTGAACACAATGAACTACTCTCTTAGACAGCAATATATCAGTTGTGAACCTAGGATAACTATTTTTCTCCATTCCAAAAATCACTGAGGTAAGAGGATCCTATTGGAAAGTCCACCTGCCCCACAGACACATTTTTTAATACGCCAATGAATATGTCTCTTTGTTGTATCATTCAACAATGCATGGAATGATTTTTTTTTTTACTAATATACTCTAAATTGAAAAAAAAACAAAAACAAAACAAAACATCTAAAATTTGCTGGCCATGACATTGGCCAAAATGATTTTCTAATCTGATTATGAATCTGCCAAAGGAAGAAATGCAGTCGGTTTTGAAGCCATTAATTATAAATATAAAAAAGTAACACTTTCCATTTAGGTTTGTAAGAAAAAGATAATGAAATCAAGGAAGATTGGATTTTACCTATAGAATTTTGATAAAAACTTTTGCATAATTGGTTGATGGACTAAAAAAAGAATGGTTTTCTTTGAGAGTATAGTAAACGATAGACTTCTTCCATTTAGATTGTTGTGAGTTCTTATTTTCAACAATGACAAGAAATTAATCAAGTAATGAAGTAAATTAAACATAATTCTAGACCATATAATCCATTGTTAAGCCAAAATTTTCAAAAATAATAAAACAGACTTGATCATATTGCTTTCAGTGGACTCTGGGAAGATGATAAGGTAGGTCAGAAAGCTTTCAATTCTACATATCATCACCTCTGAGCAGCAGAAATAAAAACAGAGTAAAGAAGTTGTCCTAAGAATTTGAGAAGACAATCTGACAATTAAAAGAACAGACCTCTAGGGGCAGAGGTCTGGCCTGGGTGAAGTACATATACCTCCAGATCAACTCTACAAAATCAACAGACGATAATTGTTGGAGGCAGCTGGGTTTGGGGGGTAGCCTCAGCCTTAGAAATTTTCATCTTGCAGACAAACTACTAAAAGAATAAAGGTCCTTCCATTGTCGAGGGAAGTCAAGTATAGCTGTGCAGATCAGATGCATCCAGGGTTGGGCTGCTGCTATGGGACAGAAGGAACTAGCACACACTGTGTTAGTGCAGTAGCAAGGGTGGCAGGGACACTGTTGACTGTGGTCACTTGCAGGAGAGGAAAGTCCTTGGTTTCATCTATGGGGGCAGAGAGGACAGCTGTAGTTTGCATCTATCTAAAGGACTACAGGGAGGAAGATCATTTGTGGGACAGTGTGGCTGGAGGCCCTAGCCATGGTTTAGGAGTGGAGCTGAAAACCCAAGGTTGAGCCCTATGACAGACCTGAGGCTTGGGGCATCATTCTCCATAACTCAAGACTACAAGAAATTTACAGTAATAGCTGCTAAAACAAAACGAAACAAAGAGAAGCAAACAAACTAAGAAATAAAAGAACAAATAAAGGAGAAAGAAACAAGCCATAGATAGTTACTACGGAGATAAAGAGGATCTGGTTTCAAATTCAGCCAAACATAATAAAGCTAAAAAAGCTACTCCATTTGCAATGAGAAACATCAAATGGTCCCAAGAACAAAAAATAGTTTTTGGAAGAACTTAAAAGGAACTTTAAAAATCAAATAAGAGAGACTGAAAAAAAATTTTTAAATAAGACTAATCCAAGAAAATCAAGAAAATTATGAAAACAAAACCAACCAACTAGCAATAATGAATCAAAAACTTAAAGAAGAAAATAATTTCTTGAAAACTAGAATTCAGCAAGAGGAAGCTAATGATGCTCTAAGACAGCAAGAAATCATAAAACAAAGGAAAAAAATGGAAAAAAAAGAAAAAATTAAACTGATCTAGAGAACAAATCAAGGAGAAATAATATAAAAAGAGTCAGACTACCTGGAAATTGTGATTAAAAAAGAATCTTGATACAATATTGCAAGAAATTTTCAAGGAAAATTGCCCTGAAGTTCTAGAACAAAAACAAAAAGTAGAAATAGATAAAAAAAAAACAACAAACACCCATCACCACTTGAAAGAGATCCCAGAAGGAAGCATACATTGATATCATTGAGAGGTTTCAAAGCCCCCAGGTTAAGGAGAAAATTGGAAACAACAAGAAAAAACAAGCAGTTTAAATATCATAGAGCTACAATAAGGATTACACAAATCTAGCAGCTATTGAAGGGCCAAAGATCATGGAATGCTATATTCCATAGAACACAAAAGCTGGGATTATAACCAAGAGTAACTTGCCAAGCAAAGTTAAGTACAATTTTGAATGAAAATAATAATGGACATTTAACATCAAAGTCTTTTCAATTTTAGTTACAAAAATCCCAGAACTTAAGTGAAAATTCAATATATAGCATCCAGGAGAAATATAAAGTAAACACTAAAGAAAGTTGATAAGGGACTCACTAAGATAGATTACTTAATATATGTGACAATGTTAATGGTACTCTTTTTTAAATATTGTCATCATTATTTGGGTAGTTAGAAATACATGGGCTGAGTTAAGCAGGGTGAGGTGATGTAGAGAGAGATAAAAAGGAGAATTTATTACATACAAATTAGGCATAAAATGAAAAAAAATGGTACAGAACAAGCTACATGGAGGGGATGATGGATAGTTCTGATTAACCTCATTGAGAATGGGTTAAAGAAGGAGCAACACACATATCTAGAAGGGTGTAAACACCTTCCAAAATCAGAAAGAAATAAGAGGGCAATGGAAAAGGTTAAGAGAGAGACTCTTAAAGAGAGGGGAAGACTAAGGAATAGGATTAGATAGATGGATTAGATAGATAGATACAACAGAAGAATGAGGAGGGATAGGATTAGTAGGGTGAGAAGATAGTGAGGAAAAAATGGGAAGGAGGAAAATAAAACAAGCAATAGTAGCTTAGAATGCTAATGGGACAAATTTAGCCATAAAAAGGGAAATGAATATCAGATGAAAAATTTGAACTCAACATGTTCCTTTCAGGAACCATTACAAAAATGGAAGATATATACAAAGATAAAATAAAAGGCAGGAGTAGAATTTAGTTAGTAATAAAAAAGAAACAGGAATAGCAATCATGATCTCAGACAAAGTTGAAGTTAAAATGGATTTAATCAAAAGTGAAAACCTGAGAAGGACACTAATATGTCAACAATATCATTCAATATCATTTTAGACCACTTTAAATACCTAAAAAGTATAAAATACCAAAGTGTATAACTGCCAAAACAAATTATAGGAACTATAGGAACATAAACACAAAATACTTACTAAACAAATAACCTCAGATGTAAATAATTGAAATAATATTTATTGTTAATAGTTAAGTAAAGCCAATATATTCTTTTTCTAAAAATAATGATTTTAACTAACTAATCTTTTTAATTCAATGTCATCCCAAATAAATTACTAAAAAAGCTGACTTACAAAAAATCATATCAAAATTCATTTGTAAGAAAGAAAAGCCAGGAACTTTAAAAAAAACCATAGAGAAAAAGATGCAAGGAGGTAGATTCAGCAATATCAAAATGTAAACCATATTACAAGGTGAAAGCATTGTCAAAGCATCAAAAGGATATTTTTTCAATTAAAATTTTATTTTATAAATTAAAACCATATATCCAAGAACTGAAGGAATACAGAAAATTGGGGAGTGGGGACATTCAAACACAATCTTTCAGATAGGATGTTATTGGGTTGGAATATTACTGTGGTTTACGAAATGATGAACTGGTTGATTTGGAAAAATGTGGAAAGACTTGGACTTATGAAGGGAGTTTCTATCCTACTTCAGAGAAACAGATGACCAGGGAAAATTTGCATAGCAGAGTCTTACCTATATGTGTATGGGTGTGTGTGTGTGTGTATATGTGTGTGTGTATAACATATATATGTATGTATGTTTATGTATCTATCTATAGATGTGTTTGAAATGCATATCTATATCTAACTATGTCTATGTTTATATCCATACTTAATTGTAACTTTCAAAGAATGAGCATGTTAAACAACAAATCATAGAAAAAATCAGCAACTTCATTCAACAGAATGACAAAATGAGACAACCTACAAAAACATATGCATTACTGAAGAATCAGTTCTTAGGGGAAGTTTTATATCATTGAATGACTACATGAATAAAATAATGAAAGAGGAGATCAATGAATTGGGCATGCAGCTGAAAAAGCTGGAAAAAGAACAAATTGAAAGTACCCAAGTAAATAACAAATTAGAAATACTAAAAATCAAAGGAAAAATTAAGAAAATTGAAATTAAGAAAACTATTGAACTAATAAAAGTAATAGTTGGTTTTATGAAAAAATAAATTAAATTGATAAATTTTTGGTAAATCTGATTTTAAAAAAAGAAAGAAGAAAACCAAATTACCAATATAAAAAAATGAGAAGGGTGAACTCACCTTCAAAAAGGAGGAAATGAAAAGAGTAATTAGAAATCACTTTGCCCAACTGTATGCCCATAAATTTGACAATTTAAATGAGATGGATGAATATTTAATAAAATATAAATTGCCCAGAATAACAGAAGAGGAAGTGGAATACTTAAATAACCCCATCTCAGAAAATTAAATTGAACAAATCATTAATGGACTCCCTAGGAAAAAATCTCTGGGGTCAGACGGATTTACAAGTAAATTCTACCAAACATTTAAAGTACAGCTAACTCCAACACTATATAGACTATTTGGGAAAACTGGTGATGGAGCCTTACCAAATTCTTTTTATGATACAAGTTTGGTTCTGGTACCTAAATGAGGAAGAGCCAAAATAGAGAAAGAAAATTATAGATCCATTTCTCTGGTGAATATAAATGCAAAAATTTTAAATAAGATATTAGTAAAAAGAATACAGCAACTTATTATGAGAATAATATGTTATGATAAGGTAGTATTTATACCAGGAATTCAGGGCTGGTTCAATATTAGAAAAAACTGTCAGCATTATTGATCATATGAACAGCAAAACTAACAGAAGCTACATAATTATTTCAGTCAATGCAGAAAAAGCTTTTGACAAAATACAACACCCATTCCTATTGAAAATACTAGAGAGCATAGGAATAAAGGGAACTTTCCATAAAATAACAAGCAGTATCTACCTAAAACTATCAGGAAACGTTATATGCAATAGAGATGAACTAGATACATTTCCAATAACATCAGGGGTGAAGCAAGGTTGTCCTTTATCACCAATGTCATTCAAAATGGTACTAGAAATGTTAACTTTAGCAATAACAGAAGAAAAAGAAATTGAAGGAATTAGAATAGACAAAGAAGAAACTAAGTTATCATTCTTTGTAGATGAAATGATGATATACTTAGAGATTCCCAGAGAATCAGGAAAAAAAAAATTACTTGAAATAATAAACAACTTTGGCAAAGTTCTTACAAAAGAAACCCAGATAGATCATCTGCATTTCTGTATATTACTAACAAAGCCCAACTGCAAAACATAGAAAGAGAAGTCCCACTTAAAGCTACAGTAGACACTATAAAATATTTGGGCATCTACCTGCCCAAAGCAACCCAGGGACTATATGAACACAATTACAAAACACGTTTTGCACTTAGAGTCAGATCTAAGTAAGTGGAAAACCATCAGTTGCTCTTGGGTAGGTTGAGCTAATATAATAAAAATGACATTTCTACCTAAATTAATTTACTTATTCTGTGCTATACCAATCAAACTACCAGAAAATTCCTTTCTAGAGCTAGAAAAAAAATAATATCAAAACTCGTCTTGAAGAACAAAAGATCCAGAATATGATGGGAACTAATGAAAAGAAATGTTTGGAAAGGTGGACTACCCCTATAGATCTCAAATGGTATTAAAAATCAGCAATCATCAAAACCATTTGGTACTGGCTAAGAAATAGAGGGGTAGACCAGTGGAATCATTTAGCTACTCAAGACACAGTAGTCAATGAATATAGCAATTCATGGTTTGATAAACCCAAGGACCACAGCTTCTGGGATAAGAGCTCACAGTTTGACAAAAATTGCTGGGAAAGCTAGGTAACAGTGTGGCAGAAACTGGGCATAGACCAATGCCTCTCACAGTACAGAAACATAAAGTCCAAATGAGTACATGATCTAGGTATACAGCCTGATACTATGAACAAATTAGGGGAGCAAGGAGTAGTGTATTTGTCAGATTTTTGGAGAATGGGGAAATTTTTGACCAAATAATAGAGAATATTATGAAGTTCAAAATGGATAATTTTGATTACATTAAATTGAAAAGTTTTTGTACAAACAAATCCAATGCAACCAAGATTAGGAGGGAAGCAGGAAAGTGGGAAAGAATTTTTGTAACTACTGTCTGTGATAAAGGCCTTATTTCTAAAATATATAGAGAACTGAGTCAAATGTACAAGAATACAAGTCATTCCCCAATTGGTAAATGGTCAGAAGATATGAACAGGCAGTTTTCAGAGGAAGAAATTAAAGCTCTCTATAGTAATATGAAAAAATGCTCTAAATCACTATTGACTAGAGAGATGCAAATCAAAACAACTCTGAGGTACCCCATCACACCTATCATATTGGTTAACATGACAAAGCAGAAAGATGATAAATGCTGGAGAAGATGTGGGAGAGTTGTAACAATAATTCAGCGTTGATAGAGCTGTGAGGTGATCCACACATCCTGGAGAGTAATTTGGAGCTATACCCAAATGGCTACAAAAATATGTATACCCTTTGACTCAGCAATATCACTTCTGGGACTATATCCCAAAGAGATCACAAAAATGGGAAAGTGTCCCACATGTACAAAAATATTTATAGCTCCACTCTTTGTTGTGGCCAAAAACTGGAAACCAAGGGGATGCCCATCATTTGGGGAATGGCTGAACAGATGGTATCTGAATATAATGGAATACTATTGTGCAATAAGAAATGAACAGGAAGACTTCAGAGAGGCCTGGAAGGACTTATATGAACTGATGCTGAGTGAAAGGAGCAGAACCAGGAGAACTTTTTACACAACAATAACCGCAGTGTGTGAAGAATTTTTGGGGTAGACTTAGTCCTTCACAGCAATGCAAGGACCTAAAAAATTCCCTATGGACTCGAGGCAAAACATCTTATACATCCAGAGAAAGAACTATGGAACTGGATCACAGAATGAAGCAGATTATTTTCTCTTGTGTTATGTTTTGTTTTGTTTTATGGTGTCTCTCATTCATTTTAATTCTTCTATGCAACATGACTATGGTGAAAATATATTTAATAGAAATGTATGTGTAGAACCTATCTAAAGCTGCATGCTGTCTCTGGGAGGGAATGGAGAGAGAGGTGAGAAGGAGGGGAGGGAGGGGAAAAATTTAATATATATGGAAGTCATGGTAGAAAACTGAAAACAAATAATTTTTAAAAAGAAATGAATATGTAGAAGCTATATAAGATTGCATGTCATCTCAGGGAGGGAGGGGGGAAGAGGGAGGAAGGAGGGGAAAGTCTAAGACAGATGGAAGTGACTGTCAAAAACTGAAAACAAACTAAATAATTTTTTAAAAGTTATCCCTTACTCAGCTTCTAGCTATTTATCTGGATCCCTTCTAGGACCGTAATCATCCCTACAGCATCATTCTAGAATAGATCAAAAGCTGGGATTTCATCTAGGGCAACTAGGGCACAGATTGGAGGGTTGGACCGTGAGTCACACAGACTCCTCTTCCTGAGTTCAAATCTGGCCTCAAGCACTTACTTTATGTACAAGTCACTTAATCTTGTTTACTTTAATTTCTTCATGTATAAAATGACCTGGAGAAAGAAATGGCAGCTCACTCAAGTATTGATTTCAAGATAACCCCCATGGGGTTAGTAAGAATTGGAAATATCTAAAAAGCAACAACAAAGAAAAATTTGTGGAACTAGCAGAACTGAAAATTGTCTCCATTAAATAAGATGCACTTCTCTCCATTTACATCTTAGTAAAGCTACCTGGGAAACTGAGAGGCAAAGTCACTTGTATTGTACCATTTTTTTTTCTTCTTGGGCATCTCTTTTGTCTGTGTCTAAATGACCAAATTGGTTTGGGATAGGGGAACAATGAGGGCAGGGGAGAGAAAAAATTGTTTAATTTAATCAAATAAGTTATTATTGACAGTTTCAAAGTATTTTGGAAAATTGAAATGTCTTATAAATGTTACATAGTATTATCAATATAGTTAGAATTTTAAAAGTGAATTTTATAACAGGTGTGTTAACCTATATTGAACTGGGATATATGTGTGTGTGATTTATTTATTTTCAGTTTTCAACAATTACTTGCATAACATTTTGAGTTACAAATTTTTTCCCAATCTCTCCTGTCCCCCCACTTCAAGATGGCATGTAAATTGAAATAGGTTCTATATGTACATTCATGTAAACTTATTTTCATATTAGTCATGTTGTACAGATGAATTAGAACCCGAGAGAGAGACAGAGAGAGAGAGAGACAGAGAGGGACAGAGACAGAGACAGAGGCAACTGCACCTCCTCTTGTCACTGAGTGGGAGAAGACCAGCCAAGAAAGCTCATTGACTCGTTCACTTCCATCCTATACCCAAAGAGAAGCTCTTTTCGTGAGAGACAAAGGCAGTGTAGTTTCTGAATCACAGGTGCAGGTGCTTAGAGGAGGAAAAAAAAAAGAGAACAAACAAATAATATGCTTCAATTTGCATACAGATTTCATAGTTCTTTTTCTGGAAGTAGAGAGCATTTCCACTGTGAGCCTTTTGAGGTTGTCTTAAATGCTTGCGTTGCTAAGAAGAGATAAGTCTATCAAAGTTACTCATGATAGAGTGTGACTGTTACTTTATACAGTGTTCTCTGGATTGTGATCATTTCACTCAGCATCAGTTCGTGTGAATCTTTCCAGGTTTTCTGAAGTCCGCCTGCTCATCATTTCTTATAGCACAATAGTATGCCATTACATTAATATTCCACAGCTTGTTCAGCCATTTCCAACTGATGGACATCGCCTCAATTTCCAATTCTTTGCCACCACATAAAAGAGCTGCTATTAATATTTTTGTACAAGTGGGTTGATATATATATATATATACATATACGTATCTCAACATATATGTGTGTATAAATAAATATATGCGTACATATGTATATGTATAAATAAGTATATATGTATGTATGTATCTGTGTATATATATGTATGCATATATGTGTGTGTGTATATATATATAGAGAGAGAGAGAGAAGAAAAAATTATACCCTCTGTGACTTACTTATTTCACTCATATCATCAGATGGGTGGATTGAGATGAACTCTAAGATTTCTTTTGCCTCTCATTTTTCCTATTAATTCCTATAACATTATTTTCTAGGAAAGTTGCACATGAATTCAAATACAATTATTCGATTGATTGATTTGGAATAACTTATTTCCTGTACTATAAGGGAGTATTTTATGACAGAAATGGTGTGAAATTATTGTGGAATATATTCAAATGGCCCCAATAAAAGAAACAACAAATAAAATAAAACATGCATTTCTTTTTGCAGAAAATCCCTAGTGTCATCCTCCTTATTACTATTGCTATGGCATTGGGAAAGTTTTTTATTTTGTGGACCTCAATTTCTTCATCTGTAAAATGAAGAGTTTGGAAGCAATGGTCTCTAAAGTCCCTTACAGCTTTTCATTTATGATTCTATGATCTATTCCTTGTCTTTCTGCCAGGATGGAACTCATCATCAAAAAGAGAGCTTTGAACCTTGGACACTTGCACTATATATTGGAGGATTCCATGATCCAGAAAACACACTGCCTTTATCTCTCAGGACAAGGGCTTCTCTTTGGGTATAGGATGAAAGTGAACGAGTCAATGAGCTTTCTTGGCTGGTTTTCTCCCACTCAGTGACAAGAGGAGGTGCAGTTGCTTGGGGGACAAAAAAAAGAAGTAAAATGATCCAAAGTCACCAAGCCTGTACATTGTTTAATTTCAGCATAGACCATTCAACAACCTTAGGTATGTAAGCATCTGACTATTGGCAAGGTAGGTATTTTCTAACATAAGGTAGTGTTTTCTAACAAACTTTGACATAAATGTGGAAATATTTCACTCATTTCTTAGGACGCCTGCCTGACAAACTGAATTTATGCACTCACCACTTGCGCCTTATTTTAGAAACACTCTTAATTGCCTAGAGATATTTCCTATGAATGGGAGGGAAAAGGTTAGATATGTAGAAGAAGTAACATTGTGCATTAATTTTGAAGTGTAAATTTGTATGTTTCCTGAGTATTCTTCTCAGGGTCAGTGTTTCTCTTTTGCCTTTGAGGGTCAAGTTGACCTTTTCCTCCAAAC
This sequence comes from Notamacropus eugenii, assembly GCF_028372415.1. Taxonomy (NCBI): domain Eukaryota; kingdom Metazoa; phylum Chordata; class Mammalia; order Diprotodontia; family Macropodidae; genus Notamacropus; species Notamacropus eugenii. The sequence goes on from NC_092873.1 coordinate 534,420,063, forward strand.
CATTTATTTTTGCTGCTTATTTACTTGTGGGTAATAAATAACACCCTTTAGAACATTGTGTGGCTTATTAAAAGGAGCCACAGAATTCTGTTCTGGTGTCTTCATTAATGTTATCACTGGAAGAATAACCAGAGAACACTGCAGTAATTGTTGCCTGTTTCAGTACGTTTGACAGCTCACCTAATTTTATGTTCAAGTGAAAACCGTCCCTCATGTTGTCCCCATTGCCTGATTAACAGACAAAGAGCCATTCATCATCTTGTGACTGGTGGTAGATGATGAGGTCAAGGTAATTCATCAATATCCTTGCTCCTCAATACTGTCTGCACCTGACATACTAACATAGATAGAAAGAAAAGGCATGGAAATTTGCTGTAATGCAACTTTTCATACTGTACTGAGGGTTTGATGAGATTGAGTTGTTATTGGTGTCAGTAATTGCTTTTTTGTGTGTGTGGTGACATTAAAGATAGATTTGGATTAATAGGAATATGCTGGACACAGATCATTACAATTTCCTGATAACTGGTCATTCTTCAAATAAGCTCTAATACTCAAAATCATCAGGTTGATTTCCCCCCTAATATCTGTTAATACATTTCACTAGTACTGTCTGCTTCCTCATAACTCACTGACTCAGGGCCATGATACTCTGAGTGATAAAGGTCTGCCAGTCTCAGTAGAGTTCAATGTCTTGCACTGTCTTCGACCTGTCAAAATCTGTATGTAATTTGGATTGTAAAAAGAAAAATAATTGGAGCAAATGTGTTTATATCTTTTTCAATTTTCATTTGCAGCTTGGTTGAAATACCAACTCTTGTCTTTATCATCGTATTTCCAAACGGTCTATAGTGAAGGAAGAGATGCCATGTGAATAACAAAATAAAATAGAATTCATCCTTCTTGTACTTTCTTGTACCATTTTAAATGGCAAAAATAGAAAAAAATAACTTTAATAATGATTCTTAATCCTTTACTACCATAGTAAATCATGATTATATATCATTTATTGGTTTTTGAAAGGCTTTCCTCACAAGGAACCTGTGAGATAGGCAGTAAGTCAAGTCAAGAAGTATTTCCTCAGCACATAGTATTTGTTAGGTGCTATGCTAAGCATTATGGTTACAAAGAAGGATCAAAGTAAAGCAAAACCAAACAAACAAAAGATCCCTGCTCTCAAGGAGCTCGCAATCTAATGGTGGACTCTGTGAAAACAAGATATATACATAAACAAATTTAAGATCATCTCAGAGGAAAGGAAAGATAGGGTAAGAAGCATTAGCAAAAGCTTTGTAGAAAAGGAGACTTGGTTATTGTTTAATCATTTCAGTCATGTCCTACTCTTCAAGACCACATTTGGGGTCAGATACTGGACTTCAAATTTTGTGATTTTTCTTCTTCATCTCATTTTATAGATGAGGAACTGAGGCAAACAGGGTTAAATGACTTACACAGGGTCACACAGCTGGTAAGTGTCTGAGGTCATATCTGAACTTAGGAAGTCTTCCTGATTTCAAGCCTGTTACTCTATCCACTGTGTCATCTAGCTGTCCACAGAAAGGATTTTAATGAAGACTTTAAGGGAGCCCAACTTAATAAGAAGGGGGAGGTGAAAGGTTTTTATGTGAAGTATAGGAAGATCAATCTGACACCTACATGGAGGGTAGACAGGAGAAGGATTTCTCTCTCTCTCTCTCTCTCTCTCTCTCTCTCTCTCTCTCTCTCTCTCTCTCTCTCTCATCTCCTACATATATGTATATGTTCTCACACCATTAGACTATATGCTCCCCAAGGGCAGGAACCTAGACCCTATCCCAGATGACACACAATCCATACTTGTTTATTGACTGACCATTAATCCTTTCATATATTTTTAACTGAGCCTGGGATTTCATTGTTTTATGAACTCTGAATGATTAATCTCAATAGTCAATGAGGCCAATTAACTACTATTCTGAAGATTATAACTCAGAGACTTGTGACCTGCCCAGTATCCCAGTCATTATGTGTCAAAGTCAGACCTTGAAGTCAGTTCCAGGGCCCTCTGAAGGTGGTTGCCTCTGCTGTAAGCTCTGCTGTCTTTAGGGAACTTATTATTATCCCCATGTATAGATGACCACAAGGAGCCTTAGAGGTTAAGTCATGCCTCTAGGGTCACCTAGCTAGCATGCACCTTAAATAGCATTAGCGCTTGATCTTCTTGGCTCTTGCGTTCACACTTACCCTACCCCACTATGCTGCTCGTTGTCATTTAAGTTCTGCACAATCTTGAAGTGAGTCATGAAGATCATAAATGTAAGTTTGATAATAAAGCCCCATGAGAGAAGCATCTGATTAATTGTCTTTAAAGAAAATTTCTACTCCAAGCTCCTAACGTGGTAAAGAGACATACAGAGAGAAATTCCATTGGTAGAGGGAACTCCTGCTGATGAATGTTCTTGACCAATATACTGTCGCTGAAATTTCTAGTCTGACACAGTTGCTTAGAATACACTACTTTAACTAACTCATCCAAGTCAAGCTGCCAGTATATGCCAAAGTGGGGACTTCAATGTCAGGCTTCCTGACTTTAAGCCCTATTCTTTACCTGCTTCGCCACAATGCTGAAGAGGAGGGGCTCTTTTGGCAAGAGTAATCTTTCATACTTTTTGTTTTGCTTTGTTTCAGTCAAGAATGATGGAGGGGGAGCTCCAAGAAAGGAAATGCCATCCATGAATGCAAGCAATAAACTTAAAATATGTAAATATAATATAATATAATATAATATAATATTATATTATAATATAATATTATAATATAATATAATATTATAATATAATATAATATTATAATATAATATAATATTATAATATAATATAATATAATAATAATATAAACTTAAAATATGTAAAATAATGTAGATAAAGTGTACATGTGTATGCATGTATAGTTAGATATATATTCTTAGAAGGACAAATAGAGGTTAAGGAACTTACTCCTGGTTACATACAATGATTTGAAGACAAGTTTCGTTGAATCCACTGCCAACCTTCCTAGATACTGACTCTGCTTCTTTTCCATGAAATGGAGGGGCTTCCATTCCTTTCTGTCTATCTGTGTTCATTCCTCATTTTCTTTTTTTTTTTTATTTTTTAATGTTTAACAATCACTGCCATACAATTGAGATTTTATCCCCCCCCACACCTACCCCCCACTACCCCCCTCCCTCCCCACGACTGCATACAGTTCTGTATAGGTTCTACATATACTTTCCTACTGAGTACATTTTCACTATAGTCATGCTATGTAGTCAGATTAAAATAAATGGAAGAAATCATATAACAGATCAAAACATGGTACACAAACACAAACACATACACAAACATGATCTGCTACATTCTGCAAATGACTTCCATATTTCTTTCTCTGAGTGTGGAAGGCATTTTGCCTTAGAGAACCACCATTGGAATTTTATTATTTTTTTTTTAAGAAGTTCTTGCGTTATTACAAAATTCCAAGTCTACCAGAAAAAACTCTCGCACACTGTGGTCGTTGCTGTGCACAAAGTTCTCCTGGTTCTGCTCCTTTCACTCAGCATCAGGTCATATAAGTCCTTCCAGGCCTCTCTGAAGTCTTCTTGTTCATCATTTCTTATGGCACAATAGTACTCCATTACATTCATATACCATAATTTATTCAGCCATTCCCCAATTGATGGACATCCCCTTGACTTCCAGTTTTTGGCAACTACAAAGAGTGCTGCTATAAATATTTTTGTACATGTGGGAACCTTTCCCATTTTTATCATCTCTTGGGAATACAGTCCTAGTAACGATATTGCTGGGTCAAAGGGTACGCACATTTCTGTAGCCCTTTGGGCATAGTTCCAAACCACTCTCCAGAATGGTTGGATGCGCTCGTAGCTCCACCAACAATGAATTTGTGTTCCAACTCTCCCACATCCTCTCCGGCATTTATCATTTTCTTGTTCTGTCATGTTTGCCAATCTTATAGGTGTGATGTGGTACCTCAGAGTTGTTTTGATTTGCATCTCTCTAATCAACAGTGATTTAGAGCATTTTTTCATATGATGATAGATATCTTTAATTTCTTCCTCTGAAAATTGCCTGTTCATATCATTTGACCATTTATCAAATGGGGAATGACTTGTATGATTATACATTTGAGTCAGTTCTCTATATATTCTAGAAATGAGGCCTTATCCCAGAGCTTAGCTGTAAAAATTCTTTCCCAATTTACTACATCCCTCCAGATTTTGGTTGCATTGGGTTTGGTTGTGCAAAAACTTCTCAGTTTAATGTAATCAAAATTATCCATTTTGCATTTCATAATGCTTTCTATCTCTTCTTTAGTAAAAAATTCTTCCCTTCTGCATAAATCTAATAAATACACTATTCCTTGCTTCTCCAGTTTATTCATGGTATCAATCTTTATACCTAAATCATGTACTCATTTGGACTTTATTTTTGTGTGTGGTGTCAGCTATGGGTCTATGCCTAATTTCCACCACACTGTTATCCAGTTTTCCCAGCAATTTTTGTCAAACAGTGAGTTCTTATCCCAGAAGCTGGGGTCCTTGGGTTTATCAAACAGAAGGTTGCTATATTGCTTGCCTACTGCATCTTGAGTGCCAAGTCTATTTCACTTGTCTATCTCTCTGTTTCTTAGCCAATACCAAGTGGTTTTGATATCTGCTGCTTTATAGTACAATTTGAGGTCTGATAGCACTAGGCCACCTTCCCAAGCATTTTTTTCATTAGTCCCTTTGATATTCTGGACCTTTTGTTTTTCCAAATGAATTTTGATATTATTTTATCCACCTCTAGAAAATAATTGTCTGATAGTTTAATTGGTATGGCACTAAATAAGTAAATTAATTTAGGTAGAATTGTCATTTTTATTATATTAGCACGGCCTACCCATGAGCAACTAATATTTTTCCACTTACTTAAATCGGATTTTATTTGTGCAAAAAGTGTCTTGTAATTGTGTTCATATAATCCTTGGGTTGGTTTTGGCAGGTAAACTCCTAAGTATTTTATACTGTCTACCCTAGATTTAAATGGGATTTCTCTTTCTATCTGTTGCTGTTGGACTTTGTTGGTAATATATAGGAATGCAGAAGATTTGTGTGGGTTTATTTTGTAACCTGCAACTTTGCCAAAGTTGTTTATTATTGCAAGTAATTTTTTACTTGAATCTCTGGGATTCTCTAAGTAAATCATCATATCATCTGCAAAGAGTGCTAACTTAGTTTCTTCTTTGGCTATTCTTATTCCTTCAATATCTTTATCTTGTCTAATTGCTACAGCTAACATTTCTAGTACCATATTGAATAGTAGTGATGATAATGGACATCCTTGTTTCACTCCTGATCTTTTTGGAATTGCATCTAGCTTATCCCCATTGCATATAATGCTTGCTGAAGGTTTTAGATAGATACTGCTTATTATTTTATGGAAAGTTCCCTTTATTCCTACATTCTCCAGTGTTTTTAGTAGGAATGGGTGTTGTATATTGTCAAAAGCTTTTTCTTCATCTATTGAGATAATCATGTGGTTTTTGTTAGCTTTGTTGTTGATGTGATCAATAATTCTAATAGTTTTCCTAATACTGAACCAGCCCTGTAATCGTGGTATGAATCCTACCTGATCATAATGTATTAATCTCTTAATAAGATGCTGTATTCATTTTGCTAAAATCTTATTTAAAATTTTTGCATATATATTCATTAGGGAAATTGGTCTATAATTCTCTTTCTCTGTTTTGTCTCTTCCTGGTTTGGGTATCAAAACCATATTTGTATCATAGAAAGAATTTGGGAGTACTCCTTCTTCCCCAATTTTCAAAAATAGTCTATATAGTATTGGAATTAACTGTTCATAAAGTGTTTGATAGAATTCACTTGTGAATCCATCTAGCCCTGGAGACTTTTTCCTAGGGAGTTCATTGATGGCTTGTTCTATTTCTTTTTCTGAGATGGGGTTGTTTAGGTATTCAACTTCCTTTTCTATTAATCTGGGCAATTTGTATTTTTTAACATATTCATCCATCTCGTTTAGATTATCGAATTTGTGGGCATAAAGTTGGGCAAAGTAGTTTCTAATTATTGTTTTAATTTCCTTCTCATTGGAGGTGAGTTCACCCCTTTCATTTTTAATATTAGTAATTTGATTTTCTTCTTTCTTTTTTTAAATCAGATTAACCAAAGGTTTATCAATTTTATTAGTTTTTTCATAAAACCAACTATTGGTTTTGTTTATCAATTCAATAGTTTTCTTAATTTCAATTTTATTAATCTCTCCTTTGGTTTTCAGTATTTCTAATTTGGTATTTACTTGGGGATTTTCAATTTGTTCTTTTTCTAGCTTTTTCAACTGCAAGCCCAAGTCATTGATCTCCTCTTTCTACATTTTATTTATGTAAGCATTCAAAGATATAAAACTTCCCCTAATAACTGCTTTTGCAGTATCCCATAAGATTTGGTATGTTGTCTCACTATTGTCATTCTCTTGAATGAAATTGTTGATTGTTTCTATGATTTCTTCTTTAACCCAACCCTTCTTTAGGATTAGATTATTTAGTTTCCAATTGATTTTTGGTTTATCTTTCCATAGCCTTTTATTACATGTAATTTTTAATGCTTTATGATCTGAGAAGGATGCATTGATTATCTCTACCTTTCTGCACTGGACTGTGAGATTTTTATGTCCTAGTACATGGTCAATTTTTGTAAATGTTCCATGTACCGCTGAGAAAAAGGTATATTCCTTTCTATTCCCATTCAATTTTCTCCAAAGATCTATCATATCTACCTTATCCAGAGTTTTATTTACCTCCTTAACCTCTTTCTTGTTTATTTTGAGGTTAGATTTATCAAGTTCAGAGAGGGGGAGGTTGAGGTCCCCCACTAGTATAGTTTTGCTGTCAATTTCTTCCTTCAACTCCTCCAACCTCTCCTCTAAGAATCTGGATGCTATCCCACTTGGAGCATACATGTTCAGTAATGATATGGCTTCATTGTGTATGATGCCTTTTACCAGGATATAGTTTCCATCCTTATCCCTTTTGATTAGATCTATTTCTGCTTTTGCTTTGTCTGAGATTAGGATTGCTACTCCTGCCTTTCTTACATGAGCTGAAGCACAATATATTCTGCTCCATCCTTTGGCCTTTATTCTATGTGTATCCCCCCATTTCAAATGAGTTTCTTGTAAGCAGCATATTGTTGGATTATGGCTTTTAATCCATTCTGCTCTCCATCTCCGTTTTATGGGAGAATTCATTCCATTCACATTCACAGTTATGATTACAATCTGTGTATTTCCCTCCATCCTCTTTCCCACCATTTGTGCTTTTAGCTCTCCTGTCTCCCTTCCCCTCCTCAATAGTATTCACTTTTCACCCCCTCCTCCTGCAGCCTTCCCCTCCTTCTTTTAGCCCCCCTCCCTTTTACTCCCCTTTACTCTTATTGCTTCTTCCCTCCCTTTTAGCCTCCCTCCCCTTTCTTCCCCCTTCCCCTCCTACTACCTATAGAGCTAGTTAGGATTATCTACTTAAGATTATTGTTCCCTCCTTTAAACAAATCAGATGAGAGTACCTCTCAAACCATGCTCATCTCCCTCCCCTCCTTCCCTCTACTCTAGTTTTGTACTTCTTCCTGTGATGTAATTTGCCATTTTCTGCTTCCTCCTTTCCACACCTCCTATTACAATCCCTTCTCATACTTAAATCATATTTTTGACATGACATCATTTACTATACACCCGTTCCCTCTATGTATATCCTTTTTATCATAATAGCTGCACAGTTCTCAAGATTAACAGGTATCATCTTCCCTCATAGGGAGGTAAACAGTTTGCCCTAATTGAGTAACAAGTTTTTGTTTTTGTTTTTTCCCCCCTGTTTACCCTTTTCATGATTCTCTTGAGACCTGCATTTGAAGATCAAATTGTCTATTGAGTTCTGGTGTTTTGGTCAGGAAGCTCTGGAAATCCCTTATTTCGTTGAATGATTTTCTCCTTGCCTGAAATGTTATGCTGAACTTTGCTGGGTAATTGATCCTTGGTTGAAGTCCCAACTCCTTTGCCTTATGGAATATTGGGTTCCAATTCTGTCGATCTTTTAATGTACAAGCTGCAAGGTCCTGTGTGATCCTGACTGTATGTCCTTGATATTTGAATTGTTTCTTTCTGGCTGCTTGTAGTATTTTCTCCTTCACTTGATACCTCTGGAATTTGGCAACGATATTTCTTGGGGTTTTGAGTTTGGGATCCCTTTCGGGAGGGGAACAGTGGATTCTTTCTATGACTATTTTGCCCTCTGAGTCTAGTACTTCTGGGCAGTTTTCCTTAATGATTTCCTGGAAGATATTGTCCAGACTCTTTTCTTCATCATGGGTTTCTGGCAGGCCAATAATTCTTAAATTTTCTCTCCTGGATCTATTTTCCAGATCAGTTGTTTTTCCAATTAAATATTTTACATTTTCTTCTATCTTTTCATTCTTTAGATTTTGTTTGACTGATTCTTGCTGCGTCATTGAGTCATTAGTTTCTACTTGCCCAATTCTAATCTTCATCGTATTGCTTTCTTCAGTTAACTTTTGCATCTCCTTTTCCATCTGACCAATTTTTCCCTTTAAGGAGCTATTTTCTCCATTTAATTTTTGTACTTCCTTTTCCATTCGACCAATTTTCCCAGTTAGGTTTTGTGTTTCCTTTTCCATTTGATCAATTTTCCCAAATTAGGTTTTGGGTTTCCTTTTCCATTTGATTAACTCTTCCTTTTAGGGAGTTATTTTTTCCAGTTAACTTTTGAACTTCCTTTTCCATTTGTTCAATTTTCCTTTTCAAAGTGATGTTCTCATCAGTAAATTCTTTTTTTTTTTATAATTTTAAAATCATTGGCCAGGTTTTCTTCTATTTACTTCTTCAGCTGTTCCAGGAAAGCTAGTTGTGCTTGTGAGAAATTCATAGTCCCTTCTGAAGTTTCAGATGGAAGTACAGTCTCAGCTCTGACCTCTTTGGTGTTTGTGTTTTGGTCCTTATCCCCATAGAAAGATTCTATGGTTTTTTCTCCCTTCTGCTTTTTCCTATTCATGATGTTGGCTGAGTGTTGTAGCTTCTGGTTCTTTCAGTCAGAAGGTATAGAAATTTGTTTTGAGCTGATGTGTGAAAAAGCTAAAAGCAGGTTTTTGTTTTTTTGTTTCCCAGATCAACCCTGGGGTTAGCTTTTTAAGTGTGTGGGAGGAGTGGTCTGGTCACTGGAGATCTCCTCAGCTGAATTGAGGCAAAGGCAAGCTCTGGGGATGGTGATCCCAGCTTCCCTATTGTCTTCCCTTTTCCCCTGGAGGGCTGAGGCACGCCTAGATGCTAATGCGTCTTCCCACCCCTCCTGGGCCTCCTCTCCTGGCGCTGAGGCTTGCCTGGGTCTCAGTGCAAATTTTCTCTGCCCTGGGTCCTCTGTCCTTCTGGATCACCTCCCCCACAGTAGGAAGAATCCCCCTTTGCTATTTTCCTAGCCTCTGGTGTTATGAGACTATTTGCCCCCTTCTGCTGTTCCCGCTGATCCAGGATTTTTCTGGGGAAATATTTTATGGTTCTTTCACGGTCATCAGGGGGGAGGAGAGAGCATTTCTGATAACTCCGCCATCCTGGCTCCCAGAAGTTCAAGTAGGTGACTTACTGAAGTTTAGTCTTCAGGCTGAAGGTTTCAAGGGCTGCTGCGCTGATATCTGGCACTCAGCGGCTCTCACCAGCTCGGTTTAGCTGGTCTCCTGCTCCGCTGGTTCCACCCGCCGCTCTTGGGTTTCTCAGGTCCCTTCTGCCCCGCTGCGCTGACCGTGCTGCGCTGTGCGCTGGGGGCTCACTCCCGCGGAACAGATCCTTCCTCTGGACCTGCCAGTTTAACCTGGGCTCCGAATCCATCACAGTCTGTCACCCACTGGATTCTGCACCTCCAAAGTTTGGTCAGATTCTCGTCTCAGAGGTATCCAGAGGAATTTGTCCAGGAGCTTAGGTGAGTCATTGCTTTTACTCCGCCATCTTGGCTCTGCCTCCATTCCTCGTTTTCAAAGAATAGTATACCATCATAGAAATGATGACATGACTTGCATTTGACTTTGTTTTTAGTGAGGGAAGGCTGTGCAAGATCACCAGCCTCACTTTCTCCTCCTAAACCATCCAGGTCCAATGGTCAGATATTTATCAGAATGACTGGAGATGGCCCAGGATGCAATGGGAGACCTTGGCCTTTTCAAGTACTCACTTAGAGAGAGGTAATGCCCCTTGAGTGAATAGGTCTCTTTAAGAGGAGTCAGGGAATATTCCTTTTAATGAACAAAAGAAAAAAATAACTAAATCAACAGAAACTGTTATTAGTGATAATCATTCTAATGCAGTCATTAAATGGAGCTTGAGCAAGGATCCCTTTTTGTCCTGTCCATGGGATTCAGAGTGCACTGGATTTAAGGTTCTGGGAATGAGAAGGAAGGAAGGAAGGAAGGAAGGAAGGAAGGAAGGAAGGAAGGAAGGAAGGAAGGAAGGAAGGAAGGAAGGAAGGAATGAAGGAAGGAAGGAAGGAAGATTGAATGGATGGATGGATGGATGCATAGATGTCTAGTCAGCAAACCCCAAAGCCCAAATGGAAGGGCAGAGGGAGACAGAAAGGAGAGGATGAGCTGAGTTGCCCAGCTATCTGGGTCCCCACTCAGGCAGCTCAGTCTGTTCAGTTTGTGTTCCTCCTTTGTTTTCCAAAAAGACCATGACATAAGAGAAATGATCACATGACTTGCACTTGACTTTGTTTTGAGTGACAGACAGACTTTGTTGTCATTCAGTCATTTTGTTTCATTCTTTCTGACCCTTTGTGCCCCTTTTTAAGGTTTTCTTCCCAAGGATACTGGAGGGATTTGCCATTTCCTTCTCTAGTTCATTTTACGAATGAGAAAACTGAGATAAACAGTTATGTGACTTGCCCAGGATGACATAGCGAATAAATGTCTGAGGTCAGATTTGAACTTCTGAAGATGAGTTTTTCCAACTCCACACTTACCATTCTATCCACTGTGCTATGTAACTGATTATTTCCTACAAAAATACTATCCTGATGTCTCCTCATGACATGGAGGCGAACCTAGTTTCCCAAAATCCATGCTTGTAAAACAGAAGCATTGTGAGGCCGAGACAAGTTGGAAAGGCTTGGAATATCAGCTTGTGGCAGATTGTCTTAAGGTCAAGAGCCAGCCTAGGCAGGTTGGTCTTTGGGAAAAGAATCCTTTATTTTCTGGAAAACTCAGAGGTCAGTTGAGGGAATCCCCTTGAAGAGCTATCATTAATGTAACTGGAGGGAAAAATCCCTGCTTAGGAAATTCCAAATCCCTAGAAAATGGACGTTTCAGTAACAGTGACTGTCAAAGAGTCAGTGTATCAAGGAACCAAGCACATTCCCCTTGTAATTTCCAGAGGCATTCACTTCACAGGTATGACATCCTAGATTTCCAACTCCATACTTTTTATTCTGGGTCAGTAAAATTATAGCAGGACAGGTGAAAAGGTTCTGTTTTTTTCTTTTTGCATGTCTGAGCTATTCTTTTTTTTTTTTTAATTTATTTATTTAACTTTTCAACATTCATTTCCACAAAATTTTGGGTTCCAAATTTTCTCCCCATTTCTCCCCTGCCTCCACTCCAAAACACTGAGCATTCTAATTGCCCCTATCACCAATCTGCCCTCTCCTCTAACATCCCTCCCTTCCCTTATCCCCATCTTCTCTTTTGTCCTGTAGGGCAAGATAACTCTCCATACCCCATTACCTGTATTTCTATTTCCTAGTTGCAAGAACAATACTCAACAGTTGTTCCTAAAACTTTGAGTTCCAACTTATCCCCATCCCTCCCTTCCCACCCATTCCCTTTGGGAAGGCAGGCAATTCAATATAGGCCATATCTGCATAGTTTTGCAAATGACTTCCACAACAGTCATGTTGTGTAAGTCTAAACATAATTCCCTCCATCCTATCCTGTCCCCCATTGCTTCCAGTCTCTCTTTTGATCCTGTCCCTCCCCAAGAATGCTCCCTCCTCCCACTGCCCTCCCTTCCATTATCCCCCCCAACCTGCCTATCCCCTTCACACCCACTTTCCTGTATTGTAAGATAGGTTTTCATACCAAAATGAGTGTGCATTTTATTCCTTCCTTTAGTCGAATGTGATGAAAGTGAGCTTTATGTTTTTTCTCTCACCTCCCCTCTTTTTCCCTCCACTGAAAAGTCTTTTACTTTCCTTTTTTATGAGAGACAATTTGTCCCATTCCATTTCTCCCTTTCTCCTCCCAATATGTTTCTCTCTCACCGCTTAATATGATTTTTTAAAGATATGATCCCATCCTATTCAATTCACTCTGTGCTCTGTCTCTGTCTCTGTGTCTGTCTCTGTCTCTGTCTCTGTCTCTCTCTCTCTCTCTCTCTCTCTTTCTCTCTCTCTCTCTCTCTCTCTCTCTCTCTCTCTCTCTCTCTCTGTGTGTGTGTGTGTGTGTGTGTGTGTGTGTGTGTGTAATCCCACCAACTACCCAGATATTGGAAAAAGTTTCAAGAGTTACAAATATTGTCTTTCCATGTAGAAATGAAAATAGTTCAAGTTTAGTAAATCCCTTATGATTTGTCTTTGCTGTTTACCTTTTCATACTTCTCTTGATTCTTGAGTTTGAAGGTCAAATTTTCTTTTTAGCTTTGGTCTTTTCATCAAGAATGCTTAAAAGTCCCCAATTTCATTGAAAGACCATTTTTTCCCCTGAAGTAATATACTTAGTTTTACTGAGTAGGTGATTCTTGGTTTTAGTCTTAGTTCTTTGACCTCTGGAATATCATATTCCATGCCCTTCGATCCCTTAATGTAGAAGCTGCTAGATCTTGTGTTATCCTGATTGTATTTCCACAATACTTGAATTGTTTCTTTCTAGCTGCTTGCAGTATTTTCTCCTTGACCAGGGAACTCTGGAATTTGGCCACAATGTTCCTAGGAGTTTCTCTTTTTGGATCTCTTTCAGGAGGTGATTGGTGGATTCTTTCAATATTTATTTTGTCCCCTGGTTCTAGGCTATCACAGAAGTTTTCCCTGAACATTTCATGAAAGATCATGTCTAGGCTCTTTTTTTGATCATGGCTTTCAGGTAGTCCTGTAATTTTTAAATTGTCTCTCTTGGATCTATTTTCCAGGTCAGTTGTTTTTACAATGAGATATTTCACATTATCTTTCATTTTTTCATTCTTCTGGTTTTGTTTTGTGATTTCTTGGTTTCTCATGAAGTCATTAGCCTCCATCTGTTCCATTCTAATTTAAAAAAAAAAACTCTTCCTTCAGTGAGCTTTTGAACCTCCTTTTCCATTTGGCTAATTCTGCTTTTTACAGCATTCCTCTCCTCATTGGCTTTTTGAACCTTTTTTGTCAATTGAGTTAGCCTATTTTTAAAGGTGTTATTTTCGTTAGCATTTTTGTGGGTCTCCTTTAGCAAGGTGTTGACCTACTTTTCATGCTTTGCTTGCATGTCTCTCATTTCTTTTTCCAGTTTTTCCTCCACCTCTCTTACTTGATTTTCACAATCCGTTTTGAGCTCTTCCATGGCCTGAGCCCATTGAATATTTATTTTGGATGTTTGGGATACAGAAGCCTTGACTTTTATGTTTTTCCCTGATGGTAAGCATTGTTCTTCCTCATCCGAAAGGATGGGAGGAGATTTCTGTTCACCAAGAAAGTAACCTTCTATGGTCTTATTTTTTTTCCCCTTTTTTGGGCATTTTCCCAATCAGTTACTTGGCTTTTGGTAATTTGTCAAGAGTAGGGTACACTCTGGGGACCTGTAAGATATCAGTTCCTCCAAGGTGGCACAATCCAGTGTGTACTGTTCTAGGCTCAGGGAGGGATTTTTGTGCGCAGAATCTTAGCAGTTAGTTACCTCTCCACAGCCACTTGGCCTCCAGTTACATTTTCAGATAAACTGGATGGGCAGGGCTGCCATTCAGTGTGAGACAAAGACCAGCTCACCCAGGACCTCTACACAGGGGGGAGGCAAGACTCAGCTCCTTAGTGCCCCCAGGGTTTTTATGCTCCAACAATGTATGTGGCTGCTGAGCCTGCAATGTGACCTGCTGCCAGGGTTATGGGAAGGTCCTTCTCCCTTCCTGGCCAGGTGAAAAAACCCTGTCACTGACCTTTAGCACCTGTGGGTTGAGGGATCTGTGGACCCGCTACTGCTGTTGAGACTGGGGATTCCGAGACTGGAGATTCCACCCCCAAGGGCTATTTGTGAGCCATGTGGCCAGGGCTGGGCTAGGTTCTGCTCCACGTCCAGTGCAACAGAGGTTTCCCATGGACCTTTCAGGTCACCCTGGGCTGGAAATCTCCTCCACTCTGTTGTTCTCCACTTCTGCTGCTCCAAAATTTGTTGAGAGTCCCTCTCTACAGGTATTTTATGGGCTGTGTGGGGAGACCCTGTGTATGTGTGTCTTTCTACTAAGCCATCTTGGCTCCACCCACCCACCCCCCCCCTGCCATCTGAGCTATTCTTTACCCCAAATGTATCCATCACCCAGGTCTGCAGTCACAACTTCAAACTGATCAGAACGTATTCATGCATTTTTTTTTCCCCTGGGTGACTGAGAAATGACCCTAAACGTTACAGAAATGTTAAAGCCGCCAGAATAGTGACTCCAAAAACAGAGATAGTGTTTCACAGGGGCAGAGAATTAGATTTAAAAGTGGAAAGAAAATCTGGTTTTATATCCTACCCCTTCTGTTTATTGGTCATGTGAATTCCTTAAATTTCCATTTTCTCATTAACAAAAACGGGTAAAAATGTTAGCCATATCCATCGCTGCCACTTTTTTTGTGAACATCAGATGGGATGAATTATATAAAATGTTCTTTAAAAGGTAATTGCTATATTATTGGTCTTTTTATATGTTCTTTTTGGGAGGATCTTTCTGCTAATAACTCATTAAGCCTTTGTTCTGAAATCTTCCTCAGTCTACAAAATTAATGATCTGATTGTGGCCATTTGAAGGATTTTTTTTCTTCTCCAGAGTTCTCAGTATCCAGGTAAATGATAAGGAATGAGTGGAGACTTTACTTTTTCAGTTACTTATAGGCAACATATATGTGTGTGTGTGTGAACATGCTTTTATGTACACACATATATACACGCATATCTATATATCTAAATACATGTATATATACATGCATTTGCATGTTTAATGAATACATATCAAGCTAAGTATATGCATTTATTCCCCACAGAAAAGGGAGAAAGTTTATCTCCCTTCCTTTCTTATCATTTGATCTATTTATTGATCAATCAATTCATCACTCAATCTTTCTATTTCTTTATTTTTCTGTCTCTCTGGTAACCCAGAGCAGTTAGATGGTTTAAGTGATTATGGTTCTGAGAATTTAAGGTTCCCTAAGCCCATATCAAATTGTCCAGATTCTGTCAGCCAAATAAACAATAGCTACCCATGTAGAAACCACCAGAGGGGATAACTGAGAACATCAGTTATGCCCTTCAATTGAAATTTTAAGGTTTATGATTTTGAATACTGCCTGGTTTATGAATGAAATAAAGGTATGCTGTTACTGTTCTCGCAGTTAGAACTCTATGTGTCCTGAACTAGCTTATTTATTTTACAGATATCTATTCAAAAAGTCACAGAATTTTTTTTTCACAAAGGAATTCTGATAAAATAGTCTCTAGTAAAGGTCACATTTGCCAAGACTTTGTAGCATTTTTCCCATGTAGTCTTTAAAAATATAACTATAGCTATAGAAATTCAGAGAAAGATGTCTGTAGCTACACATATAGACATAAAATATACTTATTCATTTAAGGAATAGAGAGGAAAATTCTATGTGTGTGTGTATGTATGAATGTGTAACATTTCTGTGGTTTAAGATATAAGAAACATTTCCATTTCCTTCATACAGACACATACATATACACACATATGTACATACATGTATATATTTCTTTCATAAATACATGCTTATATGGATATAGATATACATACATATATACATACATATACATATATACCTACCTACCTACATACATACATATATATAACTATACCAAATTCAGGATTTGATGATCTTTCCTGAAACAGAAAAAAAAGTCAAACATCTAGTGATCTCAATTACCTGCTTCTCTTTCTCTTTCTGTTTCTATCATTATCTTGTTCTTTTTCTCTTTCTAGGTATATCCATCTCTCTCTTTCTGGGAGTGTCTCTACCTGTGTCTCTTATTGTCTCCTTATTGCTGTTTTTCTCAGGCTCTGTCTCTTTTACTGTCTCTGTGTGTCTCTCTGTACAGACATATAAACCCTGTATATACATATTAACATAGTTATAAATCTATCTAACTACACATATTTGTATATATTATATATGCAAGTATTTATATATGTGTGTGTGGGGTGTGTGTGTGTATGTATATGTGTATATAATATGGCACCATTTCCATTCACTCAGAGAATTTTCATTGGTTGTCCCCCATGTCTAGAATTTTCTGCCTCCTTATCTCTGCCTCATGTCTTCTTTAAGTCCCAGATAAGTTCTCCCCTTCTATATGAAATCTTTACCCATCCTTCTTCATGCCACTTACTATATTCCCTCTATTGATTATCTCCTATTTGTCTTGTATATATTTTCTTTGTATGTAATTGTTTGTATGGCATGTTGTCTCTCCCATTATACTGAGAGCTCCTTCAGAATGCAGATGACTTTTGCCATTACTTGTAACCTCAGCCCTTAGGCAAGTGCCTGGTACATGCTAGATACTTTATTTTCCTCATTTAATAGTATCTTCTTTTTCTCACAATTACATATAAAGAAAGTTTTCAACACTCATTTTTATAAAACTGTGAGTTGCAAATTTTTCTTCCTTCCTCCTTCCACTACCCCCAACCCAAGACAGCAAGCAATCTGATATAAGATATACATGTACAGTCAGGTTAAACTGATTTTCACATTAGGTATGTTGTAAAAGAAGAATCAGAACAAAAGGGAAAATCATGTGAAAGAAAAACAAACAAGCAAACAAAAAACAGTGACAATCTTGTGCCTGAATTCGTATTCAGATGCCATAATACTTCTTTCTCTATATGGGGATAGCATTTTCCACCATGAGTCTTTTGAAATTTTCTTGGAGCATCATGCTAACTCAATTATAGCTGATCATCACACTGTGTTGCTGTTACTGTGTACAATGTTCTCCTGGTTCTTCTCACTTCAGTTAGTGTCAGTTCTTCTTAGTCTTTCCAGGTTTTTCTGAAATCTGCCTGTTCATCATTTCTTATATCACAATAATATTCTATTATATTCATATACTACAGGTTGTTCAGCTGTTCCCCAAGTGATTGGCATCCACTCAGTTTCCAATTCTTTGTCACATGATAGATACTTGATGATTTGATTTCACATAATATTGCAGTACTTTTGGCAAGTCCTGTATACTATACATTATAGTGGAATTACAGAGAGTTTCCTTTCAGAATTCCAAACAAGAAATGAATTTACAACTTCTATCCCTATCCTCATCCATGTATAAAATATTTATCAACTGGGTCTATCTTTTGAAAAATACAAATACATGCATACATACATACATATATGGAGATGTGAGGCAATTTTAAGGAGGTGTAGCCAAGATGGTATAGTAGAACCATGAACTTGTTCAAGGTTTCCCCCCAAAGTCATTAAAATATATATAAAAATGACTCTTAACAAAAGCTAGAGCAGCAAAAGCCACAAAATGACAGACTAAAACAGATTTCCAGTCCAAGACAGTATGGAAGGTAGACAGGCATGATCTGTCACAACTGGACTTGAAGGCAAGCCCAGGGTGGGCCACATCTGGCACACATAGGACTGGAGCAGGCTTCAGGGCACTGAATCAGGGTCAGCTGTTGCAGTTCCTAGATTTTGCAACTCACAAATGTCTAAGACAGTTTCAAAGGTCAGTGATAAAGCTCTGTTACCTGGGTGAGAGGGGACTTTGGTTGGGCTCCAGTCTCGGCCCCAGGGAGGCTTGGAGCCACTGCAGTAGCAGTATCCACTTCTGGATCTCTCAGCTGACAGACCCTGGGGGAATCAAGAAGGTAATCTGAGTCTCAGTCCTGGGTGGCCTTCCTGGGGTGAGGAGAAGTGTTGGCATGGTAGAATTCATGGCAACTGTGCAAAGGGACTCCTACGTGTAGTTCCAGGGCATAAAAGAGTGCTTTTGGTTGCTCACAAAGCAGAGACCAGGCAAGAAAAGGGTAAATACCTCTCCCTTGACTGTGACACTTTGTAGGAATTGAAAACTTACAGGTCTCTAGAGATATCTTGGAGAACAGTTGCACAAAACCTCTGAAATCTAGGTTAGTATAACCTCCACTGGACAAAAGACTCAAAAGTCAAGTAATTGGCTGAGAAATTGCCAAAAATGAGAAAAATAAGACTAGAGAAAGTTATTTTCTTGGTAAAAAGGTATTTTCTTCCATCCTTTCAAATGAAGAAGAGCAAAGCATACAGCCAGAGGAAGATCAAGGCATACAACTGGAGGAAGAGAGCAAAGTCAAGGCTCCTACATCCAAAGGCTCCTAAAAAATATGCAATGCAAGAGGTCAAAAAGGATTTTGAAAATCAAGTCAGAGAAAATTAGAGCAAAAATTGGGAAGAGAAATGAGAGTGATGCAAGAATATCATGAAAAACAAGTCAACAGCTTGCTCAAGAACACCCCAGAATTCTGAAGAAATGAACATTTTCAAAAGTAGATTAACCCACAAGGCAAAAGAGGTCCAAAAAGTCAATGAGGAAAAGAATGATTTAACAAGTAGAATTGGCCAAATGGAAAAGGAGGTGCAAAAGCTCACTGAAGAAAATAGCTCTTTAAAAATTAGAATAAAGCAGATGGAAACTAATGACTTCATGAAAAATCAAGAAAAAATTAAATAAAACCAAAAGAATGAAAAAAAAAAGAAGACAATTTCTCATTGGAAAGACTACTGAACTGTAAAACAGATTAAAGAGAGTTAATTTAAATATTATTGGTCTACCTGAAAATCATGATCAAAAAAGATACTAGACATCACCTTGAAAGAAATTTTCAAGGAAAACTGTCCTGACGTTTTAGAATCAGAAGCTAAATAAATGAATGAATGAATGAAGATTACATATGGCATTTCATTCACTGGAAAATAGTTTAAGCCTTTTCTCCTCTTTTTATACTCCCAGGGCATGAATTTATCATTGTTATACCTTATAAAGTGCTTCATTGTAAAATACATAATTTATTTATTTTTCAGTTCCCAACATTCGCTTCCACAAGAAAATTTCTTCCCACCTCTCCCCCAGCCATGCCAGCATCCATCCAATTTACTCCTTCCTCTGGTCTGTCCACCTTTCTACTACCACCTCTTCTTCAATTCCCTTTCTGCACATTTTCCTGTAGGGCAAAATAGATTTCTATATCCCATTATCTGTATGCTTTGTTTCCCAGTTGCATGCTAAAACATTTTTTAACATTCATTATTAAAGCTTTGAGTTCCATATTCTTTCCCTTCCTCCCTCTCCACCCACCCTCATTGAGAAAATGGAAAAATTTATTGATTACCTCCTGAAAGAGACCCCAAAAGGAAAATTCCCAGGAATATTACAACCAAATTCCAGAGTTCCCAGGTAAAGGAGAAAATATTACAAGCAATCAGAAATAAATAATTCAAGTATTGTGGAAATACAATCAGGATAACACAGGATTTAGCAACTTCTACACTAAGAGATCGAAGGAACTGTAATATACTATTTCAGAGGCCAAAGGAGATAGGACTAAAACCAAGAACAACCTACCCAGAAAAACTGACTATAGTATTTCAGGGGAAGAAAAATGTAATTTCAATGAAATAGAGGACATTTTTGTTGAAAAGAACAGAACTGAATAGAAAATTTGATTTTCAAATACAAAAATCTAGAGAAACATGAAAAGGTAAACAGGAGAACCCAGAAGGGACTTATTAAAGGTGAACTGTTTACATCCCTACATGGAAAGATGATATTTGGAACTCATGGGACCTTTCTAAGTATTACAGTAGTTAGAAGAAAAATACACACACACACACATATGCATATGCATACATAGACAGAGGGCACAGGGTGAGCTAAATATGAAAGGAGTATACAGAAAAAATAAAATTTACTGTTGAGTGGAATGTACTAAGAATAATAAAAAGAGAGAGGTAGAATATAGCAAAGAAACTCAAATAAGAGGCCAAAAAGAGCTTTTGCAATGGAGGGGAAGAGGAGGGAAATGAAAGGGAATAAGTGAGCCTTACTCTCAGGGGATCTCACACTCAATTGGATATGGAAATCTATCTTACCCTGCAGGAAGGCAATGTGGAAGGGGATAGGAGAGGAAGATAATCAAAGGGAAGTCAAATTGAGGAAAGGGATAATCAGAAGCAAACACTATTGTGGGAGGTCAGGTCAAGGGAGAGAATGTAATAAATGGAGGGCAGGAGAGGACAGAGCGAAATGTGGTTAGTTTTTTGCAGTATAACTGGTATGAAAGGGTTGGGCATGGAGACACATGTATAACCTATATTGAATAACTTGCTCTCTCAATGAGGGTCGGTGGGCAGGGAGGAAGGGAGAAAATATGGAACTCAAAGCTTTAATAATGAATGTTGAAAAATGTTTTAGCATGCAACTGGGAAACAAGATGTACAGGGAATGGGATATAGAAATCTATTTTGCCCTACAGGAAAATATATGGGAGGGGAATCGAAGAAGAGGTGATAGTAGAAGGGTGGACAGAGTGGAGGAAGGAATAAATTGGATGGATGCTGGCATGGTGGGGGAGAGATGGGAAGAAAATTTTGAATTTAAGTTGTAGTGGAAGTAAATCTTGGGAACTGAAAAATAAATAAATTATATATTTTACAATGAAGCACTTTATAAGGTATAAAAATTGACAAATTCATCCCCTGGGAGTGTATAAGAGGAGCCCAGGCTTATGAAATACCAGATACACTATTCATTCATTCATTCATTCATTCATTCATTTATCTCCATGAGATGGAATAAAATTTTATATAGGTTCTGCACATGCATTACTATTAAATACATTTTCACCATAGTCAGGTTGTATGGAAGAATTAAAATGAATGGGAGAAATCATATAACAAACCAAAACGTAATACAAAAGAAAATGATCTGCAACAATCTGCGACTGAATTCCTTAGTTCTTTCTGTGGATGTGGAAGGCATTTTGCCTTAAAAGACCATTGGGAATTTTTTAAGTCTTTGCATTGCGATGAAGTTCTAACTCTACCAGAAAAAATTCTCACACACTGTTTTTGTTGCTGTGTACAAGTTCTCCTGGTTCTGCTATTTTCACTCAGCATCAGATTATATAAATGGTTCGATGCCTAAGTGAAGTCTTTCTATTCATTTCTTATAGTGCGCTAGTATTCCACTATGTTCATATAACAATTTATTCAGCCATTCCTCAATTCATGGGCATCCCCTTGATTTCCAGTTTTTGGCCATCACAAAGAGTGTTGCAATAAATCTTTTTGTACATGTGGGACCCTTTCCCATTTTTATGATCTCTTGGGGATATAGTCCTAGGAGGAATATTGATGGGTCAAAGGGTATGCACATTTTTGTAGCCCTTTGGGAATAGTTCCAAATTTCTCTCTAGAATGGTTGAGTGAGCTCACAGCTCCACCAACAATGAATTAGTGTTCCAACTCTCCCATATCTTCTGCAACATTTATTGTCTTCTTGTTCTGTCATGTTAGCCACTCTAACAGGTATGATGTGGTATCTCAGAGATGTTTTGATTTGCATCTCTCTATTCAGTAGTGATTTAGAGCATTTTTTCATATGACTGTAGATAACTTTAATTTCTTCCTCTGAAAATTTCCTGTTTGTATTCTTTGACCAATTATCAATTGGTAATGACTTGCATTTGTGTATATTTATTTGACTCAGTTCTCTATGTATTTCAGAAACTAGGCCTTATCATAGACACTAATTGCAAAAATTCTTTCCCAGGTTTCTACATCCCTCTTAACCTAGGTTGCATTGGATTAGGTTGTGCAGAAACATTTCAGTTCAAGGTAATCAAAATTATCCATTTTGCACTTCATAATGCTTTCTATCTCTTGTTTAGTCTAAAATTCTTCCATTCTCCATAAATCTGATGAATACACTATTCCTTCCTCCATTAATTTGTGTATAGTATCACTCTTTATGCCTAGATCGTGTACCCATTTGGACTTTATTCTTGTGTACAGTGTCACGCATTGGTTTATCCCTAGTTTTCACCTCACTTTGATCCAGTTTTCCCAGTAAGTTTTGTCAAACAGTGAGTTCTTATCCCAGAAGCAGAATTCCTTGGGTTTATCAAACTGTAGATTTATGTATTCATTGCCTACTGAGTCTTGAGTAGCTGGGATATTCCATTTGTCTACCCTTCAGTTTCTTAGACAAGTAGCAAGTGATAATTGATAGTTGCTGTTTTATAATATAATTTGAGATCTGGTAGAGCTAGGACACATTCCCTAGCATTTCCTTTCATTAGTTCCCTTGAAATTATGGACCTTTTGTTCTTGCAGATGAATTTTGATATGATTTTTCCAGGTCTAGATAATAATTATCTGATACTTTAATTGGTATGGCACTAAATAAGTAAATTAATTTAGGTAGAATTGCCATTTTTATTTAATTGGCTCAGGCTACTAGGGAGCAACTGATGTTTTTCCACTTACATAGATCTGACTTAATTTGTGTGAAAAGTGTCTTGTAATTGTGATCATATAGTCCCTGGATTTCTTTTGATAAGGAGACTCCCAAATATTTCATAGTGTCTACCCTAGCTTTAAATGGGATTTCTCTTTCTATCTCTTGCTGTTGGGCTTTTTTAACAACATGTAGAAATGCAGAAGATTTGTGTGGGTTTATATTGTAACCTGCAACTTTGCCAAAGTTGTTTGTTATTTCAAGTAGTTTTCTACTTGAATCTGTGGGATTCTCTAAGGATATCATCACATCATCTTCTTTGCCTATTCTAGTTCCTTCAATTTCTTAATCTTCTTTAATTGCTACAGATAACCTTTCTAGTACCATATTGAATAGTAGTGGTGATAATGGACATCCTTGTTTCACCCTTGATCTTATTGGAAATGCATCTAACTTATCTCTTTGCTAAAGGTTTTAGGTAGATACTATTTATTATTTTGTGAATAGTTCCCTTTATTCCTATGGTCTCCAGTGTTTTTAATGGAAATGGGTGTTGCATTTTTCAAAAGCCTTTTCTGTGTCTGTTGAGATAATCTTGTGGTTTCTGTTATGTCTGTTGTTGATATGATCTATAATGCTAATAGTTTTCCCAATAATGAACCAGCCCTGCATTTCTGGTATGAATCCTACCTGATAATAATGCATTTCTCTCATGATAAGTTGCTATATCCTTTTTGCTAAAATCTTATTTAATATTTTTGCATCTATATTCATTAGAGAAATTGGTCTATAATTTTCTTTCTCTGTTTTGTCTCTTCCTAGTTTAGGTATCAAAACAATATTTGTACATAAAAAGAATTTGGGAGAATGTCTTCTCTCTTCAATATTCCCAAATAGTCTAGATAGTATTGGAATTAACTGCTCTTTAAATGTTTGGTAGAATTCACTTGTAAATGCATCGAACCCTGGAGATTTTTTCCTGGGGAGTTCATTGATGGCTTGTTTCATGTATTTTTCTGAGATGGGGTTATTTAAGTATTCAATTTCCTCTTCTCTTAATCTGGGCTATTTGTATTTTTTTAAAATACTCATCCAAGTCATTTAGATTGTCGAATTTATGGGCATAATTTGGGCAAAGTAATTTTTAATTATTGTTTTAATTTCTTCCTCTTTGGAGATGAGTTCATCCCTTTCATTTTTGATATTGGCAAATGGGTTTTCTTCTTTCTTTTTTTTTTTATCAAATTAACCAAAGGTTTATCAATTTTATTGTTTTTTCCCTAAAACCAACTCTTTGTTTTACTTATTACTTTGACAGTTTTCTTAATTTCAATGTTATTAATCTCTCTTTTGGTTTTCATTATTTCTAATTTGGTATTTACTTGAGGATTTTCAATTTGTTCTTTGTCCGGCTTTTTTATCTGCATGTCCAATTAATTGTTCTCCTCTTTCTCTTTTTTATTCATGTAGGCATTCAAAGATATAATTCTTCCCCTAAGAACTGCTTTTGTAGTACCCCATGAGATTTGGTAGGTTGTCTCATTATTGTCATTCTCTTGATTGAAGTTGTTGATTCTTTCTATGATTTGTTGTTTAACCTACTCATTCTTTACGATTAGATTATTTAGTTTCCAACTAATTTTTGATCTATCTTTCCATGACCTTTTATTACATGTAATTTTTATTGCATTATGATCTGAGAAGGATGCATTGACTATCTTTACCTTTCTGCACTTGTGAGGTTTTTATGCCCTAGAACATGCTCAATTTTTTATATGTGCCATGTACCCCTGAAAAAAAGATATATTTCTTTCAATCCCCATTCAGTTTTCTCCAGAGATGCATCATATCTACTTATCCGGAGTTTTATTCACCTCCTTAATTTCTTTCTTGTTTATTTTAAGGTTAGATTTATCAAGTTTAGAGAGGGGGAAGTTGATGTCCCCCACTAGTGTAGTTTTGCTGTCTATTTGGTCCTACAACTGCCCCAACCTCTCTTCTAAGAATTTGTATGCTATACCACTTGGAGCATACATGTTTAGTAATGATATTCCTTCATTGTCTGTGGTGTCTTTTAGCAGGATATAGTTTCCATCCTTATGTCTTTTGATTAGATCTATTTCTGCTTTTGCTTTGTCTGAGATTAGGATTCCTTCTCCTGCTTTTCTTATATCAGCTGAAGCACAATATCTGGCTTTTAATACATTCTGCTGTCCATTTCTGTTTTATGGGAGAATTCATCCCATTCACATTCACAGTTATGACCATTATCTGTGTCTTTCCTTCAATCCTTTTTCTCATGGTTTGTGCTTTTAGTTCTCCCTTCTCTCTTCCCCTCCCCAGTAGAGTTTTAATTGTTGCCCAACTCCCACAGTCTTCCCTTCCTTCTTTCATACTTCATCCCTTTTATTGGCCTTTACCCTTACTACTTCTTCCTTCCCTTTTAGCTTCGTCTTCATTTTCTTTCCCCCTTCCCCTTCTAATTCATAGAGAACTAGTTAGATTTGTATACTTAATTAAGTTTGCTGTTCCCTCTTTGAACCAAATCAGATGATAGTACCTCTCAAACAATACTCATCTCACTTCCCTCTTTTCCCCTATTATGATATAATTTTGTACTTCTTCTTGTAATGTAATTTAACATTTCCTGCTTCCTCTTTTTCACATCTCCTGTTACAATCCCTTCACATTCTTAAATCACATTTTTACCATCACATAATTTCCTTCATACCCATTCCCTCTATCTATGTATATCCCTTTTATATCTCATAATACATATACAGTTCTAAAAATTAACAAGTATCATCTTCCCTTATAGGGAAGTAAACAGTTTGTCTAAATTGTGCAACAAGTTTTCTTTTCCCCTTCTACTTTTTTATGCCTCTCTTGAGGTCTGCGTTTGAAGATCAAATTTGCTATTGAGTTATGACCTTTTTTTCAGAAAGTCTGGAAATCCTTTATTTCACTGAATTTCACTCCTTGGTTGTAGTCTCAGTTCCTTTGCCTTACAGAATATCATATTCCAGTTCCTTAGATCTTTTAATGTAGAAGCTGTGTGGTCCTGACTATAGCTCCTCGATATTTGAATGATTTCTCTCTAGCTGCCTGTAATATTTTCTCCTTCACTCAATAGTTCTGGAATTTGGCAACAATGTTTCTTGGTGTTTATAGTTTGGGATCTCTTTCAGGAAGTGAACAGTGGATTCTTTCGATGACTATTTTGCCCTCTGGATCTAGCACTTCTAGGAAGTTTTCCTTGATGATTTCTTGGAAGATTTTGTCCAGACTCTTTTTGTTTTCATCATGGCTTTCTGGTAGGCCAATAATTCTTAAATTTTCTCTGCTAGATCTATTTTCCATGTCAGTTGTTTTTCCAGTTAGATATTTTTAATTTTCTTCTATCTTTTCATTCTTTAGATTGTGTCTGACTGATTCTTGATGTGTCATAGAGTCATTACCTTCTACTTGTCCAATTCTAATTTTCATCAAATTGTTTTCTTCAGTTAACTTTTACATCTACTTTTCCATCAGTCCAATTATTCCTTTTAAGGAATTATTTTCTCCAGTTAGTTTTTATACTTCCTTTTCCAGTTTTCCACTTGTCCAAGTTAGGTTTTGTACTTCCTTTTCCATTTGTTCAATTTTCCTCTTTAAAAAGCTATTCTCTTCAGTGAGTCCTTTTTTCATATTTTAAAATCATTGGTCATTTTTTCTTTTATTTCCTTCTTCAGTTCTTCCCAGAGTGATCTTTGTGCATGTGAGCAGTTCATAGTCCCTTCTGAAGTTTCAGGTGAGAGTACAGTCTCAATACTCTTTGGTATTTGGGATTTTGTCCTTGTCCCCATAGAAAGGTTCTATGATCTTTTCCTTCCTCATTTACTTCTTATTCATGATGGTGAGGCTTTGTGTGTTATGGCCTCTGGTTCTGTCAGCTAGAAGCTAAAGAACCTGGTGCTGAGCTGGCTGATATGAGAAAGCAGAGGCAGGCTGGATTCTTTTTTCTTCTCCTGGATTAGCCTTGGAGCTAGACTTTAAGTGTGGGGGAGGGGTTGTCTGGTCCTGGAAACTCTCCTCAGCTGAGCTAGAGCTAAGGCAAGTTCAGTGCTTGGTGATCCTGGCTGCTGTTGTGTCTTTCTACCTGGGGCTCCATCCGTGGCTCTCACTTGCTTGGCTCTTCTTGACTCTTGCCCTGACTTGCTTTCTCGCCATGCTGTGGCCTCCTCAGATTGCCCTGGGGTTTTCCTGCTCAGCCCTGCTGAGGTGGAGATGGACAGTGCTGTATTCTCCTCAACCCCCATGGAAAAAATCTTTTGAATGGGTCTTCCAGTCTGTCATGGGCTGTCAGACTGCCACAGTCTGTCTCCTATTGGATTGTGCACCTCCAAAATTTGGTCAGATTCTCTTTTTTGAGGTATCTGAGGGAGTTTGTCCAAGAGTTTTGGTCAGTAGTTGCTCTCACTCCCCCATCTTGGCTCCACTCCTACCTAGATATATTCTTAAGTGACACTGAAAAGCAGAGGGTTTTAATTTCATGTCTTTAAAATAATTCCAGCATGATCATCTTAGTAGACTACATGCTACCCATAATAAGAGACTCAAGAATAAATCTAGTAAAAGGATAAAATTTCTAAAGATTTATATTTCAGTAAATGAATTTATTCTAATCAAGAGGATATGAGGACATGGATTTCAAAATACTTTTAGGAAGAACCAAACACTGACACATGAAGTATTATTTTTAGACAAATCCTGAGGATCAAAGTTCATGAAAACTGAAGAAAATAAAATGCATCATTTTAAGTTATTTTAATGTTAAAGAATTTAAAATGTCAAGTTTTCCCAATTTATATATAAAATAATTTTAATATTCATTTCTTAACACCTTTAATTCCCCATTTTCTCCATTGTTCCCCCTTTATTGAGAATGCAAGCAATTTGACATAGGTTATACATGAGCAGTCATGAAATATATATTTCCACATTAGTCATGTTGTCAAAGAAATTCACAGACCAAAACTAAATAAATAAAGTAAAAAATAAGTTGATTCATTTTAAAGAAAAATTGTGCTTCAATATAATAGCTTTAACTTGAATACCAAGTCAATTAACCAAACCAAAACAAAACAAAACAGACTCACATGATCTTATATGATAGCCCTTAGATTGAGTCTGTACCAGTTTATATGAGGCATCTAATTGATGTCCATCCATGAAAGAGTGTTAGGATAGATCCAGATGGAAACAGCAACATCCTGGAAAACTCATTAAGCCACACCTTCCACCTCAACTTCGTGTGTGCATGAAAACATGCTACTCTTGTACATAAGAGAGAAAGATTCTGACATTAAACCACATCTCCTTAATAGCTTTATTTTCATATGTATTGCACTAAATGGTTTCCTGATATTTGTTGTATTTCTTTAATCCACAGTTCTCTCTCCCTCCCTTTCTAACCCTTCCTCCACCTCTGCCTATCCTTCTATTTCTCTCCCTCTTTATCTCTCTCCCTCTGCCTCTCTTTCTCCTCCCTCCACCTTCAGAATTGGTATTTGTAACTCAACATCAATCCTTTTTACTATCAAACATATCAAATATTCTATTCTCTATGGCATGCTTAAAAGCGTTCATTGTGGAATAATTCACTGCTGTTGGAGGTAGCCTATTGTTGTACCTAGGAAGCTCTATTAGGAAAATTTTCTTTTCTCGTGTGAATCCTGATTCCATTTCTATGCATCATTCATCTTTTGCTCCTAGTTTTTCGATCAAAGTAAAGTAGAATTCTGATTGTTCTACTTGATATCTCATTGAAAATAGCTATCATGTTGCCCCCTAAGTTTTCTCTTCTACAGGTTAAATATTCCAATCTCCTTCGAGGATATATATTATGACATGGTCTCAGGATCCTTAACCATTCCAAGTTGACTCCAAAATTTTCAGCTCATTAATACCATTCCTAAAGAGTATTCTATTGATGTTGACATAGATCTCTAAATATGGTGTGACCAGGTTGGAGTACAGTGGGATTACTGCCTGCTTATGCCTTGAAGCCTTTCTCAGTAAAGTCAAAGATCATAGCAGTTCTTTTCTCTTTTGTTCTTTTTTTTTATCTGACATGTCACAATTGTGACTACTTTTGAGTTATCAGTCAACTAAAGTCATACTAAGACTCCCTGTATATATCACTGTTTTGTAAAACAGAGTAATACTTGTAATAAGAAAAGGAGCAGCAGCAGGAGGAGGAGGAGTGAGAGGAGGAGGAATAGAAAGAGGAGAAAGAGGTGAAGAAAGAGAAAGAGAAGGAGAAGGAGGAGGACCATGTCAACTGCACTGTCACTGCAGCTAGGCAATTATTTTGTGAACCCCTAATTGACTATATCTCACTCACTAAAGTAATTGCTTGAAACCTTTCCACATCTACTCAAACATCCCATGCCCCCTCCTCCAATTCTCTCAGCTAAAAAACTTTTCTAGGGAGGGAAATTCTGTCCTTTCTCATCTTTTCCTTATCTCCCATCCCCCAGATACATTCTACCACAGCGTATTGCCCTCTCTGCCATCCCCATTCTTTCATTTATCTCCACTTTTTTCTGTCAATCAGCTGTTTTCCTAATAAATAAAAACATACTCATGTTTTCTTATCCTCAGAAAACCCTCAGTTGATCCTTCCATCCCACTATCATCTCACATCACTTCTTTCTTTTGTGGATAAACTCCTGGAGAAGGGCATCCTAAATAGATGCTTCCACTTTCTCTCCTCTCCTGTCCTTGACTCTCTACCATCTTTCTATCAACCTCATCATGTCGCTGAAATTGCTCCCACCAAAGTCACCAGTTTCTTAGTTGCCAAATCCAGTGATCTTTCCTCCATTTGCATTCTTCCAGACATCTCTGCAACATTTGACACTACTGATCTCCCTACTTCCTTGATACTCTTATTGAGAAGTTTGGAACATCATTGTTGATTGTTCTCCTCCCCTGTATTTGTCTAGTCCTCATTCTCCTCTGCTTTAGCTTCATCTACATCATGCCCACTAACCATGGATGTCCTACAGGACTCATACCTCAGCTCTCCTCTCTTCTTTCACTTGGTGAACTGAGCAACCCTTATATACTCAATTATCATCCCTTTGCAGGTAATTCTCCAATCTACTTATTAAACCCTAGCTTCTATCTTCATCTCTAGTCTCTTACTTCCAACTACATCACAAATTTAAAACTGTGTAGACCTTAAACTCAATATATCCCAAATTGAACTTATTCTCGTTCCATCAAAACTCACACCCCTTTAAACGTCTTTATTAACATTACGCCAGGTTTTACATCTTGTTGTTTTCTCCTCCTCCTCATTATCTCTCACCCCTTGCCCCCTTATCTAGTCTTTTCACAAAGACTTGATTTCATTTTTGTGACATATCATAACGATCCTTCTCTCCTCTGATACTACCACCGCCAAATGCAGACGCTTATCTCCTCAGCTCTGGATTTTTGCAGCATCTTATTTATTGGTCTGCCTGTTACAAGTCTGTTCCCATTTCATCTGCCATTCAACTGTAAGAGTATGTTTTTCTAAAGCCAACATCTGATCATTTCATCCCTTGATGTAATAAAATCCAGTGTTTCCTATTACCTCCAGGATCAATTCTCTTTTTAGCACTCAAAACCCTTTCTAACACACACTTTCCATTTTTCCAGTGACCTAACACTTCAGCCCCACCTTCCCGATGCTTTTTTTACCCAGTGACATTGGCCTCCTTCCTTTCATCAAAGAAGATGCTCAATCTCTCTACTCTGGGCCATTTTTTAGACTCTCTCTCTCACACCTGAAATGCTCGCCTTCCTTACTTCTGTCTCCTAGGTTTCTTGGCTTCCCTCAAATCCCAATTAAAATCTCACCTTCTGTGTTACATTTTTATTATCTCACAGACATTGGAGTTTACATGACATGCCCAAAGTCTCTAAGTGACAGAGCCCCCAATAAAACAAGCAGATAATATTGAGCACATTATTCCCTCTGCATAGATAGACATTTTGTGCCCTCTTCAACTTGGAACAGAGAATCAGGCTCATTAAAAAATGTTCTTCTGTGTACTAGAATCAAGATATACAAATAGCTCAAGAATAGACTTGCCTCATGCGTGTGCCACTTTCCTTTTGTCTGAACCAATTCATTGTTTCTTAAAGACAATCACAAACATCACCTATGTGATTTCTCATCCTCTCTAATAAGCTTTACATTTGAATTATAAGAAGGGAACATTTTTTTTTCCTTATCACGTTGCCATTTTTTAAGAAAAAAATCTCTGAAGAATTATGTTCATCAAGCATAGCTATAGTGTTTTAAAACTATGTGGAAGAAAGATATCCATATTAAGTGTTCCTGAAGTCAAGTACTTACAGGATGCTTCATTTGCGTGGAAGATTGTAGAGGAAGGACCCCTGGAGCCCATTTACTATATGGAGGAAAATTGCTCATGGGAAATACTTTGCTTAGTGTCTCATGGCCCTCTGTCTCATTTATGGGGGAATGCTTGCTATTGACATCTTCACAGTCAGTTCATGACTTCTTCTCTTGACCTTGGCAACTCTGTATTGCTTGTATGGTTAAAGGAAACCTATTCATGGTGAACATCCATCTGTCCACTGCTTTTTGGTTCACTATAAGTCTCCAGAAGCTTCTATCTTATTACTATTAAACTTGTAAATATTAAATTTAACCATATGTGCTTGCAACAACTAATTTCATTGAATAATTTCACAAAAGCAATCCAGGCTATTTTTCAGTCTAGTCTCATCTGATTGCTCATTCACGGTATTTAAGCCTTTGGTGACTTTCTACTTCTCTAAATGACAGAGAAAGTACCAACTTACAGTGACTAAAGACCACATGATCTTATGCACATCGTGTTTTCCTTGCTCACCATGTTTAATTATTCACCAAGTGCTGTCAGTGTTCTCTCTAAAAATGACTTGTATTTTTGATCCTTTATTTCCAAAATTCTGTTTTCTCATTACTTTTCACTTTCACACTGTTTATAGCTTTTTCCCTTTTCTCTCTGCCTTTTTAAATTCATCAAGGAAAGGGCTGTCCCTGCAAATTTTTTTTAAACCTTCTGATAATTCATTATCTAGTGAATAATGTTCAAAATTGCTTATTCTGATATCAGGTGATGGAAAATTTCACTCCGGGCCACCTGACACCTCCTTCTATAGTACCTCACAGTGTTTCCCCTCACATATCTCAAACTTTTGCCAATTGAAAGGGTAGGATTCATCTTTATGCCATCCCACTCAGTACAGGGCATAGTGTCTTATCCATAGTAGTTATTTTTAAAAAGATCTTTATCTTTTTTCCCCACTTAGCAATATTTTATTTTTCTCCCAATTACATGTAAAATAGTTTTCAACATTCACTCTTATAAGATTTTGAGATCCATAATTCTCCCTCTGTCCCCTCCCCCTTACCCAAATTGTCAAGTAATTTAATATAAGTTATACATGTAAAATCGTATTAAACATGTTTCCACATTAGTCAGATTATGAAAGAAGAACCAGAACAAAAGGGAAAAATATGAGAAAGAAAAAAAAGAACAAAAAAGAGATAAAATAGTACACTTCCATGTACAGACTCCACAGTTTTTTCTCTTGATGTGGATGGCATTTTCCAGGATGAGTCTTTTGGTGTTGTCTCCGATCCTCTCATTGCTAAGAGCTAAGTAGTCATCACATTGTGGCTGTTACTGTGTACAAGGTTCTCCCGGTTCTGTACACTTCACTCAGCATCAGTTCATTCAAGTCTTTCCAGGCTTTTTTCCCCCCTGAAGCCAGCCTGCTCATCATTTCTTATGACAACATAGTATTCAGTTACATTCATACAACCAGTTTATTCAGCTATTCCCCAGTTGATGGGCACTTCCTCAATTCCCAATTCTTTCTCTCCACAAAAAAGCTGCTGTAAATATTTGTGTATATGTGAGTCCTTTCTCCCTTTTTTATGATCTCTTTGGGATACAGATAAAGTAGTGTTATTGTTGGATTAAAAGGTATGCACAGTTTGGTTGTCCTTTTGGTATACTTCCAAATTGCTCTCCAGAATGCTTGGATCAGTTCACAACTCTCCCAATAAAGCACTGGTATTCCAACTTTGTCACATCTTCTCCAACATTTACCATTTCCCTTTTCTATTATGTTAGCCAATCTGATGGATATGATGTGGTACCTCAGAGTTGGTTTAATTTGCATTTCTCCAATTGATAGTGATTTAGAACAATTTTAAAATATAACTATAAATACCTTTAATTTCTTTATCTGAGACCTGCCTGTTTATATCCTAAAAAGGAGATTTTCAAAGGGAATAATTAAATGAGCAGTGAATGGAAACTGAATGAAGGTAATATGGTCAGTACAATCACTAGCATACCTCCTGGAAAATATTAATTCATTTAACTTATTTTCACATAATAGAGGGGCAAGGCACTGAGGAAAAAGAAAACAGAATAAGGAGGTTCTGACAAGGAAAAATATGGAACATAGATTAAGATAATTGGACAATGTGATCAGGAATGTCTTCATTCAATTGACATTCTTTTTCAGAACAGATAGATGTCTTAGGATAGAGAGTTTTTGGAGGACACCCACTTAAATGGCTCCCCAGAGCCATAAAAATCAATCTCAAGAGTCTGAATTTCCTAAGTTCACATTTCTGTCATGGGTTATGCTAGATTATACATAATACAATAGAACAAAATTATAATAATAGTGTATATAATGTAATGCACACAGAGGACTTTACATATATTAGCTGATCTGATGATGACATGTTCACGCCAGACAAAAGCTGTCATCAGCATGTTGTAAGGATGAACAAAGTTGCTCCTGCTATTACTTCAGTTACAAAAGGAATCATCATGTTTTAATTTGTTTTGCTGCCGGGGTTGAAGCTGCTACTCTTATTATCATGATCACTACCATGCACTGTACTAAGCATTATAGATTAAAAAAAAAATCAATAGAGAGTCCTTGCCTACAAAGAGCTCACAATCTATTGGAGGAGACAACAAACACATAACAGGACTACGAGGGAATTTCTAACCGAGGGAAGCCATGAGGAATTATGAGTTAGGAAAGGTTTTCTGTAGAAGCTGGGATTTTAGCTGAGGCTTAAAGGCCGACAGGAGGCAGACATAATGAGAAAACTCCAGGCATGGGGAAGAGCCAGAGGAAATGTCCAAAACCAAGAGATGGCTTAGCTTCTTTGTAGAAGAGCAAAGAGGTCAATGCCAATGCATCCAAGGGTATGGAGTGGTGACTTGCCTACACATACACAACTATTAAATGTCGAAGCCTGGCTTTGAACTTAGAACTTTCTGACACCAAATGTGATTAATGTACTCTGCGTACTCAATAGCCATATATATTCTTCCTTCTTATAGGAAGTTTTTCTTAGAGGAAACTGGATCTGTGAAAGATCATAATCTCATCTTGAGTCAGTGTGGGGATAATATTCTTTATGCTAATGTCCCTCAAAAACACTTCCAACAATTCTTCATTACTCCATGCTATAATTTTCTAACCAAGGCTCTTGTTATCACCTTCTTCAAGGTGTAATCCCTCATGTTACTTCTCCAGGAGCTTTGCAGTTTCCAGAAGATGGCATGTAATCTTCTTCTGATATTCAGTATGCCACAGGGATTTTTCTCTTAGATCTTCAATGTTATTGGACACAGCCCTCCAGTTCACTGCTTTTTGAAAGCTCCATTCAGGTTGCCCATCAGCAGGCAATGGTTTACATAAAAGGATTGGGATGAAATTAATGGATTATGGGGCCAGAGAAAGAGAACTTGAAAGGACTCTAGTAGGCCTTTCCCTCATTTCCCTTCCAATTCCCTCATTTTAAAGATGAGAAAGTCACATAGATGGGGTATTTTGTGTAGGATTATACAACCTTTAATGCCTGAAGGAGAATTTGAACCTATGACCTTTATTCTATGTCCTATGCTCTTTTTGTCATTCCATTTTCTCTCTCAAGAGTTTTTTTATCTAATTCAACAAATTGAGGAGTTACTTCCAACCCCATGAAGCTTGGATGCACAATCTGGAATTCCAACACTGGAATCTCACTCTGGGTTTACCCCTTCTTCTAAAGTTCTGTCAAATTTTCATCCTGGTTTCCCTTTATTCTGTGATGTTGGAAGTATAGCAAAGCCAGTCTGACTTCCTCTATAAAATTCAGGGGATTTTCAGGGAATTCAGATCCCATTTTGTTATTGACAGCTCATGTGGTTGAGTACAGCTTGCATTTTTGGATCATCACTATAGAATGTTCTCATAGTTGATGAAAATGTAACTGAAGTGTGCTTTTAATTGGAAAGTTCTTGATTAGCCACTGCAACTGTAATGAATGCAAATTTCAACACTTTCTAAAAATTATACCCTACTGTGTGCCTCTGTTTTCTGCAATCAACAACAAATGAAGTACTGATTTGCCAAAATGATCATAAAAATATTATTTCATTGTTAATTTAATCTAATCTCAATCTCTGATCTTCCCACAGATAATTTCTCATTATAACGTTTGTTTACTGCTTTTTGAAGGCCTAATTTTGAACTCTCAGAGATAGAATGACCCCAGAAGGAGAATATACATTACAATATGTATTGGGAGATGAAGGACTGATTAAAAACGTTTCTGAGAAGAAAGATGATTTAATGTCCAAAGCAGAATCATATAGTGAAGAAATGAACCCCATAGTTGGAAAAGACATTAATGAGCATTTCATTCAATTAATATTTGTTGTGAAGGAAGCTGTGGTTAAGTCATCTACATGCTAGGAACTGACTTTCAATTAAACTCTTTTCCATTAACGTAGACACACTCTTGGACAGTCGATTTGAACATTATCTACATGGGACAAAGACATTGATTCATTTTTTTCTACATGCACAGCACTGTGCTATGTGCTAGACACAACGAAAAAGCGAAGCAATCTGGCATTCAAGGAGTTTACATTTTACTGAGGTATATGGTTTGGGCACAGAAATTTAATAACAAAATTAATGAGCAGTGATTTGAAGTGGGGGAGGGAGCATTAGCAACTGGAGAAATGAACAATAAATTAATACAGACTTATTAAGATCCGATTTGATGTTAGACCTTGTGCTGGGTTATGCAAATAGAGAAATAAAACGACTCTCAAAAAGTTTACATTCTATAGGCAGAAATATGTATGTATATATTATATATATGTATGAGTACATGTATGTGTATGTATACACATGCATAAATATTTATGTATACATACAACCATATACATATATACACATATGCACATGCATACACACATACATACATATATGTATATATTTATAGTATTCTATCCAAGGCAGTTTTTTCTAGTTTTAGGTAGAGATATCACTGTACATAAAAATTATAGATTTATACTATGCAAATATAATTTCATCCTTCTGTAAGACAGTCTCTGCTCTTAAGGACTTTTCATTACAATGTGGGGAATGTCTCTTTTTTGTTTATATCCCACTACCCTTATCACAGGGATTGGCATATAATAACAGCTTAATAAATTTTTCATGCATTTATTCATTCACTTATATGCATATATATGCATGATGCATGCACAGTAAATTTTTAAAAAAGTTATAGGAAATCATTAGTAGCTGAGAGCAGGAAAGACCTTCTACAGAAGTTGATCTAAGTCTTTATACAAATCAGAAATTCCAAGAGATAGAAAACAATCAGTGCAAAGGCTTGGAGAGAAGCTTCCCCTTGTGATTATCCCCACTTGTCATCTTATACTTCATTCTTTCCCTTTCTATTTCTTCCCCCACTGCCAACAAGCATGACTAGGTTTCCCCATATAAAAAAAAAATCATCTCAATAACTATGATACTTTATCTCTCCTCCATTTTGTGATAAAAATAATTCAGAAAGCAGTCATCAATCAATTCCAGCATATCCTTTCATCTCTCTCTTTTCTTAACTCCCTGTGTGAATTCCAATTCCATAACTCTGTTGAAGTTGCTTTAACCAAGATTAACAATGATGCCAGAATTGTTTTGTATTCATCTTTTTTTCAGTCATTATCCTTTTTATTTCTTCTTTAGCTTTTGATCCTGATGAAGATCATTTTCTAGTAGATATTTTATTCTCCACTCTTTCAAGGAACTACTCTCTCCCTCTTGTCTCTTGTCAGTCTCACTGTTCTTCTTAGTCTTGTTTGCCGAGTTTTCATTGAGCTCAAGTCCAGTTACCCTGGATGTCCCTCATGGCTCTGACCTAGGTGCTCTTCTCTTTTTTCTCCATGCAAGCTTGCTTGTTGTTCTCATGAGCTCCCTTAAATTTGATTAGTATTCCCATGCTAAGGATTCTCAAACTTATTCATTCAGTCCTAACCTCTCTCCTCACCTCCATTCTTACATTTCTAGCTACCCATTGCACAACTCATATGGGACACACTTTAGACATCTTCAACTCAGAACAGAATGATTTATCTCCCTTATATTCTTCCTTTTTCCTAGTATTCCTATGATTATAGCATTCAGTCTCATCATCATCACAACCAACATGTCATTTGATTTACTTCTCCCTCTCTGTCACCACTCATCTTTACTCTATTAACAAGAGTTATTGGTTCTAAGAAATTACAAGATGTCTTGGATATAAGTTCTTTTCTGTCTAACAGCGTCACCACTTGATGAAGGCCTGCCACCTCCTCCTTGACCAATATCCTTCTCTCCTTATTTCCACCTATCCTCCACTCTTCTGGTAAACTAATCTTCCTAAAGCTCAGGTCTGATTATGCTACATTTCCTCTCCCATCCCATTCAACAAACAAACTCCAGTGGTTCCTCAATACCTCCCAGATCAACTACACTTTCCACCACATATGCTGTGATTCAATGATACTGTTCTTCCCAGGAGCCATGTTGCTGGCTTCCTTTCAGTTATAGCTTATGTGCCAGCTTCTAACAAGAAGGCTTCCCTTTTCCCTGTTAATTCCAGGGCCTTCCCTTTGTTGATAACCTCTCACTTTTTACACTAATATAGACATCTATAAAGATCTCGATGTTTATGTATAATGTCTATTCCTATCATTTACAGGTAGTTTTTGTTGCATGTTATTTTCCCCATTATATTCAATGATTTGAGATGAGGGAAGAGATTTTATCTTTCTTTGTGTCTGCAATGCTTTGCAGCAGACCTAGCACAGAGTAGGTACATAATAAATTCTTCTCCACCTCCTGTGATTTGCCTTGTCATCTGCCTTCCTTGTAAAGAATAGTAACTAGGGCAGTATGTCTGAATCTTAGAATGAGTTGGGGATGGGGCAAGGATAAAGTGTAATAAGACTCAAAATGTAGGAAGAGGTAGGTTGTAAACACATTTGAATAAGAGTCAAGGATTTTGAATTCTTCTTATAAAGGACAGGAGGAGACAGAAGGGAGCAAATATTTATTATTTACCTACTGTGTGTCAGACACTTTGCTGAGAATTTTTACAAATAGTAACTCATTTGTTAATAGGAAACTATTGGAATGTATTGAGTAAGTTCAGGCTGGTGGTGATGCTGGTATAACATTGCCCTAGTTACGCTTCCTCTCTGGGTCAAAGACTCCAAAGGATTCTTTTCCTCTTTCTATGCCTCTTCCTCCTGCTTACATGTGTATCACCTTCTCCATTGCAAACATCAAAGTGGGGTAAAACACAGGCAATGGGGGAGGGAGTTTACTAGGATACCACTCATCAATTGTCATCCCCCCAAACCACTTCACAAAATCACAACAGGTGCAAGTTAGATTACAGTGAGGAAAACGTGTTAATATTTTAAGCAAAGAAGGGTTTTCATTCTGGTATTCCCTTATGAAGTTAGAAGAAATTAAAGGGTAGCTAGTTGTGAGCTCCCAAAGACTGGCTAAATCCCTGGTGGCACATTAGAAAGAAGAACATACTCTCTAGGGAAGAAAAAACATAAGTTGGGTCAGCAAATAGCCCTGACGGTTGTCACTTTTGGCAGCACGAAAGAGATCCAGTTAGGGATTCAAGGGAGAATTAGTTTTAACAGAAAGGAATCAAACTGTAGAGGAGAACCAGCCCAGGGTGGGGGCTCTGTGGTTGGAGTATATGCCCTGGAGGGATGGTGTAAAGAGAGGGGCCTGCAGTACTCTGGCTGTGAGCTGTGGTGACCATAGGGATGTTTGTACCTCCCTATCAATGTCCTCTCTGTGCATGTTCACACTTCCTGCTGTCACTGTACATATTTGTGAGAATCTTCTCCAGTTTTGTGAAGGAAATATTTTGTTACTACATTCTCCAAAGTCATCTCAGGAAATTATTTTTCATCAAGCAAATTGTGTTTATTTGCTAACTTCTAAAGACAAGTGCACAAGTACCTTCTCATGAACGATCATTTTTAAAGGTAGATGTGCCAAGTATCTTCAGTTTTAGTGTAGTGACTCCTCTGGGAACCCAACTTTCAAGTTTCAGTTGGATTATGAGAGGCACCTCATAGAGGGCACAATGGAAGAGGCATTTTGAAAAATAAAAGGAACTGCGTGAACATGAGACATGAAGTGTTACAATTTCATACAGCGCATTTCTACTAAGATATACAGAATATAAGTACAAGCCACTTGAGGTCTAACTCAAATAAGAATAGATCTTAAGGAAAGAAGAAATAATTCCTCCAATCGGAAGCTGAGAGAAATTCAAAATAAGAAGTTCACTAAGAACGAAATGAAATAGTCCCTCCTTTTAGGAATTTATATTTTACTGGTGACAAACACCCATGGATAAATAATTTGTGTGATTATATGAAATGGAAGCCTGAGAAATATTACTTAACATCTATTTGTCTCAGGTTCCTCAACTGTAAGATGGGCATAATAATAGTTCCCATCTCATAGCGTTGGATCAAACAGGATGATATTTGCCATGCACTTAGCATAATGCTGGTCAAAAAAATGCTATTGTTGTTAACTTGGGGGGAGCCTGGAAAGTTTTCTTGTAAAAAGAATAGTACCTGAGTAGAATATTGATGAAGCTGAGGACTCAAAGGCACAGAGAGGAGCAAAGAATGCTTTCAGTTCAAAAAATCTTTCTTATATAGTTGGAAGAGAGCCAGTCTCACGCCGTTGATGTCTTTTAATAGCTAGCCAGGACTCACAGCTAGGGGTAGCTAGGTGGTGCAATGAATAGTGTTGGGCCTGGTGTCAGGAAGACTCATCTTCCTGAGTTCAAACTCAGCCTCAAAAACTTACTATCGGTGTGACCCTGGGCACATATTTTAATCCTGTTTGCCTCATTTCCTCATTTACAAAATGAGCTGGAGAAGGAAATGGCAAACCACTCCAGAATCTTCGCCAAGAAAACCCCAGATGAAGTCAGGAAGACTCAGACATGCCTGAAATGTTTGAATTACAAAACAGCAACAACCAAAGACGCTGTTTACTCAAGGTTTGCATAGGTTCTGACTATACCTGCTGAATAGTTTCTATACTAAGAGTTCTCTTTGGTGATGAAGTTTTAAGCCCAGATTGAGAGTGAGAGAGACAGAGACAGAGACAGAGACAGAGACAGAGATTTCTTTAATAAGCCATGAATTTAAGTTGAAGTTGAAAGAATTATCAGTTTTCATTCCCTTGGTTTGATAGTCAATATCCTAATGATGTGTCTGTAAGCTCAAGAAGGCAATGTGTGGCCAGGATACAAGAATTGCATTATGTGTAAGACATGGCCTAAAGTATAGATGGGAGTACCAGAAGTCTCATCCCAAACTCTGTTTTCTAGACTTCTTCTTAACCTTATCAAGTACAAAAGTATTTGTGCCATAGGACAAAAATGCCTGGCAGCATTTTCTATACTGAAAGAAGAGTGTGGATTGGAGTCATCAGGAACAGCTCCATCAGGAACAGGAAGAGCTTTAACTGGGCTGAAAAGGATTAACAGGATTTGGAGAAGAATGGGCAAGGCAGTAGGGAAGACAAGAAATAGGAGATATATTGGGGAATCACCAACTGGAATGAAGGCCAATAAGACTGGATCTAATGAAAGTTCTTTGAGTTGACTTGGTAGGAAATCAAAGCAGATTAATAATGTGACAAACCCAAGTTGTATAAAGTGATTTCCTCATCACAGCACTGGGGGATGTCATTGTTGCCTTTTTCTAGATGAAAGATTGAAGGTCAAAGAGATTGAAGGCCATGCCCAAATACATAAATGTATTGTGCTACAATGCTAGATATTGTTAAAGATAGAATCTACTTCAGACAAGATCTAATTCAGCTCAGTAATGCCGAATATGGGGAAACCAAATCCTCTGGCACTGGAGTAACTTAATGAAGGGGATGGTGTGCTAAGTATCAGAGCCTGGTTTGGACAAGAGGTCTTATTCCAAATTGAATATTTCTGCACAGAAGAAGTTTGACACAGTCAGTAAGTGAGTCAGTCAGTAAGCATGTTCTAAGCATCCACTGTGTGCCAGGAACTGTGCTAAGTGATGGGGATACAAAAAGAGTCAAAAAACTATTCCTGCCCTTAAGAGGTTTACTATCTAATGGGGATGTAAGAGCATCTAACACAAAATAGAGTAACTGGAAGACCTGATTTTGAATTCCATCCCTTCCACTTCACAGCAGCATGGCTCTGGACATGCCACTAATGCTCTGTGATCCTCATTTTTATTGTTTCTACCTACCCTGTATTACTGATGTGATGCTTTAATAGGAATGCCCACACAGAGATACATACATATAAATTGCTTTGTAAAACCTTAAAACTCTAAGTCATCTCATATCAGAATTTCCACTACAGAATGCTGCCTTAGTCAACCAATCAATCAAGAATCTAGCAATTCAAATTTGTTGTCATTATTACAATTTTACATATGATATATATATATACATATGTGTGTATATATGTATATAAGCATCATTGAATGACCCTATATGTCTCAAGTGCTATGCTAGCTGACAGAAACACAAAGACTATAAATGAAACAATCTCTTCTTACAAGAATTGAGAGCACCAATAGGGAACATATGTGTATGTAGAATAAATAAGAGCAGACTTAAGAAGAGATCTTAGGAGTCTGACTTTCAGTAACTAGGGGCATCAAGAAAGGCTTAAAAACAGGTGACCCTCTCTATAAGCCTTGAAGGGAGAACACTAAGGGATGCAACAGAAGTAAGGAGGGAGTGCATTCCAGGCCAGGCATGGGAATAGCCATTGAAAAACTAGCCTAACTGGTGAATGACAGAGCAAGATTTGAATCCTGTCTTCTGGATCTTGTTCTAGTAATTTCTCCACTGAACTGTGTTTGATGAGGATGGCCAAAAATGGAAGACTTCAAGTAGCTGAGAGTGGTCTCTAGGAGGGGAACTTGTGGCCTTGAGGCCTCATGTCTTCCTTTATATCCTCAAGTGTGATCCTTTGACTGAATTCAACCTTCACAGCATAAATATTTTTCTTAAGGGAATTTGTTCTATGAAGCTTGGATTCAGTCAAAGGGCTATACTTGAGGACCTAGAGGCTCACATGTGGCCTTGATGCTGCAGGTTCCCCACTTCTGAGAAATCTTCATATAGCATTAAATAACGAACCATTATAAGTCTCTGATCAAAAGAACAGAATATCAAAAATGGTGATTAAGGAGAACTGATGTCAGAGTTTTGAGAGAGAAAAAGGATGAAGGAAGATTAGATGGGCAGGAGTGACAGTTACCCAACAATGAGGTCTATGGGTCTAAACTCATTTGAGCAAAAAATGAGCTGAAAATTGAGATTTGGATTGTCAGCTTGCCTGTGACTGATTTTAATCACTTTGGAACAGAGTTTGGTGGCTGAGGGAAGTTGACCAGAGATTTCAATCCGGATTAAAGCCAGTAGCCTTATTCAAATACAAGCAAATTGATTATTTGGCACTGAGTCGACACAATACCTCTGTGATTGAATGGAGTTTTGACTCAGTTGATTTGTTACATTGGCATCATGTGGAAAAATCCTTGGTGATATTTTTGAGGCAAATAATCCTTAACTTAAAAAGAAAATAAAAAAAAAAACCTTCTGAACTGGGCCTGCAATTCCATGGTCAATTTTGAGTTTCTTTTCCAGTTGAGAGAAGACACATGATACTTCCATGAAATTTCTTTTCTATCACTGCCTTTGATCCATTTATGTGGCCTTGCCAAGTGTATTGGGAAGTTAAAACATCTGTGAAAAGTGTATTCAAGTGGTATAATTTGTATTTCATAGGGCTAGTCTATTAACTTAAGGAAGGGGGGTGGTAAACTGGCATGAAAGGACATGGGTTTTGATTTGGATCTGCTGCTTTTTTCTTGACAGTTGTTAAGGTGATTTCTTTCTCTTGGCCTTAGTTTCCTCATGTATAAAATAAGGAGATAGGACTAGATCATCTCTAAGATCCTAGAGAGGTCTTAACAAGTATCATCGTCCAGTTCACTGCTTCTCTCTCATATAACCGTATCAGATTCAGACAATGTCACTGTAGCTAGAGCCTTTGCTTAGCTCCAGAAACTGAGACCACATGTTCAAACCCTTCTTTTGATGCCTATTTTCTGTGTGACCTTGTAAAAGTCTCTTAATTTACCTGAGCCATGGACTTCTAAGCAGGAGAATTATAAAGTTGGGTTAGATGACCACTGAAGGCCCCTGTTACTTGAGAAATGAACTGATTGAACTAATTAGTTGCACCAAATATATTGAATTCTCAAATGGATTTTCATATAATCAATCAAAACAAAACAGCTAGGAAAATTTAAATGTGTATCAACTGTACCTTCCTCTTCTTGGGAAAAAAAGAATTAAGGAAACTAAAGGGCTAAATATTGCTTATATTATCAGATATGATTTCTATATAAGTTTTTTATATCTACCTGTTTTTATTGTTGACTACCTGTTTTATTATTGATGAAGCTTGAATTTTATGACAGAGGGTCAGCATTATTTCAAAAAGAAACCAGCTTTTTTCAGAAAACATAAAGTCATCAAAGAAACATTTCTTAAAACATCACATATATATATATATATATATATACACATATATATGTACATATATACGTACTAGAGTGTTGCAAAGTCCTTCAAACTTTCCAAAACAATCTACATTCCACAATCTACAATCATGAGGGAGCCTTAGAACAAGCCTATGGGTAGGCGCATTCTATTTCTGTTCTGACTACTGTAAAGGAGATTCAGGTCATTTAAGGGAGTTATCTGTCTAGTCATTTAATGTCAGTCATGGGATGTTATCTAAATATTCTTGTCTCCAGTATCAGTAGTGTAGTTATTATGTCATACACCCTCTTGAGGAATGTGGAGGAATGCCCACTTTATTAGGTTACTTGAGGTCTACCCCAATTGTAATACAATAACAGTTACATGAATGAATTCAATAAATGTTGATTTTGATTTTCTCTCTCCCTCTCTTTCTCTTTCTCTCCTTGCATCTCTGTGCTCATCTCTATCTACATCCATCCACCCATATCTCTCTCTCATCTATCTCTCTATCTCTCTATCATCTATCTCCAGAAATAACATACATCCCACATGCCATCACGGCTATGCCTGAAGTTCTGAAAAGTCTTCTCCATCTCCACTTGGATGCATTGGATGAAATTATCATCATTTTAGG
The DNA here is from genome assembly GCF_028372415.1 of Notamacropus eugenii. Lineage (NCBI taxonomy): Eukaryota > Metazoa > Chordata > Mammalia > Diprotodontia > Macropodidae > Notamacropus > Notamacropus eugenii. The sequence goes on from NC_092873.1 coordinate 534,464,492, forward strand.
CTCAGTGGTGACTTTTCAGCCACAGAAAATCTCAGATCTCACAAACTATCTATTTAATATCCAGAGAGTGTGATCTCTATCATTTGAGGGATGGCCCGTAGCAACAAATAAATCATTTTAGTGAGGTATAAGCAACCGATCAACAAACATTTATTAGATTATCCTTTTGAGTGAGAATGCACACTAGGAATTGGAGAAATCAATGGGTCAAACAGACAAAAAAAGCTGCCATCAAGGAACTTACAATTTGTTGGGAAAAATGTGTTTGTGCCTGTGTGCATGTGTGTGTGCATGCATGTATGTGCATGCATGTATGTGCACATGTGTACATGTGTGCATGCACGCACACGCGCGCGTGCATGTGTGTGTGTGTGTGTGTGTGTGTGTGTGTGTGTAGAGAAAAAGATTGCCCAAGTCAGAATCTTGGGAAAACTCCCAGTTAGGCAGTGGAAGCACCATCTCTCCCATTTTCAAGAGGAAGAGAAAGTTGGCAGACTTCTCCAGGGTCACTGAATTATATGAGAAGGGATCTAAACCAAGGTTTCCTCACCCCCATTGCTTTTCCACTTTGTCATGTTCCTTGAAGTATGAATGCATGATCTAGTCTTCATCATTTCAGGTATGCCAGATTTCATCCTTCTCAGCTAATGCAAAGATTGGCCCCTTCACAATGTTTGTAGGTGAGAAAGAGGAAATGAAATAAACATTTATATCATTCGTACTGTGTGCCAGATACTATGGTAAGGGATTTATAAGTTATCTCATTTGTTCTTTACAACAATCTTAAAAAGTTAATGCTAATATCCCAGTTTTATGATGTGGAAACTAAGACAGATGAAATGGTTTTCCCAGAGTCACACAGCTAGTATGGAGTTGAGGTTGGGTTTGAATTCACTTCTCCTTGACTTGAGGCTCATTGCTCAATCCACTGAACCACTTAGCTACTTTGTAAATGACCTTCATGAGTTTCAATGAAGCAAATTATTTTCTAATTAGTTGAACAACCTTCTGATGCTCAGGCTCTCCACATTTAGGTAAATGCACCAACAACAGACATATAGTACAATAACACACCCACACCAGGAGTATTTTCAGCTTGAAAAGACCTCATACATTCATAAAACTGGAAAGATAATTAAAGGTGAGCTAGGCCATTGACACAAATTTTTCAAAATTCAGAATCAAAAATAATAAAATGATAAGAAATAATAAAAAAGATGAAGAAAATGACACAGTGGGAGGGGAAGTAGCTCTTTGAATATCACATAATTCATAATTAGCAGAGTCAGGATTCAAACCCAAGTCTCATAACCTCCAATTCAGTGTTCTTTCCATTGGACCATGGGGCCAGAGATCATATTTTCTGCCATAGTCTTAGGAGTTCACTTTCTCCTCCATTTTGTAATGTAATACAGAAGGAGAACTACATATATAATTTAGAAAATATTTGGGAGGATTATTTTCCTTGCTGAAATGTAATTTATATGAAAAGAGGTTTCATTAGTTAATTACTTCATTACTTAAGATTACTTCAAGGAACTACTCAGACATATTCCATTTAGATAACAGTCACGCAAAGTCAGATTTTTAGAATACTGCATAGGACACCATCATTATGGTGTGATTTTTGTGAGACCTGATTTAGGGGAAGTTATGGAATCTCTGATTTACTGAATCATCCTGCTGATTTACTCGTATTAACTATATTGTTATAATCCATCCACAAGCCATTTGACTAAAGGCTTTATCACATGCTAAAATGTGAAAACAAAAGGGTGAAAACATCAGCCATCCAAAACTTCAGGTGAATGGGTCAACCAGTTCCTTTCTTGAGAGTACATTTGAGCATGGGGCAGAGTGCCTGAGAGAAATGAACAGCTGGAAGAAAGGAGTGAATGGCCCAGAAAAGGATCACTGCAAAAAGTCAGACAAATTTCATTGACTTCCTGTTTTGGTTTGAGATGGGTCAGTAGCCCACATTAATGTGATTTTCCTGAGCAAGCATGTGATTTAAAGAAGAGGTTCTATACCTGCAAAACACTGATTGCTAACAGCCCCATTTATAAGTACCATCAAGGTCCTTGAGCTTGGAGTTGCTAAAATTTTGATAACTGCATTTCAGTGTAATTGATTTCCTTTGTTATTCTATGAATTTTATATTAATCATTTAAAATCATTCTTGAGGTGTCATTACACCTCATCTAACTGCTACAGGAATACATGACACGCACATGGGCTCACACACATGCATGCATGCACACATGCATGTGCACACAATTAAGAACTTGTGATCTAAAGTACCAACTTACATATTAAAGTATATTTTGAGGAAAAAAGAATGAGATAAAATGGAAAGGATTTTTAACTGAGACATAACTTTTAAATATGAAGTCTGTCGTTAATTAGCTGTGCAAATCTGGATAAGTTGCTTGATATCTCTGGGGCTCAATTTCCTGAAATAGGTTTGTAAAAATGGATTCACTGATTCGAAACTCATCTCTAAAATTAGGAGGTGGACTGGGTGAGCTCTTAGGTGTCTTCCAATTCTCAAATTATATAAGCTTATTAACTCTAATCTCTCCTTCTAGTTCCAGATTTTATGATTCTGTGAGCTACATGTCTGAGAATTGAGATATTCAAGAAATGAATTTGAAAGTGAAGATGAAAATTTCCAAGTCCTCCAAGGCAAAAATCAGATTTTATATTGATTAATCTACCTGTCAACATTTATTAAGCACGTATTATGTGCAAAGGGCTTGGCTAAGTCCTATAGGAACAAAGATAAAAAAATGATGAAATCCCCATTTAGAAGGACTTCCGTGCTCTGATATATCTGTCTTTATCCTTCTCATCTCCAGCCTTGGCATATAGGATGCACTTGACAAGTGATTTTTTTACATCTCTTTTTATACTATGAGATCACTCTGAGTTTTGTGTAATACTCATCTGGGTTTGAATCTTACCTTTGGTATTTACTACTAGGGACCATTGTTGTTGTGTGTCCATCCTTCGTTGCTGAAGACCATGACATCAGAGAAATGATGACATGACTTGCACTTGAATTTATTTTGAATGAGGGAGGGCTGTGCAGGTCACTAGGCTCACTTCTTCTCCAGCGCCATCTGAATCCAGTGACCAGATATTCATCAGGATGACTGGAGATGCCCCAGGATAAGGCAATTGGGGTTAAGTGACTTGCCCAAGGTCACACAGCTAGTGAGTGTCAAGTGTCTGAGGTGAGATTTGAACTCAGGTCCTCCTGACTCCTGCACTGGTGCTCTATCCACTGCATCACCTAGATGCCCCATCAGGGACCATAACTTTGAAGGAGAGAACAGGATTTAATTGAGTTTGAGTCTGAAACTTCAGTCATAGAAGGAGAGATTTGAAAATTAGAAACATACGCACACACACACACATACACACGATTGCAGTCACAAAAGAAAACCATATCAAAGGTATTACTTATCTCAACTAATTCACATATCACTATAACCTTTAGATAACTTGATTTCAAAACTGTTGGTCATTCTTCTAATTATCTTCAAGATATTTTCCTACTTAACATCTTTCTTAAATTGTGACCTGGAAAATGAACCTATATTGCAGACAAAGTACTTGTGATCTAGAGAAAAATCCTTTCTGGATCTCAGATTTTTATTCTATTTAGTGAGAAAAATAAAAGTCATGTTACCAAATGCTAAAAAATGGTTATAGATATAAAAAATACTTATAAAGTACCAGGTAAATTGTTATTATTATTATTATTAGTAGTAGTAGTAGTAGTAGTAGTATCAGTAGTAGTAGCAGAAGCAGCAGCAGAAGTAGAAGTAGGAGTAGTAGAAGTAGTAGTAGTAGTAGTTGGTTAGTTGTTGAACTTCACTCTCGGAGACGACCAACATGACAACATCACGACAAAGTGAAGTTTCAGTATGTCTGACTGTGGCTGATCAGATCAATATGTGCTCAGAATGCTCTACCACATATTTGGGGTGGTTACTCCAAATTTATGCATCCTACATTTACTTTGTGCTGTCTCAATTCTGATTTGCTAATAGACCACAGCATCTTTTCTAATATGGGAACACCATGCTGAGTGGTCCTGTGCCAGTGTCTCCCATGTTGCACAGCCAAATCCAAAGATCTTGAAAGAGACCTTGCGCGTATCCTTGTACCACTTCTTCTGACTACCATTTGATCACCTGCCCCATGTGAGTTCTTCATAAAATAGTCTTTTTGACAAGCATACATTTAGCATTCAAACAACATGGTCATCCCATTGGAGTTGCACTCTGAATCATAGTTTGAATGCTTGGCAATTCAACTTGAGCAAGGACTTCAGTGTCTGGTACCTTATCATGCCAGGTGATCCTCAGAATCTTCCTAAGACTGTTCAAATGGAAGCTATTCAATTTACTGGCATGGTGCTGGTAGACTATCCACGTTTCTTAGGCATACAATAATGAGGTCAGCACAATGGCTTTGTATACCTTCAGTTTGGTAGTCAGTCTAATAACTCTTCTCTCCCAAACTTTTCTTCAGAGCCTCAGAAAAGCTGAGCTAGCTCTAGCACTGCACTTATCAACCTCATTGTTAATGTGTATATCCCTAGAAAGTACACTACCAAGGCAAGTGAACTTATCCAAAGCATTCAAAGCTTCTCCATTTGTTGTAACCAATGGTTCCACATATGGATAGTGTGGTGGTGGCTGATGGAGCACCCGTGTTTTCTTGGTGTTAATTATTAGGCAAAAATTAGCACAGGCAGCAGAGAATTGATACATACTTTGTTGCATCTCAGCTTCAGAGGTTGCATTGAGTGCACAATCATCTGTAAACAAAAAAGAATGCTCCAACACTCCCTCCACCTTGGTCTTGGATTGTAGCCTTTTCAAATAGAAAATCTTACCATCAGTATGATAGTTGACCTTGATGTCATATTTATCCTCATTGAAAGCATTTGACAACATGGATTAAAACATCGTGCTGAAAAGTATGGGAGCAAGTACATAGTTATATTTTACTCCATTGGTGAATGGGAAGGCATCAGAGCATTGTCCATTATCCAGAATCCGGGCAAACATGCCATCATGAATTTGACATAAAATATTGATGAAGTTCTCTGGGCAATCAAATTTTGAAATAATTTTCTATAAGCCCTCATGAGTAACAGTGTCAAAGGCCTTGGTCAGAACTGCAAATATTGTATACAGATCTCTGTTCTGCTCCTGGCATGTCTCCTGGAGTTGTCAGGCAGCAAACACCATATCAACTGTTCCTCAGCCTTTTCTGAAGTCACACTGCTTCTCAAGTATATGACCTTCTTCCAGGTGAAGGATCAGCTTATTAAGAAGGACTCTAGCAATAATTTTGCCAGCAATGACTAAGAGAGACATTCTGCTGTGATTGTCACAGGGCAATCTGTTCCTTTACCTTTATAGAGATAGACAATGGAGGCATCCTTGAACTCCTGGGAAATAACCTCCTCTTGCCATATAACCTGGAAAATTTCAGTCAGATTTTGTACGAGCAATGGTCTCCCTACCTTGTAAATCTCAGCTGGAATAAAAACAGCACCAGGTGCTTTGCCACATGAAAGGAGCCTAATGGCCCTGAAAACCTCTTCTTCAGTTGGAACTTCAGCTAAGAAGGGATTGACTTCAACCTGAGGTTAATGGTCAATGGCCTCAGCATTAATTGATGATGGTTTGTTGAGAGTACTATGGAAGTTTTCATCCCACCTCTCTAGGATCACGTCATTATCGCTAATCAATGTGGCTCCAGCAGCACTGAGTAGTTGTGATGCACCATAAGCTTTTGGTTCATGAAAAGCTGTCAGAGAATCATAAAAGCACTTTTGATTGTTAGTATCAGCATAAAACTGAATTTCATCTGCCTTCTTACTGAGACAGGAATCCTGTATTTCTCTAAGCTTTGCTTGTATTTTGCTTTTCATGGAATTAAATGCTGCCTTCTTAAAGAAGGATGAAATATCCTGCTGGTATATCCTGTGGAGTTCTCGTTTTTTGTTTAGCAGCTTCTGAATTTCCCCATCATTTTCATCAAACCAGTCTCATTGTTTGTGACTGTTCTGACCCAGCTGAGCAAATACAGTGCTATACACCAATTCTCTGACAGCTGCCCACTCCTTTTCTGCTCCAGTCTTGCCAACTATGTATTGGCTCAACTTTCTCTCCAAGTTAGCAACAAAATGTTCACACTCAGAGAGGAGCTGTAATTTGTTGACGTTAATTCTGGTAGTCATTTTGCCTTGGAGGCAGCACTTTTGATGAATGGGAATACTTAGCTTGGAAAGGATAAATCTATGATCAGTCCAGCATTCTGTACCACACATCGCCTTTGCCACTCTCACATCTTGACTGTCTCTTCTCCTTACAATCACATAGTCTATTAGATGCCAGTGTTTGCTGCAAGGGTACATCCATGAAGTTTTATTGTGTTTAGGTAAGTGGAAAACAGTGTTGTTAATGAAAAGGCATGCAGTTCACAAGTCTTCTGTAGTAAATGACCATTGCTGTTGCTATTTCCAGCACCATTTCTCCCTAGGACTCCTTGACGAGTTTGTTAGTCTGAGCCTACTCTAACATTAAAGTCACCAAAAATTATAGACTTGTCCTCTTTTGGCACATTGATAATAACGGTCTCCAGGTCTTCATAAAATTTTCTTTTACTTCATAGGGGTTTATCATGGTGGAAGCATAGATCCTGATTATGGTGGCATGGTGTTTTCCTGAGAGTGGCAGTCACATTGTCATGAGCCTGTCATTCACTCCTTTTGGCAGGCATACCAGCTTGCTGATTAGAATTAGTTTGATTGCAAAACCCATGCCAGCTTCACAGCACTCCCCTTCACTGTGCCCACTCCAGAAAAATGTGTATCCAGCTCCAACTGCAGTAAGCTGGCCTTCATTTGACAACCTTGTTTCACTCAGGTCTGCTATTTGGATACAATACCTGTTGATTTCTCTTGCAACAAGAGCAGTTTGTCTTTCAAGACTATTGAATTTTGTGTTGTCTATTAGTGTATGCATGTTCCATGTGTGGATGGTGAGTGGAGTCATTTTTGCAGATGTTTTTGTACCTTTTTGTGTGTGTTTTAACCACATAGTAGGATTCCCTCCCTGCTGCGGTAATCAGGCCAGGGTTGGGTAAGTAGGTAATCTTTAGCACACCTTTTCTAGCTCCTTTCCTCACACCAGGAGGTGATCAGTGTTATCCTTAAAAGGCTGCTCAGGCACCTAGGGAGCTGCCGAGTTCCACTGCTGCTTTCAGTGAGAAATGACCCTGTGACCTGGGCCACCTGTGTGCAAGGTTGTGACTACAGCTCCAAGTGTATTGGCAGCTGTTGCTTCATCACTTGCCTGTAGCCACAGGACTTTGAGGCATAATAGTAAAACGGTATGGGTCATGTCTTTTGATTTGTGCATAAATTGGATTTAAGTGAGGCAGAGTTGCATGAAATCATCTGCCTCACTCTGTCCTCCAAAGTTATCATAGTCCAGTGGCAGGACAGAGTCAAGATGGCAGGCAATGGCTCAGAATGCAGAGGATGATCTTGTCATCTTTGGTTTCTAATGAAGCTCTAAATGCTCCACATCACCTGCTTCATCTGCCTTCATGGCCGTTGGAACAAATTGTTATCATCTGCCCATTCTACCAGAGGAAGTTTTCACATGCTTGGGGTAGACACCCCCCTAACTCACCAATGGGTTTGAGAACCCTTTACAGTAGCAGTAGCAGTAGCAGTAGCAGTAACAGTAGTAGTAGTAGTAGTAGTAGTAGTAGTAGTAGTAGTAGTAGTAGTAGTAGTAGTAGTAGTAGTAGTATTAATAGGCCTGTGATATTGTCTGTAGAGGGAACTCCAGAGGAAAGAACTTTCAACCAATGTATATGTGCATCTACTCAAGCACATAGTCTTCAAATATTCTCTAAGCATGAGTCATAAAACTATGGACTATGTACCAAATGCAGACCCAATACATTTTAAACACTCCTAAAATAAGACTACTTTTTACACTTTTATTTGGCCAATGTCAATAGTGTGCCAGCTCCTGCCCTGAAACTTTGAGAGATTAAATGATCTGTCGAAGGTGACATAGTATGATGAAAGAGAGGTCTTGAATCTAGGGTTTCTGTTTTAAAGGACAGTTCTCCATTATGTCTGTCATCCTCACCTTCTCTCATCACATCATCATTATTTTCATCTTAATTATCTAATCTACATCATTTTAATCTACATTAATTTTTATTAATATTAATATCCACCCCAACTTTTCCCACTGTTTCTTTCACCTTTTGCATGTCTCTTTCTAACCTGTCAATGAAAATGAAAAGGGAGGAACCAACTTTTGGCCTGCTTGTCATTTTATATTAATCCCATCACAGACTGATCATAAAACCATTTGCTGATTGTGAAGAAAATACTTACAAGAACTAATCAATGTTTTGCATTTGCACAGAACTACTAGCAGTTAAAAACATTTGAAGGGAATTACTGATTGATAGGAACATGTGAACTCAGAGACCAAGTTAGTGCATAATGGAGTCCTCCAAGTTGAAAAAGAATTAGCCTAGGAGGAAGTTAGCAAATGACTGCACTCTACTGGATCCTGATGAGGCAAACGTATGCTACCAGAAAACCTTCAGCAGTAACAGAATTACTAGAATCTAAGACAAGTAGTTGCCTGAGGTAATTGGAAACTCTGAACAATGAGCTCATGAGGCTTCTTTTCATGTGATTGACTCTTAGGGCTTGAAAACTGAAGATGGGAAAGCTTGTCAGTCACAGAAGGGCAGCTTCAGGAGACCCAGCCAAGGACTATCGGCTGGAATTCTTTTATTTCCTATTTATTGATGATTATGATGATATCATCTTTAAAAGGTGCTATTTTTTGTTGGAGTGTGTATCCAATATAATGTTAGATCAAGAACAAATGAGAAATTTCATCTTCTGTATGTATCAGTTATCAATATCATTCATGCTAGTAGCATAAGGAGTTCACAGGATAGAGGAGTTTGGAAAATCATGGCCCTAGTCCTACCTCTTATACACACTGCCTATATACCAATTACCAAACAAATTCATTAGAAGATCTAATGAGTGCTTACTATATGCAATGCATTACAGTAGGTGCAGAAGATATAATGAAGGTGAATTCGTTCCTGTTACCAAGTGTCACATATGTACACACACATATGCACACACACGTATATATGTATATGCATATAAATGTGCATAAACATATATAAATGTGTGTCTGTGCTGAGAATTCCAGGAAAGCTAACAAGTTGGTAGCAGCACTTGAGGTGAGTCTTGAAATAAACCAAGTATTCCAAGAGGTGGTTGTGAGCAAGGAATGTAGGTGTCCTAGCTTTAGACACAGTTGATACACATTAATGGAAATCTTAGATAGAACACTGTGGGGGTAAAACCTTGAATAGTATGGTATGAATAGACAACAGAGCAGTGAACATGTGAATAGAAATGGATTATTGGGAGAATTTCTGGAGTTAGGAATAATAGTCTTTTCAGATGATCAGATATTCGAGGATGAGATAGTGGGAGGGGACGGAAATTGTGAACATGAGTGACTGGAATGATGTTGGTGCCCCCAACAGAAACATGAAAAATTGAATGAACTTATTATACACTCCATCTTCCACACAGATTAAAAATTCATATTCCAATCACAGAAATTTAGTTAGTATTGAAAAAGTAAAAAGAAAGGTAAATCTCTATTAGTTTTCATTCTCTATTTTTCTGTCTCTCTCTGTCTCTGTGTCTTTGTCTCTCTGATTCTCTCTCTGTCTCTGTCTCTATCTCTCTCTGTCTCTCTGTCTCTGTCTCTCTCTGTCTCTCTGTCTCTCTCTCTCTCTCTCTCTCTCTCTCTCTCTCTCTCTCTCTCTCTCTCTCTCTCTCTCTCTCTCTCTCCTTCCCTCCCTCTCTTCCTTGCTCTTTGTCTCTTTCTGTCTGTCTCTCTTTGAGGAAATCTATGCATGGAAATTCCCTACCATCAAAATGCACAATGATAACTTATCATCAATTCTCTGCCAGTGAAAATAGAGATAGAGTGACTTGGTCATGGAATGTACCAGATCAAACATGGTAATGTTCTAATTATACTCATATATATCAGAGACAGACCTGAACCCCAGTGTTTCTGAATCCAACATTGTCCTTCTGTCAATTACACTACAGTTTCTTTCAGTTTTTTTTTTATTTGAGCTCCTGTGACACAATATAAAATCATCAGCAGTGAAAGTCATCTTCAGTCTGACTGCTTTTTAGGACTGATCAGGCTCGTTTCTCACTATTCCTCTTCCCTCACTTCTAGTCCAATTGACCTGCTCACTATCTCTATCTCCTACATTTTCATCTTTCCAAGAGTAGAAAGGAGATAGACTCTCCACCTCTTAGAATCCCTGGTTTCCTCTGTAAGGTCAATTTAGGTACCTCCAACTGCATGAAGCCTTCCTCACCATTCCTAGGTGTTGCTTTTTCTCATCTTTTTTTAAATGACTTTGCACTAACTTACCTGTGTACATCTTGGATTCTCCTTCAGCCCTCCCCCAGCTGATTATAAACCCAAGGGGACATTTTTTTCCCCTTTTTGAAATGGCAAACGATGTCTGGCATAGATACTTTTTCACAGTAGGTAATTAAAATATTTGTTATTTATATTTGTTGACCTTTGAATCATCACATATACCTCCCTGTACTTCTGTGTTTGCCCAATGGCCACCGTATTTTACCTGCAGAATTGTATTCTTCCATAGCATTCATATACTTTCCCACATCTTATTTGCTGATCTGATTGATGACTAAAGACATATGAGAAGATATGCACTCTCTCCCCTTTTACTGAGAAGGCAAAGTACAAGACATTGATGTCAGCTTTCTTAGATGTAGTGGCTAGTTTTGCTAACCAGCAAGTCTCCTAGGAATGCTTTTCCCCCCTCCTTTGTTATAAGAGAACTGCCTCTCTGGGAAAAGAATGGAAGAGAAATTCACCAAGCCTAAATGATGGGAAAATGAAATAGAAGGTGTTCCAAAGTCTTAGTGGAATTTGAGTCTTTAATAGCTTAAAACTTCCCGAAGACTTTTTGGACACCTAGTACATTAATTAAATATTGGTTTAGGAAATTCTTGTTGAAATGAATTCACTAGAATCCAAGGAGCTTAGAGTAAGAGGTGACTTACCTCAGAGGTTCCCACAATTCCTCCCACTGCAAAAGGTTCAGCTTATGACAGAAGATTTCAAATGATGGAGAGCTAATTATTTCTTGAGTCAGCCTTCTACTCTTTTGATATCTAATTATTAGGAAGATTTCTCCCCTTCCAGCCCTAAAAGGCAACTTTGTAATATTCTGCTATCACTTCTAATGTTTTCCTTTAGGGCCAATCAAATCAAATCTGATTGGTTTTCCATAAAACAGTCAGTCAAATACCTGAAATTAGCTCTGCTCCTCATATGCATTTGGGGTATCCTTTCACATACATACTGTCTTTGTGTGGATAGGGCTTGCTTCATTTTATCACCTAGAATGATACTCTGCATATATTAGGCTCTTAATAAATGCTTGTCAAGCAATTGATATCTCACTCCAACACCCCAACCCAAGTGCTTTCTTCTCTAGGTTAAGCATCCACAGTTGGGGTTAAGCATGAGTATAGTGCATTGGAGATTGTTCAAGGGAAGCAGGATCCATTGAGATTCATGGATTAGAGAAGCCCATGGAGAGGAACTTGCAGTCAAGTTCTGGATTTTGATGGATTCATTATTCTGACAATTGAGGGAATTGGAGAAATGTGTGAACCATGCTAATTTCACCCATTACACAATAGAAAAATAAATCAAGGTTTTCATGGAAGTTGAGGAAATTGCATCATCAAATTTGTACCTATCTTGGGGAAAGAAAATTTAGAGCAGACTGTCAATATTTAGGATCATATAGTTCCTCCCTAGACACCATGACTCATTCCCATAACGACAGGTATCCCCTCAATTTCATTACTGTCCTTTACCAATCCATATTCTCCTATGATATAGTTACTCTGAAGTAGAAGTATCACATTCTTGGAAAATATTCTCTCATTACAACCCATAGGGGAAAGGGTCAGAGTCTCTGAGGTTCAAGTCATATGGCTTCTATACTCCAATGGTCCCATGATCCTAACATCCTTTGGGCCTCCCTGTTCCACAATTTCTTGCCTGAGATGAAAACTTTTGACTCTCTGCATCATTTTGTCTCTTATTGGAAAACTTTTTTGAATTTTGAGTTCTTGGAGACCCAAGAATTAGAGCTGGAGGTCTAATGACTTATCAAGTTTCTCAGTGCTAATCAGTCATAGGAGTTACAGTGAAGCAAACATTAAACACTGAGAATCTTTAAGGGATAAAGATATCTTTTGATTATTTCCAAGCATCAGCAGTGTTCACTAAGTAAGCTTTGGCAAGCAGAAAATACTCTGCAAGTTTCACTGGAAAAGCAGATAGATTCTTTGATCTGGTAAGGATGGACACTGTATGATCAGCTTATTCTTTCTAAGAAAAGGTCACAAATTAATGTTTCCAAGAAAGAAGGTTTTTCCTTCTTGCAAGTATGTTTTGACTTACTTTTGTGCTTGCACACAATGCCAAGTAGTAGTAGTAATCTTTGAAAACCTTAAAAACTGATCCATGTTAAAATAAACCATTATTCCAGAGGATTGATAATGAATGATGCTACTGTCTGGCATAAATATAATTTGCTATTTTTTAAAGATAAAAGTTGAATGATTGAATGTTAGATAAAAAAGGTAAAGAAGACCCTGAAGTAATTAAAATTGTATCCAATTTGAAAATTTGCAAAATATTTTGTCAGAAATTAGGATCTAACATTCCATACCATGTGAAATAGTATACAGCAATTGTACACATTACCTAAAAATAAAAGGTCATATCATAAAGAAATTAGAGAATGACTGAGATATTTTTCAGTTATGCAAAGATGCAAAATTCTATACTAAACAAGTGAATGAACTGATAGTGAGCTAAGATATGAAATTTTGATTGACAAAATTAAAAAGAAAGATTTTGCACAAAAATTCTACACAGTCAGATATGTAGGACATAGTTATCCTCAAAAATATTTACAACAAATTAATCTCATAATGTCTGACATCAAAGTTTTAAAGTGAATTTCTACAAAGTTATTTGACCAAGAACCATTCTACAACACAGGATGTTGTTCATCCTTCATTTTCAAAGAGGACTAGTAAAATCACAAGATGATATCCTAAATTCTGCATGAATTAGACTTAAGGGAAGCAGAGTTATGCAAAGTTTTCAGCCTCACTATCTCTTCCAGAATCACTGAAGTCCAGTAGCACGACAAAAGTTAAGATGCCAAGAGGCAGTGGATGATCTTGGTGTCTTTGATGTCTGACTGAGCTTGAAGGCTCCCACAGAATTTGCTTCAACCACTTTCATGGCCATTGGGGGAAAATGTTCTCATTCACCCATTCCACTGGGGACAGTCTTCACCTGCTTGGAATAAACATCTCTCTACCTTACCAATGAATTTGAGGCCTATCAATTACGTTCAACCTGGTCTGACCTGCTTGTCATATAATATAATTTTACTGGGATGTGGCTGGTGAACATATAGCATACAGCTTCTTGGAAATCGTAGGTGAGAGGCAGATGTTAGGTAAACACTGAAAATGTATGAGCAACCCTGAAAAGGGCTGTGAAAGCCCTCACCAGAGGGGCTAGTTCTCCCTGAATACTGCATACACCCCAACATATCACGTACAGTCAAAGGACAAATATAGGAAGCTTTCAAAAGAACAAAATGCAAAACATCAAGTAATACGTGTATTAATGCACTAAATCATTCAAAATGAGGTGCGTGAAATAAAACAACTTGGATTTACCGTTTCCTACCAATCAAATGACCACAAAGTGATAGTTTGTGGGTGTGCTTTGGCAAGACATAAGCACTATTGGATTTTTAGTTGAGATGTGAATTTATCAACCATTCTCAAAAATAACTTAAAAATACAGTCATTAAACAAACAAATAAATAGATGGTAAAGAGAGATGTGTAAATAACAGATCAATAACTAGGAAAAAGTAAAAACAAAGTAATCAAGTCACAAAGAATAAACTGAACTGCCTGTCTTTTGACTCAGTGATGTCCCTGAGATTTCACATCCTGAAAAGAACTATTCCTAGGTGCAAAAATATTTATTGCAGCACCTTTTTTTTATTATGGGAAAGGATGAAGACAAAGTAAATATACATCAATTGCATAATGTCTAAAATCTATAGTACATAAACATAATTAAGGAATGATGCAGAGAAACTAAGGAAGATTTGTGTGAACTCAGTGAATGAAATGAGAAGAGGTAGGAGGACAATTTATGAAATCATTACATCATATTTTTAAAAATCTTGTTTAAGAATTCAAATAATTGCAATGATAATTCATGAATCAAGAATACTGCTATGGGTGTTTTTTGATTTTTTTTGTTTTTTTTTTCCCAGTCTTCTTGAAAAAAAGTTGATGGACTAGGTTTTCAGAATATGATATAAGTTTTAAGGAATGGCCAGTCAGTGTACGGATTATTTTTTTCTTGTTCATTACAAGGAAGTGTTTCCATTTCATGAAGTGGAATAGGGTGCAGTTATAGGGAGAAAGAAAAGGAGAAGGGGGAGGAGTATAATTGGGAGAAACTTGGAAACACTTGTATAAATTGATGCACCACTAGTCGGACCATGGCAACACTCTCCAAAATGACTGGAACAATGCAAACTAGCACTGAAAGACCCTAGAACTGAGAGTGCTATGGCCACTAATATTAATATTAATATCCAATAACTGATATTGAAACATGTTTCACACATTCTATGCAAAAAATGTTTTTTATGCCGAAATACCCTAATGTGTCAAATGTAGGTATTTATACAAAGATATAGGAATATACCTTTGTATATATTTACTTGATGAGAGTCAATGATGTTTTGCCAATTTTAAAAATAATACAGTGAGGTTTGACATTCAAATTGAAATAATTTAATTCAGCTTGCTGTGTTAACTTATGGAAATTAAGCTGATCATTGGAAAATCTTAACTTCCTTTTCTTTATTACAAATTTAACAATATAAAGCTTTAATTTATAACTTGCAAGAGCTACAAAAATAGAACCTTTACTGCTTTGTCTAACCAGTCTAATCCCATCTTTCAAAATAGCTATATGTGAGGTTGGTTCAGAGATAGAATAAGTGAGCACCTTTGTTTTGAATTCAGCTAAAACAAAGAACCCAAATTAATTTTTGCAAAAGGATTCCATTAATTATTACATGTACATGAACTTTAGGGAAATTGTTGCTTTTGACTTATCACAATGTTATTATAAGGGCTATCTAACGAACAAGAAACGTCTGAAGCATTTAATGAGCTCTAGCAACACCAGATCCAAGTTTGCAAAGAAGAAATCATAGCACTATTGAGGGCCATATAAATACCAATGGAAATACTTTGGTTTCCTTGTTGTGAATTTTAATATATGGCAGTTGAATGTGGACATCTCTGAAGAGACTTTGCATTTCTTCTTAGGAAAGGGATAACTTGTATAGCTACCAACAGGAATCCTTAGAAAAGTTGCTAAGGCTGGGGGGATGACCAATGTTTCTAATATTGACTACACAGGGAGGCTGAGGCTAATGTTAACTGGGGTGTCTGCATGAAATCTGAATGTAATATGATGACATCACCTATCTCCCCTTTCTATGTAATATATGACCATGTATCTCCAACTCTCTCTGAGTGGGCTGTGATGAGACTGCTTATGTAGAGCAGAACTGACTCAGATTAGAAATATAGAACAAGTTAGAGCTGTGAAGCTACAGTGGACAGAGCCTTTGACATGGAGTTAGTAAGCCAAGTTTAAATCCTGTCTCAGACACTCACTAGCTATGTGATGCTGGATAATTCACTTAATTTCTCTTTGCTTCAGTGTCTTCATCTATAAAGTGATGCTAATAATAGCATCTATCTCACAGGGTCTTTATGAGGTAATGCATGTAAATGGCTTTTCAAAACTTAAAGTATTCTATACTAAAGTGTAAATGATTACTATTAATTTTAAATAAAAGCAATTTCTATCTCTTAAAATATAAGAAAAAACTTATTTTGGGGTGGGGTGGTAGTATCATCCAGTTCTTATTTTTCACTGGCTACCAGTTATCTTCTGAGAAAGGATACCTTATTTCCAAAATGTAAGACTCCTGAGTAGCTGGAAAGAAGTTTGCCATCTTCTTGATCCTGCACCTTATTTTTGACTGTTTTCTGTCATCTGATCCTGTAATTATTGACATTGCCTGATGAAGTTGCTTTGGATCAGAATAAAAGTTGAGTAACTTTATATTATCTTTTGAAGTAACTCATAGATCTTCTATTTCTGGATACTCAGCAACAGATATCATTCCACAACCTAGAATTATCACCATTATGTTTACCATCCACATCACAATGAGTGAGTGGTTGTCTACAACTTGTGATTTAGGGCTAATTAGCTTTAATGTATCTGATCACATGACTAAAGGTTAGGATGATATCTGTCTACCTAGAAGCCAGCACAGGTCCATGGAAACAAAGTCTGAAGATATTCCTGCTTTATTAAGATGAATTACGTTACCTGAATATTGTTTCTGTAAAGGTGTAGTTATGTTTCAGGGACTGATACCTGGGTATCTTAAAAATAGGAGGAAAATTTGGTTGTAAGGAACAAAATGGCAGTTTATATCAATAAGGAGCAATGAGACCTAGATATCAGTCAAAGGTGATGAAGGGGAAGGAGAATAAAATGCATTTCATGAAGAGCCTCACACAGATTGCAGTCCAATGTTTTACTTGAATGTGTGTATTTTTTTCAAGCAAGAACTTTTGCTATTATTATGAGGAAGGTTAATGGATTGTTATAGAGATTAAAACCTTAAAAAAGGCATCAGGAAAACATTCAGAAATTATACATAAGAAAGAAAGATCATTTTAGAAGGTGACAGAGATGGCAACTTTATTACTGCTGTGTTCAATCTAATATGCATTTAAAATATCTTTATTTAATAGAAATTCATGTCGTTATATACAGGTGTATTTTTTTTTCTTGGAAGAGTATTGTTTGACTCTATACTAAGATAAATTCAAAATAAGTACATGATTTAGATATAAAGACTGATACCAAAAAGAAAGTAGGAAAACCAGGAATAGTTTACCTGCCAGATCTATGAAGAAGGGAAGAATTTATGGCCAAATAAGAGATAGAGAACATTATGAAATGCAAAATGGATAATTTTGATTACATTAAATTGAAAAGTTTTTTGCACAAAGACAATGCGATGAAGATTAAGAGGGAGGCTGAAAGTTGGGAAACAATTTTTACAGTCAATGTCTCTGATAAAAGACTCATTTCTAAAATATATAGAGAAATGAATTGAATTTATTAGAATACAAGTCACGTCCCAATTGATAAATGCCCAAAGGATAAGAACAGGAAGTTTGCAGAGGAAGAAATTAAAGCATCTATAGTCACATAAAAAAAGACTCTAAATGACTATTGATTCAAGAAATGAAAATCAAAACAACTCTGAGGTACCACATTTCACCTATCAGTTTGGGCAACATGACAAAAAAAGGAAAATGAGAAATATTGGAGAAGATGTGAGAAAATCAGAACACTAATGCATTGTTGTTAGAGTTCTGAATTGCTCCAACAATTCTGGAGAGCAGTTTGGAACTCTGCCCAAAGGGGTGTAAACCTGTGCATGTCCTTTGACCCAGAAATACCTCTGCTAGGTCTGTATCCCAAAGAGATCACAAAAATGGGTAAAGGACCCACATATACAAGAATATTTGTAGAAGTTCTTTTTTGCATTAGTCAAGAATGGGAAATTGAGAGGTGACTCATCCATTGGGGAATGACTGAACAAGTTGTGGCATATGAATATAAGGGAATAATATTGTGGTATAAGAAAGATGAACAGGTGGATTGCAGAAATACCTGGAAAGACAGATATGAACTGATGCTGAGTGAAATGAGCAGAACCAGGAGACCATTATACACAGTGACAGCCACATTTTGTGATGACTGATTTTGAAAGAATTAGCTCTTCTCAGATCTCAGACAATTCCAAAAGACTCATGATGGAAAATGCCATCCACATCCATAGAAATAACTATGGAGTCTAAATACAGATGGAAGCTGACTATTTGCTCTCCTTTTGTTTTTGTTTTTTCTCTTGTGATTTCTCCCATTAGTCCTAGTTTTTCTTTGCATCATGACAAATGTGAAAACATGTTTAATATGAATGTAGAAGTAGAGTCTGTATCAGATTGCATGCCATATTGGGGAGAGGAGAGGAAGAGGAAAGGGGAGAAAATTTAAAACTCAAAACCTTATAGAAATGAATTTTGAAAACTAAAAATAAATGAATTATTTTTTTAAAAAGTATCATATATTGATAATTGTAAGATTTCTAAATTCAAGTTCAAAGAAGTCTGGGTGAAAGTGTTTTGAGACTTAAATAGAGTGAAAAGTTCATAGACCAGAAGTGATGAGGATGGTGGTTTTCCTCTAAGTCTTTTAAAATCCCCAAGTATCAATGTAACATTTGGACTATATATATATATATACACACACACACACACACACACACACACATATGTATATATATATATATACACACACGTATACATACATATCTACATATCTACACATATATGTGTATATGCATATACACACACATATGTTTGTGTATACATATACACATATACATGCGTATATATATATATATATACATATATATATATATATATATATAAAACGTGTGTATGTGTGTGTATGTATATATATATATAATTTCTCCTCTGGGCACAATTCAATTTTCTGATCATAATTTTGGCCATCACTTATATTCCCAGTGTATCTCTTTCTTTTTCTCTTCCAAAGAACTATTTATTATAACAAAAAATAAAAAAGCAGGTAAAACATTTAGCAAAAATAACCAACACATAGGGGATGGGAAAGCCTGCTAGACATTCAGTGAAAGGTTCCATGACAGTGTGCCATCTCTATAGGAAAGCTGAGAGTGGCATCTTCTTGACTCTTTGAGATCTTGTTGACTATTGTCATTTCTTCAATGTAGTTTTGATTGTTTTGTTGTTGTTTCTCTCTCTTTTTTTTTTTTTTTTTTTGCTAATTGTGCACATTTTCCCTGGTTCTTCTTAGTTAACTTTTCACTACTTTCACCACTTCTCTGTATTTCACATTTCTCACAGCACAATTTTATTCATTCCTGTCATGTGCCACAAGTTATTTAGCTATTCCCCAGTGGATGAACACCTTTGTTTCTCAATCTTAAACATTCAACAAAGTGCTGCCTCTATCGGTAAGCACCCCAGCATCCACAGGTGGGTCTGCTATCACAGGTTCTTTGATCTGCTTCTCTAAAAGGAAAGGCAACTTTTGAGGGGTTAACAATCACTTTAAAGAAGTGCATATATCATTTCTTTAATCAAGCACACATATCATTCACCTAGCTCAGGGGAGTCAGCATCCTGAACTTCAAACAAAATACAAAGAAATCAAAGATCAACAGACGTGGCTTCCTCTGTCTGACCATAATCAATACAAATATCACAAATCAACAGACAGGTCCAGTTGTCTGAACATAGTTACCAGAGAGGGAAGCACCAACATCTGGGTGCCCTTAGCAGCTTTGCAAAATCCTCATCGGACCAAATACTTCCAGTCAATAAGCCACAAAGTAAAACCTCACCCTCAGAGTATTTATACACTTTTCAGAGAGAGAGGGCATCACCCTCTGATCCAGTGACTCAATAGAAAAAGACAAAAGGTACTTTGGACCCTCCTACAAAACAACTCCTCTAATCAAGCTTCCCGCAATGGGCAGGCCCAACAGTGGGTGGGGAAGATCTTTCATCACACTCAAATAGAAGAATTATACTTCTTGATTATACTAAAGCCAAAACAACAAATGATCCTACCTTGCTTGGCCTCACAGTATTGTAAATATTTTCATCTTTATAGAGCCTATCTTTTTTTCCCCTTAAATAACTGGATATATGCTTATTGATGGGAAAGAGGCAGCATGACACAGTGAAGAGAGTTCTGGTCTTGTGATGGGGAACATCTATGTTCAAAATCCCCTTTGATACAAATCAATGGAAGGAAGGAAGGAAGGAAGGAAGGAAGGAAGGAAGGAAGGAAGGAAGGAAGGAAAAAAGAAGTGATGGAGGCAGGAAGGAAGGTGGAAAATAGGTATTTATTAAACTCCTGCTATGTGATAGGCATCATGTTAAATACTCAACAAATTTAATTTCATTCACACAATAATCCTGGGAGGTAGCGGCTATGATTATTCCATTTTACTGTTGAAGAAACCAAGAGAAACAGGGGTTAAGTGCCTTACCTAGGGACACATAGGTAGTTAAATATTTTGAGACCAGATTTGAATTCAATCTTCCTGATTTCAGATCCACCACTCTCTGCATTGTGCCATAAAGTAACCACTGGAAAGTAATTTCAAGTCTATGACCTTCAGTTCCTTTACCTTAAAATAGTAGTTGTTGTTCAATTTTTTTCCAGTAGTGTTCAAGACCTTGTGACCCCATTTGTGGTTCCCTTGGCAAACATACTGGAGTGGTTTGCCATTTCCCTCTCCAATTTATTTCGCAGATGAGGAAATTGAGATAAACAGAGTTAAATGACTTGGCCTAGGAGACACAGCTAGTAATCTCTTTGCATAATTTCACTTGCTTTTCAGAATAGGTGAAACAATTCATAGCTCTGATTAAAGCACTGTGCTTGTCTTTCCATAGCCCTTCTTTCAGTGAATCTTCTTCTCTTCTGTCATCATTTCCAGATTTGCTGCGTTTCAACTGAAAACTCAATGTTCTGTCTAGATGACATTTTCTCAGTCTCTTTTTCTAGATCTTTATCCAGGCCACAACATTAAGTATTAACAAACTATATCCCTGTGCCCTGGGACTTTAAATCTATATGATCATCTTTAACTCTAGATAATCTCCCTTGTTGATAACATCAGCTTCCAGGTATTCAATTATCATCTCTATTCAAAATATTCCCCAAATATCCAATCTATTGTCAAGTTTTATTCCTATCTTGAAGATGCTTCTCCTAAGACTTCCCTTCATTCTCCTCACACAGTCACTAATTTGAAGTAAATCCTGATCACTAAATTCCTGCATTATTACAGCAGCCTTCTTATTGGTCTCTCTGCTGCAAGTCTGAAAAGGCTAAATGTGACTGGGAGTTCAGGATGACAAGAGGTTATGAATCTGAGTATCCTGGAGAATGGTGGAACCTCCAAGCATAGCAGAGAAGTTCAAAAGAATGAGAATGAGTCCTGCTTTGGGAAATGTTACATTTGAGATGCAGCTTGCAAAGAGTTTCAAATCAAGGGAGCAGAAATAAAAGGTAGCAAATAGGGTAGATTGCTTTCCAAGGAATTAAGACAAGGGAAAGGAAGATGTAGGTAGATAAGCAGGATGATCAGATGGAATTAGGGGGTTCATTTCTTTTCTTTTTTTTCTTTTCTTAAGGAAGAGAGAGATATAGGTGCCCTTGAAGGCAAAAAGCAAAGATTTGAGAGTTCAAAATGGCTCAAAATAGTTCAAAATTAGATAGTTCAAAATTAGAGAATGGAATCATATGGTGGCAGTACATTAGGAAAGATAGTAGGCGATGAAATCAGCCACAGAATTCTGATGGTTTACCTCCAAAAGGAGGTTCAACTTTTCATCTTGGATAAGAGTGAAGGAAGACATGTGTGTGTGGGTGTGTGTGATTTTATATATTGTATATATGTATATGTATACATATGCACACACACATATATATAATATTAAAGGATAAAATTAACTATTAAAGCACAAATAATATTAATTTATATGCATGAACACACACATATATAATATACACATTATAAAACGCACATATATGTTCACATACGTGCACACATATATTTATGTTTTTTTTTTAATTTGTACTTTTGTGATTTCATTTTTGAACCACTCATTATATGGAATTTTGTTAATTATTTGTATTTGTGACTCTAGAATTCAAAAACTTGTTTTGTTTCATTAAGTATGGAATCTTAATATTTTGCATGTGTTTGTCATGGACAGTCTAATTTTTGGCGCTCTGATCAAGCTTATAAGCACATCATCAGCATAATGTTTTCACATATATGTATATATATTTAAATAGACCACAAAATAAACTGATAATGTGGAATAATGATATCTTTTTTCCTTACAAGTTCATGGACTCTCTGACATGTATCTTTTGGTTAAGACTCTATTTCTTTCTGCCTTTTTCCACTCATTTGTTATTTCTCAGTGCCCCAATACATGATATATTTTTAAGTGTTATATGGTGTTGTATCACTCTGATGTAAGCTAAATACAATATATAGGGTTTTTTTTTCTTATTCTTTCTGAATGCTATCTCTACTAAAATGAAAGAGTCTTTGATTTTATTTGGGCCTTTTTCAGTCCAATATTTTTTCCTCCCTACTACAGTGACTAAAGTCCTCCAATTTCAAAGTGCTGAAAAATCTTCCAAACAAAAATTAGCTTTCTTAACAAAATACCTGTGTATACAACTAATAGTGAAAGATACAAAAACTATGCAGATCAAAATACTAACAAAAAAAAAAGACTTTATAAGGCGTCATCAAAAGACTTAAATTTTATAGGGAAAACACAATAGCCATGATGAGGAAAGTTCTGTTTTTTTCTTTATTTCAAGGGAATCACAAAAATCTCTATGTCAATGTTTCTTGCTTCTTCCTCTTAGGTCACAGAATCCTTTCCAGAAAGAGTTGAATAAACAAACAAGATATGGAAGGGGATGATATCTGGTTATGCACTGAGCCAAGGTAAATGAAGTCTCCAGAGGAACGGAAACAGGCAAAAGTGAAAACTGGTTTTACTTGTCCTGTCAGAAGAGATTTAAGCTCCTTCAGGTTTAATAGCTGTCACTCAACCCTAAAATTTGCATGAGATCAGGGCTAAAAATGAAATATCTTTATTTATAATGATTGTGTATGTAACACATATAAACACACACACACATGCACAGAAACACACTTTATCCAGAGGTCTGCTTCAACCAATTACTACTTTTCTTCTCTGGGGATTTGTTTATTTGAGAAGTGAAATTGCTTGTGTTGGGTCAAGCAGTGAGCATAAGTTAACATTAAACTTTCCTCAGGGACAGTGTGGGCCTTTTATCTACAAGGTCATGCTTGCTGTCCACCATGTAGACAGGAATTTTTAAATAAACCGTTTCAGTTAGTAGTGTGATATAGACATAGCATAAATGAAAATTGTTTTAAAAAGACCTTGACAAGTCAACAAGGATTTATGATGTAACTACTATGTGCTGGACATTATGCTAAGCATTAGAGCTACAAAGGAAGTCAAAACCATGGCTGTGCCCTACAAGAGTTCACATTCTATAAGGAGAGAGAAGAAGAACATTTTCAGATTGATGGAACTCAATGAAAACCATAAGCATTGATACAGCATTGATAGCTTTTACTCCAATGTAGTCTAATATTTAATAATGACAAGCACAGAAGTGCAAATTTATCACTGAGCACCAACAGTGAATGGATTCATAAAAATGAACAATGTGTTTACATTGCATTTACTAAATTATGCAAAAAAGTTCTAATTCTTTCACCTTTAGGATTGCAGTCTATGGCTGATTTGGGTGTAATGTCTGTGTCTGGGCAGCCCACTAGGCAGTAATAGAGTTATAGTGCTCTAATTATGAAGGGAGCTATATTTTTTCCACATTATTATTCTCATAAAATAAAATAGAAAAGACAAAGAGAGTGACATGGCATTAAACAATGAGTTATCTTTTATTTAAATGTTGCGTGATGAAAGAAAATGAAAAAAGAAATCTTTCCTAAGTGTTGTCATTTCTTTTATGGAAAGCATTAACCTGAGTAGAGAAACCTTCCATTGATTTATCTTTATTGTATACAAAGACTAAGGACCTACAATATGGTGGGGGGAGGAGGAAAGAAAAAAAAGCACCAATCTTCCATCACATTAGAGAAAGCTTAAGTTAACTCTTTAAATTGATTGTATACTGTAGTGATTTTTATTCCAGTAAAAGTATTGATTGGTAGGCAATTTGAAATCAGGGTCTTCATTTTACAGACTGTTACTGATTTTTTTTTTTTTTTTTTTTTTTTTAGCTAATGCAGATGAAGTGGAAATGAGGGAAAAGGTTGAAGTCAACATTTTGCATTTAAAAACTTTTTTAAGCTATACTCAAATCAAGTACACTTTAATTGTAGATAAAGTCAGATTCTGAGAATAATAAAGACCTTTGTATTATATTTAAAGTATAAAGAATGTTTTGCTTCCATCAGAATGATACAGTAGAAAGAGACCAGAATTTAGATTACATTCAGAGAACCTGCTCTTAAATACAGTACTGCAGTTTTCTACCTGTACACCATGAGGAGCTAGGGGGTGCTGCAGTGGACAGAGTTCTGTTCTTGGAATCAGGAAGCCTCGTATTTCCAAGATCAAATCTGACTTCAGACACTTCCTAGCTGTGTGAACCTGGGCAAGTCACTTAACCCATGTTTGCCTCAGTTTTCTCATTTCTAAAATGATCTGGAGAAGATGAAAAATTATTCTTGTATCTTTGCAAGAAAATGCCAAATGGGGCCACAAAGACTTGAACATGACTGAATATAACTAAACAATAAATACCTGTGAGTTTGACCTTGGGCAAGAAGAACAACAAAAAGAGAGCGTTCGTTAAAGAAAAAATCTTTGAGTTCTGAAAGGTAAAAAAAAAAATATGCTATTTCATTTGATACTCATAAGGACCTAGTGAAGTGGAAGTGATGTCTATCCAAATGTTAAGCATGAGTAAATTCAAGCTATGAATTTAATTGACTTTCCCACAGTCATACAATTAGTAGAAGTCATCTAATCTATATTTGCACAGAGAGGTTATTTGATAGGTAACAGTATAATTCTCAAAGTCAAGAAATAGCCTGGGGAAATGAGAAGACAACAATAGCAATAAAATAACCTAATCATAACCAAAAAAGTACTATTATAACAGGAAAACTCAAGACACAAATTCAGAATACAGTGACTTAAAAATATCTGCATGCAAAGACTCAAAAAATTTGCAAACTAGACACAAGCCCAACAAAAATTCCTAGAAGAAATAAAAAAAACTAGATATAAAGAGCATTATTGGATTATCTGAAAGTTATAATAACAAAAAAAAAAGAAAAAGCCTGGACATCATGCATAAACAAATTGTAAAGGAAAGCTGCCCAGATATCACAGAATCAGAAAACAAAATACAAATGGAATAATCCACTTGACCACCTCTTAGAAGAGACCACAAAATCTGTAACTTTGTAACCAAATGCCAGAAAGGAATCATCCAAATACTCTGAAGCTAGTCAGTATCACGCAAAAGTTGGCAGTCACCATACTAAAGGACAGAAGAGCTTGGGATATGCTATTCTGGAAGGCAAAGGAGGTAGATTTACAAAAAAAAAAAAAAAAATACTCTACCCAGAAAACTGCATATAATCCTATAGGGGAAAATACATATTTAATGTAATAGATGACTTAAAAGCACATGACTCAAAAGAATTAAAAAAAAAGGATAAACATGAAACACATCACCAAAGTGTTAATAAGGTTTAACTATTTTCTAACATACAACTATACATATATATATACATCCCTGCATATATATGCATGCTAGTTAGCAGCCTTCCTAGCTCTGACTGCTCTCATGACTAACTTCCTCTCAGCTTTGCTCTAGCTCCACCATTTCCTGTTCCACCCATTCAGAAAACTCCTCCCACCAAAGGCTACTCAGGCTTCCATCTGACCCAGGCAGGTCACATGGGCTCATTAATGAATATGAAAAATTTTCCATTTAAATTACTTTTACAATCAGTGGCAGCATCTAAATGGAGATAATTTGAAACTGAAAACAAATTCAAAAGAAAAAGAAAAAGCTTTAGAGGTAGATAGTCTACTTTTTCCTCCTTTTTTTTTTTAACTTGGGCTTCTAGAGGTTAAATATCCTGCGTAACAACGTCTACTTTGTCGATGGCAGAGGCAGAACTTAATCCCTAGTCCTGATTTTGGTTCCCATGTGTTTCCCCATTTCACAACAGCTGAAGTCTTTATAGGATTGAAAATATAGGAATGGTTATCATCTTCACATTTCATGAAGGTCTAGTTCATGAAGGTCACATTTCATATGGTCTAGTTCAACCTTTTAGCCCATGTATCACAGCACCTTCTCAAATATTCTGACACAGGATTCGATTGAACTAGAAGTACTGTGTGTAGCAGAGAGAGAGCTGGGGATGAAAAGAGAGAAATGTGATTTCCATCCTGGCTCTGTGCAAACATGTAAAAGTTGCCCAAGCTCCCTGGGTCTTTGTTTCCTTATCTTTAAACTGAGGAATTTGTAGTAAAAATCATTCATATGTTTTAATGATATCTAACATGGTTTTCCATTAAATAGCCTCAAAGGCCTCTTCCAGCTCTACAGTAATGATTTCCTGTAGTAAGGAATTCAGTAATTCATGAGGCAGCTGTTTCCCCCAGCTTTTTCAGAAATCTCATACTACTAGAAAACCATTTCTTCTTTTGAGCTGAAATCTTTTTCCCTGTACCTTTCATCTGTTGTTCATTCTGCCTTTTGGTACTATGAGGCAATGTCTAACTCATCTTCAACATGAAAAATTTTTACCTTTGTAAAAACAACCACTAAATGCTAGTCACGTTCTTCCCTAGATTTCCAGGGCACTACTGTCCTTGGGTCTGATACATGGGCTAGAAGGTTGTACTAGACCGTATGTAATGACCCTTTGACACACCTGTCTTCTTACCCTGCTTCTTTCAAATTATCCTTATATGACATGGTGTCAAGTTCCCTTGACATCCTTATATTCCACATCTGGACATGTCCCTATTAGCTAATACCTTGTCTTAAAATGTGCCTGCTAAGGAGACACAAGTTTCCATTTCTCTGGGTCAGAGGACAACAGGAGGAGAATCTCTCTATTTTTGGACTGTGCTCCTACTTGTCCAATTTCAAATGATCTTTTTTTGACAAAATTCTGGTAGCTGAAGCAGTTTGTTGATGAATGGAGAATTGTTGTTCAGTTGAAATCTCTAAAACACATTTTGTTTGGTTTTGTTTTCCCATCTGAACTGTTAGCAGTTTGAGTACTTGATGTACTTTGAACTCATGCAAAGTACTATATATCCATGTCACTGAGAGAAAGGATGAGTGGTATATTGAAGGGGAAAGATCATTTGATTCAGCTAATCAATACTCAATCAACAACAATTTATTAAGTACCTCCTACTATTACGATGTGGAAGTTCTAGGAATCCCACCTCTTCTTAAAAGAATTGCTCAAAGGGAACCACAACTTCAGAAAGGAGCCTCTTCCGCTTTGGAGCTACTTTAATTATTGAAAAGGTTTTCCTGCAATCAAGCTTCAGTTGACATCTTTATCACATCTTATTGCTCCTGGTCCTTTTTTCTGAGGCAAAAAAAAGAAAATCTAATCATTTCTTTTACATGTCAGACCTTGAGTTACTTGAAAACACCTTTCTTGCTACACCTCCATTGAGGCTTCTTATTACTACTTTTTATCACTGGTGGTTATTTTTTCCCATTTTATAGATAAGGAAAATGAGCCTTGGGTGGGGGAAAGAGAGCTAGGGATCCTCGAGTAGTAGAGTGGAAAATATTTTGGAATTGTAATCTTGGTGACCTTGAATAAGACATTTGTCCTCTGGCCTTCAGTTTTCTTTCTTGGAAAATAAAGGATTTGATTATGCATAAACACAAATATATGTGTGTATATATATATACATATACATATGCATTTGTTTATTAACTGAATGGTTGCCTAGATTAGATGTCTGCTAAGTTCCCATATTTGTTTGCATTGTTTCTCCTGATAAATTTTGAGGTTAAAAAATAGGCATCAGAGTCCTCTGTACCCTCAGTGAAATGGTAAAAAAAAAAACAAACTGATTCACCCACATACAACCTGTTTTCTTTCTGAAAGAGTTAGAACATCTTCCCTGTTAGTAAAACTGAATGTGATCATAGTTCCATTTTCTCTATCACCAATAGTAACATATCTGGAAAAAAAGGCAATTGCTGAAAAAGATGGCTATGCAGAAGTATTGTTCTAGAAAGTTGCCCTGAGTTTTTTTCCCTCATAAAGTCCACACTATCTTGAACAGGATGTGACTTGTCCAAATTCACATGTCAATGGCTATCAGAACACTTTGGGATTCTAAGATGCTACCCAGAGTTTCCGCATGGTGTAATCATTGATCTATTATATTTAACAGAATCACTGAATATGAGACCTCCAGGAATCAAAGATAATCTATATCCAGCCCTGCCATTTTACTAAGGAAGTAATAGAGTGCTGTAAAGGTCAAATGAATGTATAAAGTCGCACAGCGTTAGTGGCAGGGTTTTACTATCTCTTTTTGAGACTCATTTGTGATTGGGCCAGGATTTAAAGATCCAACACTAACTTCCATGTGAAGATTTTGCAGTATCACCTTTCTAGACCTAGCTCAGTGAAGTCTTCCCTGCTCTATTCTTCCAGAAGTAATGCTTTCTCATCTGAGCTAATAGACAAGTTTCCGTTTGAATTATTTAAAGTCAATATTCCATTCTCATGGGATCTCTGACCTCTGAATATAAGGCTCCTAGATATAGAGCAAGAAAAACCCTAAAAAGTCATTCCATATATTGCCCTCAGTTTACATAAAGGTAAACAGAGGTAGAGAGGAGTAAAGTAATTTATCCAAGAACTTTTAATCTGATCTCAGATGTTGATTATAAGTTTGGTGGTCTTTTTTATACACTTTGACCTCCTTCATACCACCATACTTCATTTTTATAAAATTTAACTGTAGTGTAATAGAAAAGCAGAGAATAATATAATTTACTATGCTATACTATTCTACATTATATTATAATGATACACAATATTTTACTATGTAGTTATACATCTTTGCTTTAGAGTTATCTCTACTTTTAGTTATCTCTATTTTAGAGTTATCTCTACTTTCTCAATTAAATCAGTTCACTTGCAAGTAAGGATATCACTTTCCTGATTCTATGTTTCTCTTAGAGATCAAAGGCCAAACAACAACCTTTGAGAAAGACAAGCTGCCCCACTGGGGCCCAACTGTCCATTTCTAATTGGGCAATGCAACTCTTACTTCCCTTCCCTTCTCTTTGCTTCTCTCCTTCCTCTCCTTCTGTCCACATAGGGCATAATACCCTTATCTGCAGGTGCTATGCCTAAAGGATTCTGATCTCTTAAACCTACAAAATACTTTGCCATTTGGCAAATTCTGATCTCTTAAACCTACAAAATACTTTGCCATTTGGGAGCTATATTTCTTTCCTAAGGACCATGCCTTAAACCCAAATCACTCTGACTGTCATTGATTACCAAAAATTAATGCCATCCAAAGCCCCACTTGGTCACTGTTGGGCCCTAATGGCTCAGATTGAATATAAGTATCAACTGTTTCTGTTTTACTCCTTAGAATTTTCCCCTCCTAGATTGTTTTTTTGTTTGTTTGTTTTGTTTTGTTTTTTTTTAACTAGATAGCAGAGGCCATTCTTTGCCTCATTTCTTCCCTAGCTTTAAGGACAAAATGGATGTTGCTTCAGTCAAACTGAGACCTAGGAAAGACCTTAGCTTAAAAAGGCAAATGTCTCCCACTGCTTCAGGGATCGTCTCCAGGCACCTCGATCTGTATCTTGTCACTGGTCCAGGTGGCTCCAGAGGAGAAAGTAAGGCTGGTGAATTTGCACAGCCCACCCTTACTTAAATACACTCTACTTGCAAATCATGGCATCACCTTCCTGACACGATGGTCCTCTTTAAGAGTTACAACAAAAAACAACAACAGGAACAATATTTTTTTCCTTACACTAAACACTCACTAAGAAGATGAACCAAAACTTAATTAATCTCTATATTTTCAAGAACATGGAAAATATAATACTTTCCAATTAACAGAGTACTTGACCAGAGTTAGGATAGCCTGAGGTTAAATCCCACTTCTCATATTTAGGCTTTGTGTTACAGGCTAATCAGTTCATCAACCAAGCAAAAAGCATTTATTAAAGAGCTAATATGTCCATGTTGGAGATAAAAAGAGAAAAATTAAAAAAAATTCCTTCTCACAAAATTTCATATTTTATGTAGAGCTAAAATACGTGCAGATATAAATATATTCAGGTAAATACTAAATGAATGAAAGTAGTTGAGGGAGGGGAAATGGGCTCTAGTTGGTGATGATGTAGTGCTTGAGCTACATTCTGAAGACAAATCTGATCTTTTATTAAGCCAACTATTAAGCACTGACTTTGTGGCAGCCATTTTCAATGGAGTGGCAATGGGAGGGGGGTGAGTAAATTCTGGGTATAATGGCCAGTGAAAATGCAGAGATTTTAAAGATGGAATTATCAATGTGAAGGATAATAAGAAAGCAAGTGTCTATAAAGTACAGGATGCATAACAAAGGGTGATTTATGATACAGCTTGAAAGGTATGCCACTTACCATCTCTGGGCATCAGGGTTTGGCTTTTTTGCCTGTAAAAGTGAGAAAATAATACCTCTAGTAGCTTCCTTATACACTTCTTCCGAGCTCAAATAAGATCATTTACTTAACGCCCTTTACAAATTGCCAAGCACTTGTGAAACTGCTTCATAAAAGCACTTAAATAAGAAAGATAGGCAAATTGCCTCTAGTTGGCTTGAGGTAAAATAGACCTATACACACTATGATAGCAATGCATATTTGCTTATCTAAATATAGAGTGGGATTGTGATCCCTAAACAATATGAGATCAACAACAGAGACAGCTGAAGGTAGAGGAAGAGAGGGGTAAATGATAGCCTAGCTGGCAGTGATGCTTAGAGTTAGTTCAGGGCACAGGTTAGAATAAGAAGCTGTGGAGTAATGATGCCCAACATAGAGGCACTGAAAACAAACTTTCAACTCATACTGTTGTCAATAGACCTCCAATGGGATGCAAATCCTACACATTTCTGTGATAAAATGATAGAACTTTATATTAAGTAGAGGGTTTAGACATTCAGTCCAAAGACCTAATGAATTCATTCATCAGCTCTAAGATAAACCTGAAATGGTGTCATCCTATTTATGCTTACAGCTTCTAATTGCAGTCTTCATTATGTTATTAGGAAGCTTTATTCAGTTTTTGTCCTCCTTGAACTATGGCAGAAGAGAGCTAGAAGGGAATGTAACTTAAGGAGGAATCCCCCAGGCATTGTGAAGTTGAACAGAGAAGCCCATTTGCATATAATGGTGTGTTGTTTGCATCCAGACCATCATCAATCAATGCTGAGGCAATTGACAATTTACCTCAGGTTGAAGTCAATCCCTCCTTAGTTGAAGTTCCAACTAAAGAAGAGGTTTTGAATGCCATTAGTCTCCTTTCATGTGACAAAGCACCTGGTGCTGATTCTACTCCAGCTGAGATTTCAGGGTAGGGGGACCATTGCTCATACAAAAGCTGATTGAAATATTCCAGGTTATGTAACAAGAGGAGGTTGTCCCCCAGGAGTTCAAGGATGCCTCCATTGTGCATCTCTATAAAGGTAAAGAGAATAGATTTTCCAGTGATAATCATGGAGGGCAGGGTGTCTCTTAGACATTGCTGGCAAGATTCTTACTTGAGTCCTCCTTAATAGGTTGATCCTTCCCCTGGAAGAAGCTCATATATCTGAGAGCCAGTGTGACTTTAAAAAAGGGCCAAGGAACAGTCCATATGGTGTTTGATGCCCAACAACTCCAGAAGAAAGGATAAAGATAAAGGATCCTCCAGGTAATGGATCACACTTAAGAACCTAAAAAGCCATATGTAGCCTTGAGGCCACAGATTCCCTACCCCTAGTTTAGGCATTTTAGTCTATAGGAGCAAAACTCATTGACAGAGAAGCC
The DNA here is from genome assembly GCF_028372415.1 of Notamacropus eugenii. Taxonomy (NCBI): domain Eukaryota; kingdom Metazoa; phylum Chordata; class Mammalia; order Diprotodontia; family Macropodidae; genus Notamacropus; species Notamacropus eugenii. Next base: position 534,496,653 of record NC_092873.1, read on the forward strand.
CCAGCTTAAAATTGAGTTTGTTTCTCACTTACTGAAATTGCAGGGACAGGACAGTATTGGAAAAACTATTTTCTTAATTGTATCCCCTTTCAGCTTGCATGCTAAAAGATAGGACTGTCTTACATTTACATATATACATAATTACCAGAGAGAGCAGCACCAGTATCTAGGTTTTCAGAGCCAGCAGGCTCCTTAGTGGGTACTCAGAGTCTCATCTGGTCAAACACTTTCAATGAGTGAGACTCAAAACAAAACCTCACCTCAAAGTACTTACACACTTTTCAGAGCCAGAGGGTATCACACCCTAGTGACTCAATGCCTCATTAGAAATTTAAAAAAACAAAAAAAGGTGTGAGCCTTCCTACAAAACAAATCTCCCCTAATAAAGCTTCCCCATAAGTGTGTGTGTGTGGGGGGGGCGGAAATCTATATCTCTCATTAACGTAATTAACATTAAATCTTCCTTGAAGTATATCAGAAGCACTGGAAATCTCCAAGTTTGCTTGTTAAATTTATAAATAACAGTAAACATAACTAATGTTTATATATCTGGGACTGTGCTTAGCACTTTGCAATTGTTATCTCATTTGATCCTCATAACCATCATGGAAGGTAGGTGATATTATTATCCCCATTTTACAGGTGAAGAAACTGAGGCAGGCAGAGCTTAAATGACTTGCTAGGATCACACAGATACTAAATATCTCAGGCCACATTTGAACTCAGGTCTACCTGACTCCAGGCACAAGGATCTGTCACTTGTGTACTCTAGATGCCCTGAATAACACATTGATTGTTCATTCTTCTACTACATAGTAACCTGCCAATCTTCTTTTACACTGTTCATTCTTTAATGTAAAAGTAAACAAGGTTCAGTCTACACAGGAAGTACTAACTGAGGCATCAACTTTACGAGTAGAGGAAGCCAAGGTCTGGAGTAAATAATCATAAGTCAGTTATATTAGTTACAGTTTTCCTCTCAAACTTGGGATCCTGATATGCATAGCTTTCACAAACTTAGCTTTCTTTTTTTAAAAACATTTGCCTTTGGTGTATTTTACTTTTCACCTAGGACTGATATTTGAGAGTGAAACACCGATAAAAATAAAAGAAAAGTCTATCCAGATGAATCAGGAATAAGGACGATGGTTTAAAACCAAAATTCAAACCTTGCAGCGCACATTTAAATGTTTGCATTTCTGAGCATTGTTCCTAAAATAATAATACTAATAATGTGAAAGCAAGTAGTGATAGTTTATGGCTTTTCTTCTTAATAATAAGAATGATTAATAAGAATGCACATAATACCCAAACCCTGAATTTAGTTGGCAAAGAGAAATAAGTTCCATTACCATGGACTGGAGAGTACCTAAGGTATCAGGAAGTTCAGCGATCTGCCCAATGTTAAGCAGTCGCCAAGTGTCATTGGTGGAATTTGAAGAGAAGGTCTTCCCCACTCAGATGCCAGTAAAAACCTCTGTTTTCTCTTCCAGCTGCCTCAGTTTTCCTCATGATCATGTTTGTTTTCTTTTCTAGTCTCATAGAATCTCAGAATCTTCCTCTACTCACAGTATCACAGACTCTCAGAACTGGCAGCCATCAGACCTCACATTATTGACCAAGTCTCCCTCTGCAACCCAACAAGGCAACTGGCCTTTGTTCAGCCCTTGCTTGGAAATTGCCAGTGAGAGGGAATCCAAGACCTCCCTAGGTAACTCATTCTACCTTTGGACTAATTGCAGAATGCCATGGCTGATGGTAGCTCGGATTCAGGGAGGGGCCAACATGAAGGACTGGAAGTGTGACAGAAAGAAAAAGGGCAAAACAATCAATACCCAGTAGTCCCTCATTCCTCATTCTTGCCTCCCCATCTTTTTTCTCCTCCTCCTCCCTCTCCTCCATCTCCTCCTTTTTCTCTTTCCTCATCCCTTTCCTTTTCCTTCTTCTCCCCTTCCTCTTCCTCCTCTTTCTCCCTTCCTCCTCCTCCTCTTTGTCCACTGTTTCCTACTCCTTTTTTCTCTACTTCTATTTCCCTTTTATAGCCTTTTGTTGATTCTACCTCTACCTCTCTTCCTCCCTGCCTCTCTCTCTGCCTCTCTGGCTCTGCCTCTCTGGCTCTGGCTCTGGCTCTGTGCTTCTGTCTCTGTGTGTGTGTGTGTGTGTGTGTGTGTGTGTGTGTGTGTGTGTGTGTGTGTGTGTGTGTCTTCTATTAGGTCAGTCACAGTAAAATTCCTGTCACTTTTTTGTTGTAATCTCTAGAATGCTTTGACAACTAAACTAAACTCAGGGCTTTGAAAACTCTTGTAGGAACATAGCTGCAGAGCACCCCAGTGCCCCCCACCCTAAACATTTTCCAGTTTCCTTTGGTATTTAGGAGAGTTCTTAGTCAAAATTAATCATGTAGGAATGAAGATGGCAGAGTAAAGGGCACATTTTTTTCCCCAGACTTCTCCAAATACTCCCTGCTGATTTTTTTAAGCACCAAATTGAATTTTAAAATGGCACAACCAAAAAAATGTATTTTTTCCAGCCCAAGAACACCAGGATGTAGGTCTGGGAATACTGCAATCAGAGCTGAATAGGAGCATGTAAAGTGAAAATACCACCGGCAATGGGATTTGGACACAGAAGTTACAGCAACAGCAGCACTATTGGGAGTGTTTAGTTCCCAGACAAGTTAAAGGCCAGAAAAAGAATGTTGGAGACCCTGTGACAGCAAAAAGCCAGCAACTATTTGGAAAATTCACTACCCATTATGTGTGTCTAGGTCAGAGCTATAGGTCAGTAATAAGCATTTGTGATCGCAAGGGAGCAGAATAAGGATCAAAGTATAGACAAGGAGAGGAGTGACACCTTTTTCTCTAATCACATCATCTTGGAAGCAAAGGAATCTTAAAGGCCTACAGAACAAAGTATGAAAACAATAGGGCATAAAAACATGAAGTTCAGGATAATCCTATCCCATACAAAAGGTAAACCAAAAACAGTTCAACAATAAATCCAAAATCAAGAAATAGGCAGGAAAATAACGAGCAAACCACAAAAAAGAACCAGACCATAAAAATCACTCTGGTGACAAGGAAGCTCAAAGTACAAACTCAAAAGACAATGACTTAAAAACATCTACAAGCAAAGTCTCAAAGAAAAATGGAGATTGCATACAAGCTCAGTAAAAATTCCTAAAAAGAGAATAAAAAGTAGATGAGAAAGACTTTAGAAATAGAATGAAAAATGAGAGCAATTAACAACTGGATGAAAGAAATACAAAAACCTCACTGAAGAAAATAATTTCTTAAGAAACAGAATTGGTTAAAAGGTAAAAGAGGTACAGAACCTCTTAAAAGAAAATAATTCCTTAAAACTTAAAACTGATCAAATGGAAATTCATGACTCAATGAGACATCAAGAACAAAATTAAAAATCAAGTACATGAAAATATAAGAAAATTTGAAATATCTCATAGGGAAAATAAAAAAAAATCTTACCTAGAAAAAAGATCAAAGACATATAATTTACAAATTTTTGGATGATCTGAAGATTATTTCTTTAAAAAATAGGAGAGGAAGTATATTTCAAGAAATTATAAAGGAAATCTTCACAGATATCCTTGAACTAGAGAGACAAAATAGAAATAGAAGGAATGTACTGATCATCTCCTGAAATGAATCCCAAATGAAATTTCTCAGGAATATTATAGCAAAATTCCACATTCCCCAAGTGAAGGATAAAATATTAGAAGCCACCAAAAAGAAAAAAAAAAGTAAGCCAAATACCATGGAAACACAGTCAGGATTACACATGATTTTGCAGATACAATTGTAAAGGAGCAGAGGATTTGGAGCATGACATCCTGGAAGACAAAATAGTTAGGATAACAAATAAAATAACCTTTTCAGTAAAACTGACTAAAGTCCAATGAGGGTAAATTGATACTTAAGGAAATAAAGCTCTTCCAAGCATTCCTCATGAAAAGAACAGAAGTGAATTGAAAATTTGACATTCAAATTGAAGAGAAGAAGCACAGAAAGATAAAGAGAGGATAATTGATAAGGAAATGAATAGGGTCAAGTGGTTTCCATTCCCAAATGGGATAATTGTACCAGTAACAATTCAGTAATTTATCATCATTTGGAAGTTAAAAATCTGGTTAGAGAACATAGGCATGAGATTATTGTGTTGGAATGATCACAAAAGTAAAAGAGAAGAGTACAAAAGGGGAATATATTAAGAGGAAAAAGGAAAAAAGAACAGGGAATGTAATCTCACACAAAAGAGTCACATAAAAAAAAAGGTTATACAATGAGAGAAATGAGGAGGAGAGAGTAGGTAATGTTTGAAGCTCCTTTTCAATTTCATTAGTTCAAAAATATTCTTTCCTCTTTGAACTAGTACAGATGCAAGTGAGGTTCAAACATTGCCTTCTCCCTCATGACCATTTCCCTCTCCATTGTAAAAAGTCTTTCCTGTGTGACATGAACACAAATATTGGCTGAGGCAGAGTTGCACAAAGTTCTCACCCTCACTCGCTCTTCCAGAGTCATCAAAGTCCAGTGGCAAGACAAAAGTTAGGGTGATTGGTGATGGCCCAGGATGCAGTGGATGACCTTGGCATCTTTAATATCTGATCAAGCTCTAAATGCTCCACAGCAGCTGTTTCAGTTTTCTTGATGTCCTTTGGAACAAATTGTTCTCATCTACCCGTTCCACCGTAGACATCCCCCTACCCCATCAATGGTTTGAAACCTAATGGCATATGGGATGTTCAGGGAGGACAGACACCTCTGGTGTAATAACTTGCTGAGTCATTTTTCAGGGCTGCTTATCTACCTTTGGTACCCATCTGGCACCCAAATCTTATCTGTAGCTACCAAAAGATATAGTATGTGTAATGGCCATATCCTGGTATAAACTTCATGCCTGAAATACTAAACTAGGGTGAAGGTAACATATATACACACACATGAATATACACATATGCATATACATTTTTTACATTTAGATGCATACATAATACCGTATAATATGTATATTATCATCACAAATATTTTGTATGTATGTGTATATACACACATATGCACAGAGTTTGGGATAGAAATTAATCTTTTCCAAGAGGTCAGTAGATTTGGAAAGTACTTAGAGAATGATGGTGGAGGGATTAAGATGAAGGGTATATTAAGGTAGGAAAGGCTAAGAAGCAAAAATGATTTTTGAGAAAGCTATGAAGTTAAAAAGCAGATGGTAAATATGATAGAATGGGATTGAAAGAAATAAATTTAATCATAATTGTAAAGGTGAATGGGATGAACTCATCCACATAGAAGAGTATATCCGAATGGATAGAAAAACAGAATCCAACAGTACATTATTTAGGAGAATCTTACCTGTCATAGAAAGGTATACACACAATTTAAGTGACTGGAGCAGAATCTATTATGCTTCAACTGATGGAAAAAAGGCAGGGGAAATATTCATAATCTCATGCATAGAAAAAATCAAAAAATGGACCTAATTAAAAGAAAGAATCAGAAACTACATGTTGCTTCAAAAATGCCATAAACAATGAATTGATATCAATACTGGACGTATATGCCCTAACTGGAATAGCATTTGAAATCTTGAAGGAAAAGTTACAGGAGGAAATAGTAAAAACTAGCCATATGAAAAAATGCTCTAAATCACTAATAATTAAAGAAGTACAAATAAAAAACCTCTGAGGCTCCACTTCATAACTATCAGATTGGCTGACATAACCAAAAAAAGTGAAATGATAAATTCTGGAGTGAATGTGGAAAAACAGCAGTGAACTGGTTGAACCATTCTGCAGAACAGTTTGGAACTATCTTCAAAAGGGTATGAAACTTGAACTTAATGAGGCCACTCGTTGTTATGTAATCTTTGTCATTGTGTCCAATTCTTTGTGATCCCATTTGGGGTTTTCTTACCAAAGATACTGAAGTTGTTTGTCATTTCCCTGTCCAGCTCATTTTACAAATAAGGAAACTGAGGCAAAGAGGGTTAAATGACTTGACTATGATCACTTGACTAGTAAGTCTGAGGCCAGATTTGAATTTAGGTCTTCTTTACCCCACATTAGACACTCTATCTACTTCACCATCTAGTTTCCCCAGGGCAATACCACAAGTAAACCTATATTTCAAGGATATTAAAGAAAAATTAGTAGGCCCCACATGTGAAAAAATATAGCAGCTCATTTTGTGTTGGCAAAGAATTGGAAATTGATGAGATGCCCATTAATACGGGAATGCTGAAGAAGTTATGATGTATGACTATGGTGGACTAATATTTTGCTCTAAGAAACAGTAATGTGAAAGACAACTACTTTGATCAATAACAATGATCCATAAAAATTAGAAAGAACTCATGATGAAAAATTCTATCCACCTCCAGAGAGAAAACTGATAAATGCTGAGTGTGTATTAAAGCACGTTTTTCCTTTCTTACATCATTAGTATGACAATATGTTTTGTATTACCTCATACGTAAGTAGTGTCGAATCTCTTGCATTTTAAATCAGTAGGGGAGAAGGTGAAGGCAAAGAGAGAATTTGAAATTGGAAAGAAATATAAAAAAATGACCTGACATAAAGTTGTTTTCTTATGATTTTCTTTTAGTCATAAGAGAAAGTCGCTTCACTAGTAGTGCTGGTTGAGGGGCAGAAATCTAGCTCCCTCAGGCTCTTTCCTAGATTTTTGGAGAGAATAAGTTAAGAACAAGATCACTTGGAGTGTTACCGAATAGGTACCTAATTTAGTTATTTAATATGTATATGGGAATCCAAACACTGTCGGTACAATCTCATTTGAGGTGTCCTGGAAGCAATTTAATGGTTCATCTCCAGTAGTCCAGTCCCTGTTAGTGCCTTTTTGTCTCATATGACCTTCTCTTCCCTATGTATGTTTTGTATGTAGAACATTGTTTATACATGACAACATATCATCTCCTCTATTACAATGTTAGCTTCTATAGAGCAAGTACCCTGTGTTTGCCATTCTTATTATTCCCACCACTATGGACAGTTGCTGGTATGCTTTCACCACCTATTAAATTATTCTGGACAATGATGACAAGGTTAGTAAGTATTTACTGCCCACCAAATGCTCATGGACAAAAATAAAGTCACTACTTGAGATAGAGAGCTTTGAATAATGTGAAGGTCTAGAGACCGATGAGCTAGCTATTCATTTTAAACCCTTGATTCTACAAGTGGCTGCCATAATCTGCCCCTAGATGATATTAAACACAGACCATACAATTTACTTTTGACACTGGAAACTTATGTTACATATTCAATTATGACTCCTAGGTCTGCTGAGTCCTGGATGTGTGCTCATCTGTGTACACATGTTTATATGCATGTGTGTGTGCATGTGTCTGTGTCCATGCTTTTCTGTGTGTGTTAGTATCTGTGTGTGTGACCATGTGTGTGAGTGTGTGTGTGTGTGTGTGTGTTGAGAGAGCCCCAGTCTCAGTTTCTAAATGGTCTTGGCACAGGTATTGATTGTGGTTTTAGGTCTGCTCATTATTATAACCCAATAGGCCTTTCAGTGCCTATAATAAAAGTAATGACTATTTAGGAACAAGTAGAGATCATAAAGGCTTAGAGAAATTACTAACTATAAACATTTCTTCAGCCATTTAAGTGAAGGAGGAAAAAGAGCCTTTTATTTTTTTACAATGCACTGTTTATTTTAGAGATTGCTTTGCCCTAGATATGCTCTTCTTTGTGCATTTAAAGTCCTTCTCCATCACTCCCCTTCATTTATTCTACAATCCTATTGAAAGAGCTTTCTTGATATTCCTCACACAGGACATTCCATTTCCTCTCTCCATGCCTTTGCAGGGCTGTTCCTGGACCAAACACCTATTCCTGGAATTCACTCTCTCTTCATTTCCCCCTCCTGGAGTCTTTGGTTTCTTTCAAAACCCATCTCATGATCAACTTTCCATTTGAAGTCTTTCAACCCACCTTCCCCCAAACTCTGCCAATTATATAACCTTTATTTTGTTTTAATCTTCTTCTTCATCAAGTGTTTACTAAGTGGTTCCAATCACTGTAATCTATACTCTAGGTACAAGGATAAGCAAGCAGGGCAGCACTTCTCTTTAAGGTTCTTACATTCAAATGGAGGAAGAGAGTAGCTAAAGAGGTGGCCTGCTGGAGTGGGCTCAGCAGCATGGTACATGACATGAGATGGAGGTGACATGGAAGTCTGTATCCAGGCAAAATCAATCAGAATATGACCTATGAAAACCTGTTGTCTCAAACAGAACCTAGGCCATGGATGGTGTTCTGCTGTACTGAGGATGAACCCTTTAGATGTGCATAGCGTAGGCAGGTTAAAGAGTGTGCAAGGGCCTATCAGTCCCAATCTAAAATGTGCTCCTTCGAGGTGAGAGTGTTTTGTAATTTTCTTTTCATCTTCAGTTCCTGTCACATGTCATATACAATAATACCTCGTTAATTGATTGACTTGTAGATACAGTTCAATAACCTCAAAGGGAACTTTCAAACAGACTTGAAAACCCATCATGCTCAAATCTGTATTATGGGCATAAAAAGAGAACTAATATTTTGATTCAAAGGGATTTATCCTACTGCCTTGGTTGCTTTAAATACAATGTTCATGAAAAGGTTTGTCTTCTGCTTGTCCTCTTGCTATAACCAGCATTGTATAGAGATGAAAATGCATAATGTCATTGAAGTTCCATGATAACCAAAGCAGGCACTGTCTAGAAACTTAGAAAGCTTACAGAAATTCTCACAGTGATTGAGTTGATAGAGCTAAGTGTCACAGACTGGATTGAACTCTCAGGATTTTTTGCTATTGTGAAAGTTAGCACAGTTTGCTGGATACTGGATTGACTTCTTGAGGGGAGGAATGTTTTTGTTGCCTTTTTTTGTGTCCCCTGTAGGTAGCACATAGTAGACACTAAACATGTACATGTTTCCCTGTTGACTCGGCACCTATGGCCATGTAAAGCCCCAGCCAGTTTCAAGACAGTTAATAAGGATATTTCAGCAAGGAATTTCCTCATGGCCTTTAAGTCTTGAGAAAATTCATAAAAACCTCTAAAACCTGTAGCCTTTCTGGTTATAAGAAAACTTTCACTCATGGATCAATAAACAGAAGGCCCTTTAATTTCTTAGGCATCCAATATTCTTGCTTCCAGTTTGAAGTCTGGCAGTTGTTGCATCATCCTTAATAAAATTTTCATGCTTCCAACATTCATGAATTTCCACTTTTCCTCTTCTGCCTTGACTTCCTTTTCCTTCATTTACCTCTGTATCTGTCTCCCTTCCACAATCCCCATAGAACAAAGGATGTCTAATTTGAACTCTGGGTCTTCCAATTCAGAGGCATGTAGCCTGGGGCAAATTGTTTAAACTTTCTCCTTCACTTTCCTCTTCTATAAAATGAAATGTAAAGCAAGATGAGCTCTTCCAACGACCTTATCTTGCTCAGACACACCACACCACTTCCTGGCCATCTCCATGATATTTTATCTTCCTTTCAGCTTCAAGCATGGGCCCAGAACTCAAGCTTCCACCCTTACAACGGGAATCTAATTGATGACTACTCATATTTACTTTCTTGAATCAAAACCAGTCACACAAATTCCCTAGTCATCTCTTTGTCATCCCCCAGGATATCTGTTTTCCTTGCTCAAATGCCTTTCCAACTCCAGCTTTGAAAATAGTAACAAAATCAATATTAATTTTCCTGGAAAGAAAGTACTAATATTCCACCATAATTCAAATCCTCATTCTCTCACACACACTACCATACAAACACTTCTTTATACACCACTTCTGTAAATACATTGTTTTCCCTTATTAACATATCATTTCTTTGATCACAGGCAATGTCTTGGCTCCTTGTATTTACACCCCTATTATTTAGCACAGTGGCTAAAATGTAATAAATGCTAAGTAAAATTTTTTCAGTCATTCTAAAGTACTCTTCATTCTGTGATATCCCATGAATCTCTAGTCCACAGTCAGATTCAGAGTACATTGGATGACTAGTTGATGACAAAGATGTCATAACCTGCTTGCTTCTTCTTTCCAAGTTCCAATCTTATCTTCTACTTCTTCAACTCTGCCCCAATCAGACTGTTGTATTATGCAGATATAAGTACCTCCTACTCAACATCCCCATCCACAGGCTCCCAGGAGGAATTATCAAGTTAAACTGAAGCACCCAATTCACTAATTATTGAGTATCATAACTTGACTTGTGAAATATAGTATAAAATAAAAGGATATTGTCACTTATCAAGCTTATTTTTGCTTTGGGGATAGACAAAATGTATATGTATGAAGTAGAACCATTTTGGAAGAACAGAATTCTCCATCTGAGAGGTTTTCACAATCTGAATTACACCTCTAATTTGACTTCCCAAAATTACAGTTGTGCAAAATGTTTGCAGAAAAATAAGGTTAAATTATAAGAGCACCTATGTGGCACTGCTGAATTACAGGACTGCAGTCAGGCAGACTCCTTCCTGAGTTTAAATCTGGCTTCAGATACTTATTAGCTTTGTGAATTTAGGGAAGTTACAGCTTGGTATGGGAGGCACAAAAAATACTGAAGAAAATACCACTTTAAATAACAGGATAGTAAATGGTAAAATAGGTCTAAAAACCAAACACGGAGAAGAATACCTCAAAAGTAGAATTGGCTAAATGGAAAAAGATATTAAAAATTCACTGAAGAGAAGAACTCCTTAAGAAATATAGAATCACCCAAATAGAAGGGAGGAACAAAAGACCAATGAAAACATCAATTCCTTAAAAATTAAAATTGTGCAAGTAGATGTTAATGAGTCTATAAGAAATCAAGAAGCAATAAAACAAAATAAACAGCATGAAAAAATGCAAAATATTTCATTAGAAATAACACTTGGCCTGGAAAATAGATCAAAAAGAGATAATTTAAGAATTATTAAACTATATGAAAGCAATGACAAAAAAGAGGCTACAGATCATCTTTCAAGAAATCATCAAGGAAAACTTCCTGAATATTCTAGAACCAGAGCATATAATAGAAATCAAAAGAATCCAAAGTTCACCTTATGAAAGAGATCCCAAAATTAAAACTCCCTGCAATATTATAAACAAATTCCAATTCAAGGAGAAAATGTTGCAAGTAGTCAGACAGAAACACTTCAAATATTATGGAGCCACAATCAAGATAATACAAAATTAAATAGCTTCTATACTAAAAGATCCGACAGCTTGGAATATGATATCCCAGAGGGAAAAAGAGGTTAGTGTCATAACCAAAAATCATCTACATAGGGAACCTGAGTATTATCCTTTCAGGGAAAAATTAATATTTACTGAAACAGAGGACTTTTAAGTCCTGCTGTTGAAAAGACCAGAACTGAATAGAAAGTATGTCTTTCAAATACAAGACTCAAGGGAAGCATAAAGATGTAAACAAGAAAGAGGAATCATAAGGAATTTAATAAGGATAAACTTTATATTCCACCATAGGAAGATAGCATTCATAACTTCTAAGAATTTTCACATTGTTAGAGTAGATACAAGGAGCATACATACCCAGAGGGCATGAGGGAGAGTTTAATATGGTGAGATGATATCTAAAAAGATGCAAAATTAAGGAGTAAGAAAGAAGAATACAAACTATAAATAAGACTGCATTGGGGAAAGGGGGAAGGGATAGGTAGAAAGTGATAAATTTTCTTACATACAAGAGATTTTATAGTGGAGGGGAAGATGAGGGATGTAGATGGGAGCACTTGAACCTTACTCTCATCAGAATTGACTCAAAAAGGGAATCACATACACACTCAGCTGGGCATAGAAATTTTTCTTGCCCTACTGGAAAATGAGGGAAAGGGAATAGGAGAAGGGGATGAGGGCAGTGATAACAGAAGGTAAGGAAGATTGGGCAAGGCAAAACATTTTTGAGTATGGACAGGGTGAAAGGATAGAGTGAGAGTGTACTGGATGAAAGGAAATACACAGTTAGTAATTATAACTGAAAAAAACCCAACACTTATCTCTGATAAAGGCCTCATTTCTCAGAGATATACACACACACACACACACACTCATATAAACATATATACATATATAAACCCATATGTGTATATATACATAGGAGAGAGAGAGAGAAAGACAGAGAGAGAGAGAGAGAGAGAGAGAGAGAGAGAGAGAGAGAGAGAGAGAGAGAGAGAGAGAGAGAGAGAGAACTGAACTGAATTTAGAAAAGTAGAAACCTTATCCTGTTGATAAATGATCAAAGGATATGAACAGGAAGTTTTCAGGCAAAGTAATCAAACTTATCTATGGTCATATGAAAAAAAAAAGCTCTATATCACTATTGATTAGAGAAATGCAAATTAAAATAACCCTAGGGAGCTCCTCAAACCTACCAAATTTGCTAATATGAATGAAAAAGAAAATGGAAAATGTTGTAGGGAATGTGGGAAAATTGAAACAGTATTACACTGTACATTGCAAACTGAAATAAATACTGCTATAGAGCAATTTGGAACTATGCCCTAAAGACTATAAAACCGTGCATACATACTCTTTGACCCAACAATACCACTACTTGGCTTGTATCCCAAAGAGATTTTTTTCTTTTTGGTTAAAGATTTTTATTTATTTATTTTTTTAATGTTCTACAATCACTACCATAAAACTTAGGTTTTCCTCCCCACACCTACCCCCCATCACCCCATTCCCTCCCCAAGACGGCACACAATTCTATATAGGGTCTACATATACTCTCCTTTCACTATAGTATGCCGTGTAGAGGAACTAAAATAAATGGAAGAAATCATATAACAAATCAAAACATTATACACACACACACACACACACACACACAGACACACACAAATGATCTGCTGTATTCTGCGAATGAATTCCATAGTTCTTTCTCTGAATGGGGAAGGCATTTTGCCTTATTATTCCTATTGGGAATTTTTTTTAAGTTCTTGAGTTGTTACGAAGTTCCAAGTCCACCAGAAAAAAACTCTCGCACACTGTGATCATTGCTGTGCACAAAGTTCTCCTGGTTCTGCTCCTTTAGCTCAGCATCATATCATATAAGTCCTTCCAGACCTCTCTGAAGTCTCCTTGTTCATCATTTCTTTTGACGCAATAGTACTCCATTACATTCATATACCATAATTTATTCATCCATTCTCCAAGTGAAGGGCATCCCCTTGATTTCCAGTTTTTGGCAACTACAAAGAGTGCTGCTATAAATATTTTTGTACATGTGGGACCCTTTCCCATTTTTATGATCTCTTGGGGATACAGTTCTAGTAGCAATATTGCTGGGTCAAAGGGTATGCACATTTTTGTAGCCATATGGGCATAGTTCCAAACCACTCTCCAGAATGGTTGGATGAGCTCACAGCTCCACCAACAATGAATTAGTGGTCCAACTCTCCCACACTTCTCCAGCATTTATCATTTTACTGTTCTGTCATGTTTGCCAGTCTCATAGGTGTGATGTGGTACCTCAGAGTTGTTTTGACTTGTATCTCTCTAATCAAAAGTGATTTAGAACTTTTTTTCATGTGATTATAGATGTCTTTAATTTCTTCTTCTGAAAATTGCCTGTTATATCCTTGGACCATTTATCAATTGGGGAATGACTTGGATTGTACATTTGAATCAGTTCTCTATATATTCTAGAAATGAGGCCTTTATCCCTGAGATTAGCTGTAAAAATTCTTTCCCAATTTACTACATCTCTCTGAAGTTTGGTTGCATTGGGTTTGGTTGTGCAAAACCTTTTCAGTTTAATGTAATCAAAATTATCCATCTTGCATTTCATAACACTTCCCATCTCTTCTTTAGTAAAAAAAATTCTTGCCTTCTCCATAAATCTGATAAATACACTGTTCCCTTGCTCCTCCAGTTTGTCCATGATATCAGTCTTTATACCTAGATCGTGTACCCATTTGGACTTTATTCTTGTGTAACGTGTCAGGCATGGGTCTATGCCTAGTTTCCACCACACTGTTATCCAATTTTCCCTGTAATTTTTGTCAAACAGTGAGTTCTTATCCCAGAAGCTGGGGTCCTTGTGTTTAACAAATAAGAGGTTGCCATATTCCTTGCCTACTGCGTCTTGAGTGTCAAGTCTATTCCACTTGTCTACCCTTCTGTTTCTTAGCCAGTACCAAGTGATTTTGATAATGCTGCTTTACAATACAATTTGAGATCTCGTAGTGTTAGACCACCTTCCCTAGCATTTCTTTTCATTAGTCCCTTTGATATTCTGAACCTTTTGTTCTTTCATATGAATTTTGATATTATTTTATCCAGCTCTAGAAAATAATTATCTGATAGTTTAATTGGTATGGCACTAAATAAGTAAATTAATTTAGGTAGAATTGTCATTTTTATTATATTAGCTTGACCTACCCATGAGCAACTGACGTTTTTCCACTTACTTAGATCTGATTTTATCTGTGCAAAAAGTGTCTTGTAATTGTGCTCGTATAGTCCCTGGGTTTGTTTTGGTGGGTAAACTCCCAAGTATTTTATAGTGACCACTCTAGCTTTAAATGGGATTTCTCTTTCTATCTCTTGCTGTTGGACTTTGTTATTAATATATAGGAATGCAGAAGATTTGTGAGGGTTTATTTTGTAACCGGAAACTTTGCCAAAGTTGCTTATTATTTCAAGTAGTCTTTTACTTGAATCTCTGGGATTCTCTAAGTGTATCATCATATCATCTGCAAAGAGTGATAACTTAGTTTCTTCTTTGCCTATTCTTATTCCTTCAATTTCTTTGTCTTGTCTAATTGCTACAGATAACATTTCTAGTACCATATTGAATAGCAGTGGTATTAATGGACATCCTTGTTTCACCCCCTGATCTTATTGGAAATGCATCTAACTTATCTCCATTGCACAATATTGCTTGCTGAAGGTTTTAGATAGATACTGCTTATTATTTTATGGAAAGTTCCCTTTATTCCTATGTTCCCCAGAGTTTTTAATAGGAATGGGTGTTGTATTTTGTCGAAAGTTTTTTCTATATCTGTTGAGATAATCATGCAGTTTTTGTAAGTTCTGTTGTTGATAATGATCGATAATACTGATAGTTTTTCCTAATCCTGAATCAGCCTTGCATTCCTGGTATGAATCCTACCTGATCATAATGTATTATTCTCCTGATAAGATGCTGTATTCTTTTTGCTAAAATCTATATTCATTAGAGAAATTGGTCTATAATTTTCTTTCTGTTTTGTCTCTTCCTGGTTTAGATATCAAAACCATATTTGTATCATAGAAAGAATTTGGGAGGACTCCTTCCCCAATTTTCAGAAATAGTCTATATAGTATTGGAATTAACTGTTCTTTAAATGTTTGATAGAATTCACTTGTAAATTCATCTAGCCCTGGAGATTTTTCTTAGGGAGTTCGTTGATGTCTTGTTCAATTTCTTTTTCTGAGATGGGGTTGTTTAAGTAATCAACTTCCTCTTCTGTTAATCTGGGCAATTTGTATTTTTTAAAATACTCATCCATCTCATTTAGATGATTGAATTTGTGGGCATAAAGTTGGGCAAAGTAATTTCTAATTATTGTTTTAATTTCCTCCTCATTGTTGAATTTCCTCACAATGTGAGTTCACCCCTTTCATTTTTGATATTAGTAATTTGATTTTCTTCTTTTTTTTAATCAAATTGACCAAAGGTTCATCAATATTATTATTTTTTTTCATAAAACCAAGTATTGGTTTCATTTATTAATTCAATAGCTTTCTTAATTTCAATTTTATTAATGTCTCCTTTGGTTTTCAGTATTTCTAATTTTGTATTTCTTAGGGATTTTCAATTTGTTCTTTTTCTAGCTTTTTCAGCTGCATGCCCAAGTCATTTATCTCCTCTTTCTCTATTTTATTTATGTAGGCATTCAAAGCTATAAAACTTCCCCTAAGGTCTGCTTTTTTAGTATCCCATAAGATTTGGTAGGTTGTCTCATTATTGTCATTCTCTTGAATGAAGTTGTTGATTGTTTCTATGATTTCTTCTTTAACCCACTCCTTCTTTAGGATTAGATTATTTTGTTTCCAATTGATTTTTCATTTATATTTCCACGGCTCTTTATTACATATAATTTTTATTGCACTATGATCTAAGAAGGATGTATTGATTATCTTTGCCTTTCTGCACTGGATTGTGAGGTTTTTATGTCCTAGTATATGGTCAGTTTTTGTATATATGCCATGTACTGCTGAGAAAAAAGTATATTCCTTTTTATTCCCATTCAATTTTCTCCAAAGATCTATCATATCTACCTTAACCAGAGTTTTATTTACCTCCTTAACCTCTTTCTTGTTCATTTTGAAGTTACATTTATGTAGTTCAGAGAGGGGGAGGTTGAGGTCCCCCACTAGTATAGTTTTGCTATCTATTTCTTCCTTCAACTTCCCCAACCTTTCCTCTATGAATTTGGATGCTATACCACTTGGAGCATACATGTTTAGTAATGATATTGCTTTATTGTCTATGATGCCTTTTAGCATGATATAGTTTCCATCCTTATCTCTTTTGATTAGATCTGTTTCTGCTTTTGCTTTGTCCCAGATTAGGATTGCTTCTCCTGCCTTTCTTACATCAGCTGAAGCACAATATATTCTGCTCCAACCTTTGACTTTTACCCTGTGTGTATCCCCTGTTTCAAATGTGTTTCTTGTAAGCAACATATTGTTGGATTACGGCTTTTAATCCATTTTCCTATCCATCTCCATTTTATGGGAGAGTTCATTCCATTCACATTCACAGTTATGATTACAATCTGTGTATTTTCCTCCATCCTCTTTCCCACCATTTGTTCTTTTAGCTCTGCCATCTCCCTGCCCCTCCTCAATAGTTTTCTCTTTTCACCGCCACCTTCCTGCAGCCTTCCCTTCCTTCTTTTAACCCCCCTCCCTTTTACTCCCCTATACCCTTGCTGCTTTTTCTCTCCCTTTCAGGTTCCCTCCCCTTTCTTCCCCCTTCCCCTCCTACTGCCTATAAAGCTGGTTAGGATTATCTACTTAAACTTATTGTTCCCTTCTTGAACCAAATGTGATGAGCATACCTCTCATACAATGCTCATCTCCCTCCCCTCTTTCCCTCTATTATAATTTTGTGCTTCTCCCTGTGGTGTAATTTACTGTTTTCTGCTTCCTCCTTTTCACACCTCCTGTTACAATCCCTTCGCATACTTAAATCATATTTTTAACATAACATCATTTACTTTATACTTGTTGCCTCTGTGTTTATCCCTTTTATATTTCATAATAGATGCACAATTCTCAAGATTAACAGGTATCATCTTCCCTTACAGGGAGGTAAACAGTTTGTCCAAATTGAGTAACAAGTTTTTGTTTGTTTGTTTGTTTGTTTGTTTTTCCTTCCCCACACCTCCCAAATTCCTTTTTATGCCTCTATTGAGACCTGCATTTGAAGATCTAATTGTCTATTAAGTTCTGGTGTTTTTGTCAGGAAAGTCTGGAAATCTCTTCCTTCGTTGAATGGCCGTCTCCTTGACTGAAATGTTGTGCTGGAATTTTCTGGGTAGTTGATCCTTGGTTGCAGTCCCAAATCCTTTGCCTTACGGAATATTGGATTCCAATTCCTTCAATCTTTTAATGTAGAAACTGAAAGGCCCTGTGTGATCCTGACTGTACCTCCTTGATATTTGAATGATTTCTTTCCGGCTGCCTGTAGTATTTTCTCCTTCACTTGATAGTTCTGGAATTTGGCAATGATATTTCTTGGGGTTTTGAGTTTGGGATACCTTTCAGGAGGTGAACGATGGATTCTTTCGATAACTATTTTGCCCTCTAGATCTAGCACTTCTGAGAAATTTTCCTTGATGATTTCCTGGAAGATGTTGTCCAGACTCTTTTTTTCATCACAGTTTTCTGACAGGCCAATAATTCTTAAATTTTCTCTCCTGGATCTATTATCCAGGTCAGTAGTTTTTCTAACTAGATATTTTACATTTTATTCTGTCTTTTCATTCTTTTGATTTTGTTGGACTGATTCTTGCTGTCTCATTGAGTCATTAGTTTCTACTTGCCCAATTCTAATCTTTATCAAATTGTTTTCTTCATTTAACTTTTGCATCTCCTTTTCCATCTCTGCAATTGTTCCTTTAAGGAGTTATCTTCTCTGGTTAATTTTTGTACTTCCTTTTCCATTGTCCAATTTTCCCAGTTAGGTTTTGTGTTTCCTTTTCCATCTGTCCAATTGTTTCTCTTAAAGAGTTATTTTCTCCAGTTAATTTTTGTTCTTCCTTTTCCATTTGTTCAATTTTCCTTTTCAAAGAGATGTTCTCATCAGTGAATTCTTTTTTTATACTTTTAAAATCATTGGCCAGTTTTTCTTCTATTTCCTTCTTCAGCTGTTCTAGGAGAGCTGTTTGTGCATGTGAGCCGTTCATAGTTCCTTCTGAAGTTTCAGATGGAAGTACAGTCTTAGTACTCACCTCTTTGGTATTTGTGTTTTGATCCCTATCCCCATAGAAAGATTCTGTGTTTTTTTGTGCTGATTTTGCTTTTTCTTGTTCATGATTGTGATTGTGTGTTGTGGCTTCTGGTTCCTTCACTTAGAAGCTGCAGAACTTGCTGTTGAACTGACTTGTGTGAAAAAGTTAAGAGCAGGTTTTTGTTTTGTGTTTTCCTGATAAGCCCTAGGATTAGCTTATTAAGTGTTGGGGAGGGGTGGTCTGGTCATGGGAGAGCTCCTCAGCTGCACTGAGGCAAAGGCAAGCTTAGGGGATGGTGATCCCAGCTGCCCTATTGTCCTCCCATTTCTCCTGGAGTGCTGAGGTGTGCCTAGATCCTAGTTTGAGTTTCCACCCCTCTTGGGGCTCCTCTCCTGGCCCTGAGGCTTGCCTTGGTCCTAGTGCGAGTTTTCTCAGCCCTTGGTCCTCTATCCTTCTGGTTTGCCTCCTCCACAGTAAAAGGAATCCCACTTAACTGCTTTCCTAACCTCAGGTGTTATGAAACTATTTGCCCTTCTGCTGTTCCTGCTAATCCAGGATTTTTCTGGGAAACTATTTTTATGGTTCTTTCAAGGTCATCAAGGGAGGAGGAGAGAGCATTTACTGATCACTCCACCATCTGGCTCCCAGAAATTCAAGTAGGTGACTTACTGATGTTTATTCTTCAAGGTCAAAGTCTCAGGAGCTGCTGCACTGATATCTGGAGCTCAAGGACTGTCACTGGCTCTAGTCTGCTGGTCTCCCACCCTCAGCTGCCACTCTACCAGTTCCTGCCTGCTGCTGTGTCAGGTTTCCCGGGGCCCTCCTGCTCTACTGTGCTGGATGTGCTGCACTGTGAGCTGTGGGTTCAGCCCTGTGGAACAGATCTTTCCCATGGACCTTCCAGTCTGTCTTGGCCTCCGAATCTGCCACAGTCTGTCTCCCACTAGATTCCGCACCTCCAAAATTTGGTCAGATTGTCCTTTTAGAGGTATCCGAAGGAGTTTGGCTAAGAGCTTAGGTGAGTCATTGCTCTCACTCCACCACCTTGGCTCCGCCCCATCCCAAAGAGGTTTTAAAAAAGAGAGGGTGGAAGGACCCATAAGCACAAAAATATTTAGAGCAGCTCTTTTATTGGTGGCAAAAAAAATGGAAATTGAGGGATGCCCATCAGTTGAGGAAGCTGGAAGAATTGTGCTATGTGATAGAATGCTATTGTGCTATAAAAAATGATGAGCAGCATGCTCTAAGAAAAAGGAGAAAAGAATAAGCTTCAAATGCCTAAGAGACCATCTTATAGAGAAGGGATTCAGAGTGGCCTGGTGGACCTTGGAGAACAAAATGAAAAACATTGTAAGGATGCTTTAGAGAGGGCAAGTTAGTTTTTTGGTTTTGTTTTTGTTTTGTCCTTTGGTCCAGGAAAAACAGGAAGAAAAATAAAAGAAACAAGCAAAATTTGTTAACAATTAGAGCTCAAGAAAGGCAGACATTATTCAGAACCAGTGCCCTCTCAAATGGCTCTGCATGTGTTTAATTTGTCATGTAAGGTCATGACTATCAAGCAGAATCCATCCAGAAGCATCCCAATAGCCCCTTGGCCTTGCCTGAGATCTGTGACATGGGCAGATCTCTTAGCCTGAGGCCGATAATCTGAAGCATGATGGAGACATGACTGGAATTGATGTTGTCACTGATATTATATCAGCTGTGTGATAGGGTCAGTAAGTCATAATCACAACAATTAACTCTTTGCGTAGTGCTTGATTGCAATAGCCCATTTATCTTCAGAACAACCTTGGGACAAACTATTATCAGTTATGTTGTTAAAACCATTTTTATCCCCATTTTATAGATGAAGGAATAGATATTTTTTTATTTTATTTTTTTTATTTATTTATTTTCAGTGTTTCAAAATCACAACCCAGATTTTTTCGTTCCCTCCCTGCCCTCCTTCTCCCATACCTTCCTCCTCAGTCCCTGAGATGGCATACGATTGTATATAGGTTCTACACATACATTCCTATCAAATACATTTTCACCATAATCAGGTTGCATAGAAGGATTAAAACAAATAGGAGAAATCATATAGCAAGTCAAAACGTAATACAAAGGAAATAATCTGCTACAATTTGCCATTGAATTCCATAGTTCTTTCTGTGGATGTGGAAGGCATTTTGCCTTAAAAGACCATTGGGAATTTTTTAAATCCTGGCATTGCAATGAAGTTCTAAGTCTATTAGAAAAAGTCCACGCACACTGTGGTAGTTGCTGTATACAGAGTTCTCATGGTTCTGCTCCTTTTGCTCAATATCAGACCATACAAGTCTTTCCAGGCCATTCTGAAGTCTTCCTGTTCATCATTTCTTATAGGGCAACAGTATTCCATTACATTCATATGCCATAATTTATTCAGTCATTCTCCAATTGATGGGCATCTCCTTGATTTCCAGTTTTTGGTCACCACAAAGAGTGCTGCTATAAATATTTTTGTACATGAGGAAACCTTTCCCATTTTTATATGAGGAAGCAGATTCTAAAACTTAGAATGTGTATGTTGCTATCATGCTGCAAAATATTTATTCAATTTTCTCTCAGTGACACTTTAGCAGGTAAAGTTTGCCATAGTCTCCAAGTCTTTTCTTCTTGCTGCTTCAGAATGACTATATTTTTCGAATTCATGCTGTATTTTAACCATTGTCCCTTCAGAAAGATGTATGGTTAGCACATACCATATATTTTTCTCTTAAGGAGATTTCATTTTCTTCTCCACTTGTTTTGTGCTCCCTCAGCCAATTTCTGAAAAATTGCAAGTCGCTGCAATCCAGCTGAACAAAAACTGAGTAGGATATTAAGCTCATTTGGCCTTTCTAAACCCTTTCTCGACTTCCTTTTCTGGGCATCTCCCCAGTGGGAAGGAAGGTACTAAAGCTTCTATGCAGAGGTCAGAGAAAAAGACAATTTGCCCAATGACTTCACAGCATCCTTCTCTGGCTCCACATGTACATTCCATCTGGGGACAACTGCCAGGGAGATGCCATCCAAGTTACATTAGGCCAACAAATAAAGCCTTGGACACTTTGGAACACAGATGATTCACTGGGTTAATTTCACAATTTACCTTAACCAAGACTCTGGAGAGCAGAAGCAGTCTGACGTCAAATGGGTAATTTGCAGGACCAATGATGATTGAAACCATGTGCTACGTAGGAAGGCCAACAAAAAGGTAATTTGGAGAGCAATGTCCAGGGACAAGCTAAAAGTCAGTATTTCAATAGTGAAAATATTATTAATGAAAATGCTGTGGAAAGAGGCCTGACCTTGGTGACAAGGTAACCTAGGGACAAGTTTTACTGTTGACACTTACTGACTGGGCAATCCTTATTCAATCACTTTTCTTCAATGCCCCCCAAGGACTTTTAGGGGGAAAAATGTTCATATTTACTTATTCATCCCTCCGCTCCTCTCTTTGTTTGTAAAAAGCATTTATAATCTTCACTTTCTCCTACTACTCCAATTGAAAAGTTAAAAAGAAAAAAGACCCTCATAATGAAGATACGTATTAGAGCAAAATAAATGTCTACATTGTTCAGCCTCCAAACTGTGCATTTCATTCTAAGTTCCAAGTCCCTCACTTCTCTGTAAAGAGAGGACCAGTTCTCTTATTGTCAATCTCAAATTAGCATGGCTGTACAGGATTTCATTATTAGGGAATCCTATGCTGACAACGTCATAGCTCTAATAAAACAATGATAAAAATAATGATGCTGATGTTAACAACAGCAGCAAATGTTTTATGACACCATAGGACTTCCACAGGGCTTTGTACCTTGAGGCTCACGATGATACCACAAATTAAGTATTATCTGAAATATTTCCCCATTATATAGGAAAAAAAGTAAGGCTCAGAGAGATAAGGTGACTGGATCATGATCCCAAAGCCAATGAGTATCTGTAGCACCAACACAGTATTTACAACACTTATGGTAGCCATGAATACGCCAGTGCAATTCTATATCACAAAGTACAGCAGACTCTCCACATGGAAGACAGAACAAAAACATTTATTCAGATAACAGAAAGCCAAATCCATCACAGTAACAAAGAAATTCATCACAGTAACCAAGAAGCCTATATACATTATCAGGCCTTCACACAAAGAAACAAACACTCATGAGCCTAGCTGTCTGCCTTCCTCTCTCCCTCAGTTCTGACTGCTCTGACCAAATTACTCTCAGCTCTTCATTAACTCTACCTCCTCCTGTTTTACCCTTTCCTGTTCCATATGACTTGACTCATATGACTCAGGCAGGTCACATGGGCCTATTAATGAATGGGAAAGATCTTCTCATTTAAAATACCATTACAGTATCCAAAGTGGAGTTTGATCCCAAATCATCCTGACTATCTACTATACTCATTATCTTTTGTCTATATGCCAGTGGGTAGCCCTGCCCAATAATCATAGCTCAGACTAGAAGATACTTCGATTGTGTGCATCATCACTACCTCTGAGAAATAGATTATACAAATGTAATTATTCTTACTTTACGGATAAAGAGGAAACTCAGACTGATACAAATGAATCCATTTGTTCCTGATTACAAAGCTAGTAAGTGGCCAAACTAATAATAAACATAATTGTCATAATTATAACTGACATTTATATTTTTATTGTCTTTAACATTTATAAAAATTTCTTTCTATCATATCTCCCCTCCCTCTCACTGTTAAAATTTACTTTTATTGAGAATAGAGATTTCCATTCATTACATTTTGTACCTAAAGGGCCTATCATAGGCCCTAGCACACAGTAGGCCCATAATAAAAGCTTGTTTATTAGTTATCTCATTTGAGTCACACTCTAATACTGTAAGATAGGTTCTATTGTTATCATCATCTACAGATGAGGAAACTGAGGTTTTGGGAGATTAAATGAGAATATAGTGTCTAAGTATAAGAGGTCATATTAGAAACTACATCCCTCTCAGCCAAAAGAGAGAGCAGACTTTCCAGCACACTGGACTATTATGGATTGATCCAGACACCAGACTAGTGCTCATCCACCATCATGCCTAGGTCACTGTCTGCTATCATCCCACGCTGAACTTCGTAAGAGATAGAAGAAAACTGGATATGGCTCTCGAATGTCCTGAGGAGCTTTGTTTAAAATCTACTCCCCATAAAGCACATGAGGGGAAGGGGTTAATGGTGGAAATGAAATTTCAACAAAAATCTAAATATTTACCAGTGCTTTCTTACATTTCATAAAATTACTAGTGGAGGTGAAACAGGGAAAGACAAAGAATTATTCAAGTCTTGGATCTATTATGCTGGTGCTCTTGCTATTCTAAGTTATTTTTGTTATTTAATTAATAGGGCTTCATGTATCAGAAAAAATGAGATGCCCAGTTACATACTGAAAGTAAGAAAGCTATGAAAAGAGTTTTGTATGTTTCTTTGTGCATGTGTGAATTACCCAAGGAGTTCTAGATTTCTATGTGTCCCCTGATGATTACACAAGAATTAGTGAGTTAAAATAATGGAACAAATTTATGCTTGATATAAAGAAAATACTGGTAGAAATGAATGGTTTTCACAATTGGAATGGCCAGCCTGGGGAGGTGGTGTGATAGCCCTCTGTTAAAAGGCATTGTGGCAAAGCTGTGATGGCTATTTATTGAATATGTTATAAAGGAAAATTCTGTTTCACCACTCAGTCATGCTTGAGGCCTTTTCCAATCCAGGGATTCAATGAATTTGTGATTTTGTGAACATGTGAAAATACTACATAGTCTGACAAAACAACAACGTGGATCAAAAGAAAAAATAGCAGATCTATACTCAAAGAACCTGGGCTCAAATCCTTGCTCTGTCATTGAGTATTCATGTGTCCCAAGGAAAGCCATCCATCTTTTCCAGGTCTCAGATTTTCATCTGTCAAATGAGGGGTTAAACTAGAAGACCCATAAGGTCCTGTGGAATTTTAAGTATCTGATCCGCATTTAAAAAATCATTCACAGTTCAGATTTCAGCTTCTTGAGTGTGTGTGCTTGTGTGTGTGCACGTATGTGTGTGTGTGTTTTCCTTGTGTCTGCTCAGTAGTTAACAGTATGTCTTAGAAGAGCTTCCTTAAAATCATTGTATTACTTTGCAATCTTTCAATTTGCAGTTATTCACAGATGCATCAAGTGTAATGGGATCCATTCAGCCAGCCGTCCTCCTTTATTGGCGGTGTTTTATGATGGTCAAGGACATACTCTCATATTCTTGGAATGCTTCCCACTTTCAATCACCATGCCAATGATCACTCAGGATACAAGTGGATTCTTTTTATTCAGAACAACCAGGTGGTTGAAGAGAGGTGGTTAATAAGCAATCAGCTGAATCAAAAGCAATAATGAAGTGTCTTGAGTTTTTGTACTGTATTGCTTCATGCATAATATCTATTCTGTGAGTAAATATATAGCATGCTTCGCCAATGAATGACTTTGCTGATACCACATTTCTCTCTTTGTGAGGAGATTCAGTTTCAAGGCTCTTACTGCCAGGAAAGGCTCAACATCTGCTGGAAGGAGCTGTGGGTCCCTGGTTGTCACAATTGCAGTGTTGAGGTTTCTTCTAATGTTTAACTGTTTACAATGGTGCTAGTAAATGAAACTCATATTCACAGGGAAACAAACGCAAGCAACTATAAGAGAATTAAGTTTAAATATGTATTTTAATTTATTATCCATCCAGGAGAGAGGAAGAAAGGAAGAGAGAGAAAGAGAGAGAAAGAGAGAGAGAGAGAGAGAGAGAGAGAGAGAGAGAGAGAGAGAAGTAAACATATAAGGTACAAAGAAAGAAAGAAAAGGGAAGGTAGAAAGGAAGGAAAGAAAAAAACAACAACACAAACTTTGTAATAAGCAAAGAAAAATATCAAAGGCAAAACCCTTGAAAACAAATGTGAATATTCAATAAAAATATCCCCACATGGACTGTGTCCAATATCATGTGTCTCATTCTGTATACTTAATACATCACCTGTCTTTTAGAGGCAGGGTGATATTCTTCATTGATGGTCTTTAATGGGGGTTGCACATGGTATCAGTTACAGTTCTTTAGTATTTTAACTGCTTGTTTTTACATTTTTTAGTATAAGTTGTTCCTATTCTTCTCACTTTGCTCTTTTTCATTCCAAACACATCTTCCAAGGTTTCTCTAAAACTCTTAATTTGATTATGTGTCAATATTTCAGTATAACATCCTTTGTTGATTCATAGCAGAGCTTCAGACGTTGCAATTAGGATAGCTAAGCTTTCCAAGTTCATGCCACATGAAGATAAGCTGAAATAATGGACAGGTTTAACTTGGAAACGAGAAGACTTTAGAATACATGTAGTTTGTCTTCAAGGATACAAATTAAACTTTTCTTGAGGAGTGTCCAAGTTTTTTATTTGCATCCATAATTCCTTACATAGTTTCTTAAACATTGAAAAATTGATTGATTTTGTTTGGCCCCTATGGATTGTACCATGAAAAACGAGTAGAGGTTGAAAAGAGACAAATGTAAATTTGATGTCAAGGGCAATAAAACCCCCACTAAACTAAACTACACCAAAAAAAGAATTCATACAATGAATACCATTTTGGAAGCAAATGGAATTTTTTAAGATAGTGTTGAAGTTGAGGCAGAGAGTGGGCTGGGTTTTCTTCAAAATCTTGAAGTTAAGGGTAGATGATCATTTCCTGGGGATGCAGGGCAGAATTAATAGTAGGTATAGGTTCAACTAGATGAAATGGTGTATAGAAGTCCCTTCAGACTCTAAGATTCCATGATTCCAATATTGTTGGTAAAGCACTGATAGTAATAATTAGAGGATTTGAAGTACCTTTGATCAGAAGACAAGTTTTCGAAATCCAAGAGATGCTTATAAGTTGTGTTTGTTCAACAAATTCCATTTCTAAACAGATGTTTAAAAAATGAACTTCTTTGATACAGATGCAAAGCTATACACACATATGCATTTACATATACATATATATGAATTGTGTGCATATATGGACATACATATATGTACATGTATGTATGTTTATATATGGATATACATGTGTGTTTATGTATGTGCATACCTATATGTATGCATATGTGTGTACATATATGTAAATATATGTGTATGTGTGTGTATATAAGTATGTGTGTGTATCTACACACCACACACACACGCACACACACATAATGCAACCACAGGAGAACATCACCTGTATTAAATAAACACTTTTAAACAATTAATACAGACATAGTCTCCTCACTCTGGGCCTCCCCCTTCTCAGATCTTCAACCAGCACTGACAGTGGCCATTTGGGACACCATGGAGGAAGTCTAGTACTACTTTCAGAGTTCTAGTATAAGTCCATGGGTGCCTAGCCTCCTAACAGTAGCTTATGAGTCCTGAATAGATTGTTACTCCTTAACACTGTCAGTACAGTTTATTGCAACAAAAGTATTGACTAAAATGTAATAGCAAGAATAGTGGTTCCAAAATGTTTTCCCTGATCTATGAATGCTTTGTCCCACAAATACACAAATAGACTAAGAGAGAGACTAGGCACATGTTTCAAGTACATTAGTATCGAGGCAGAAGCCTAGGAACATAGCAGAGGGAGCTTTCAACTGCAGACCACGAGGCTTCCATGACTTTTCTTTACCTTAAGTCCTTGCAAACCGTGATGCCAGGTGAGTCATCAGTGATGGGCAAGGCACTCCATTGCTTAGAGGGGCTGCTTTCTCACAGAAACAAGTGTGGCCCTTGTACAGTGGCTCCATCTATCAAGCAGCTTTTCTCTGAGCAGACAGGTTAATGCTTTGATGGGCTGTCATTCCTGTTGGGTGGTTGCTGAGGTCACTCTTCTCTGGGTTTAACACTTCCTGGTCTAGATATGCAGGTCTGTATGACCCTGGATTGTGGCTAGGCGGGCCAGTTAGGTCACTTGGCCATGGATGCCAGGTTGTGAGGAGAAGGTCAATTCCCATCTGGGCTTACTGGCCAAATGCAGCATGATTCTCCCAGCCACTCCCGCAAAGCGAAACCAAACTATATGCGTGGCATGACAACACGCTCAGCTTCTTATACTGAGTGCAGATTTGAGGTTGTCTGATCGTTAGTGCTTTTCACTCATGAGAATTGGGCTGAAATTCCCTCCTCCCCCTAGAAGTTCATGCCTTAATAGGAAAGCTCTCTCAATCTGTCCCCATCCCCCTTCTTGTTGACTGCACTTGGCTCCTTATTGACTGACTGTCCTTGTCTTTGAAGAAACCTTTTATCCCTTTCAAAGAAAAGAGATTACAGATGGCTTCCCAAAGGTGCGAATATTTGGGCAGGAATCCAACGGTCGCCCAAGGGTGTCTTGTACACTTTTCTTTCTTGGAGAAACTGTTGCCCGATTTTCATTGAATAAACTTGGCCATATTCTTAGCCCCCTTTTTAAGTCTCTCATCTTGCTGTTGAAATCCCAGAAGCAGGATCCCCCTGACATTGCTGTGAATACACCATTTCTGGATGTATTCTAAACTTTAAAATATTTTAAAAGCTAAAGAACTGAGTGGAAAATACAAAGGAAAATCATAATTTTCAGAATCACAGAATCTCTTTGGCTTGTCATCATCATCATCATCATCATCATCATCATCGTCATAATCTTAATACCACCTACTGACCAATTATCTGGTGATGAATGTCTCCAAATGTATTTGGATAAGTGCTCAGTTCAAAGACATGCAAACCACTGAAAGACCAGTATTGAAAGTTCTTTCCAGCAAGGTTAGAAATACTGGAACTCACAGATCTCAGGTCCCTCAGTAGCCTATCTTTTGAGAAGACTGTGTTCACCAAGTCATACAGGAAGTAGACTAGGACTTTGTAATTCACTCCTGCCTCAATGTGGAAAGCTCTCTCTATTCTCTCTCTTTTTCTATGGACACACACACACACATATATTAGTGTATATATATGCATATACATATAAACACATATTTGCATTTAAGTGTATATGTATATACATACGTATACATGTTTATGTACGTATGTATGCATACATGCACAGGATAAAGAGGAAATAATTAACAGAGAGAAGGTACTGGAATTTAGAGGGGTTGGAAAAGTCTTAATGTAGAAGATGGGATTTTAGTTGGGAATTAAAAGAAGCAGGATGGGAGGTTAGTAATCAGTGTTGAGGATAGGAAGCATTTAAAGCTTGAGGGGGGCACCTAAAGAGAATGCCTAGAGCAGAGATATGGAAAATCTTCTTTGTGGAATATTCAGGAAGTTGGTATCACTGGAACAAAGAGTGCAAGTCAAGGAGTAATGTGTAGGAAGACTGGAAAGTTAGGAGGAGGCTAGATTATAAAGGTCTTTGAAGCAAAATAGAGACTTTTTCATTTGTTACTGGAGGCAATAGAAAATCAATGAAATTTACTGAGTAGAGGGTTGAAATTATTGGACATGATTTTTGGGAAAATCACATTAGTGGATGAATGGAAGATGGGAGGATGGATTGGAGAGGGGAGAGATTGAGGCAGGTTGGCCCACAAGGCGGCTACTACATTAGTTCTGGCATGAAGTGATAGGGTTGCACTAGGATGATAGAAGTGTCAGAATACAGAAATGGGGTATTTAAAGATTTAGTGAAGGTGAAGTCCATGTGCACTGGCCACAGAATGGATACAATAAAGGATGAGTGATTAGCCACAGCAAAAGTAGAAGGGGGAGACCTTTTGTTTTGGGGGGAGGGGGTTAATGAGTTCTGTATTGGACATATTGAAGCTAAGATGTCTATTGAATATTGAGTTCAAGATGTAAATGTACTAGAGTTCAAGAGAGACTGGGGAAAGAAAGATAGATTTTGAGTAATCAGCACAGACATAGTAATTAAACCCATGGAAGTTGATGAGATCACTAAGTGAAATAGTATTAAGGGAGAAGAGAAGAAGGCACAGAACTCTGAGGGACACCTGTGGTTAGAGGGAATGATCTGGAGGAGGATCCTGTCAAGGAGATAGAGGAGAAACTATCATATAGGAAGCACACCAGGAAAGAACAGTGTCCCAAAAACTAGAAGAGAAAAGAGAAGACACTCTTAAGGAGAAAAGATAGATAAAGTGTCAAAAACTACAGAGAGACCAAGAAGAATGAGCTTTGATAAAAGTCCATTGGATTTGGCAATTAAGAAATCATTAGTGACTTTAGAGTGCAATTCCAGGGGAGTCATAAGGTCTGAAGCTGAATTGTAAAGAGTTAAAAAGAGAATAAGAGTAAAGAAACTGGAGGGAACCCCTTATAGACAGCTTTTTCAAGGAGTCAGAGTTACAAAAGACAGATGAGAAATAGAATGATAGCAGCGATGTAAGTATTAAGTGTGAGTTTTTAGGGAAGACAAAGAAAGATTGATAGAGAAAGAGAGAGAGAGAGAGAGACAGAGAGACAGAGAGACAGAGAGACAGAGAGACAGACAGAGAGAGACAGAGAGACAGACAGAGAGAGACAGAGAGAGACAGAGAGAGAATGAAAATTTGTGAGAGTGGAAGCTACCAGAACATGGATTTGGAGAAGATAGAATAGAATGGGATAACTTGAACAAGTTAACATGTTGAGGAGTTAGCTTGGATAAGAAATAAGGCCACAATATCAATAAATATGTAGAATTTTGTTATAATTAAGCTTAATACAGATGCCACTTGTCATTGTGATCTTTTCTCCTTTCCATCTTCATTGAATTTGTAATTACATTTTCACCTAAGCCATTAAAAAGTTTAAAATAGCCATAACTAATAATGGTGATTCCCATGAAGCCCAGGACACCTGAAGGAGGTCACACAAGAGTTCCCCTCAGATCACGATTATGAATAATCCTGTAGTCATTGTGGTTTTCCTATGCTTGTTTTGAGGTTGTTTTAGATCTAAGGATTTATTTGTCTGGGAATCTCCCAGATTGGAAACTCCTTTATCCTACACAAATTAGATATTGTTTTACAAATTATACTCTACATAGAGATGTCTCTAGGGTTATACAGCTAGTAGGAATTAGAGGTGAAATGTGAATCCTATTTATTGTGCTAACAAGGCTACCTCTCTATTCATAAACTTCAAATCCTCTCTGTGGCATTTATATATTTTACTTTATTTTTTTAATATTCTAAATTTATTTAATTTCAACTTTCAAGAATCACTTCCATGTTTTACATTGTCTCCCTCTCCCTCTATGTTACCTCCCCAACACTGCATTCAATCTTATATGAGCTCTACACGTACATTTCCATTAAATGCGTTTTCATGTTAGTCATGTTGTGTAAAAGAATTAAAATGAATGGAACAAAATATGAGAAAAAAAACTAAGCAAAACCTAACATAAAAGAGAAAATAGTCTGCTTCATTCTGCATTTTGACTCCATAGTTCTTTCCCTGGATTTGGATGGCATTTTGCATCATGAATCCTTTGTAAATGCTTTAGGTCCTTGCACTGCTGTGAAGGACTAACTCTGTCAGAAACAGTCCTTGCATACCATGGCTGTTACTGTGTATCATGTTCTCCTGGTTCTGCTCACTTCACTCAGTTTACATATGTCTATCCAGGTATTTCAGAAATCCACCTGTTCATCATTTCTTAAAACACAATAATATTCCGTTACATTCATATACCACAACTTCCTCAGCCATTCCTAAGTGATGGGCATTCCCTCAATTTCCAGTTGTTTGCCATCACAAAAAGAGCTGCTATAAATATTTTTGTACATGTCGATCTTTTCCCCATTTTTATGATCCCTTTGGGATACAGCCCTAGAAGTGGTACATCTAGGTCAAAGGGTATGTACATTTTTATAACCATTTGGAAATAGTTCCAAACTGCTCTTCAGAGTGGCTGAATCACCTCACAGCTCCACCAACAATGAATTAGTGTTCCAACTCTCCCACATCTTCTCCAACATTTATCATTTTCCTGTTTTGTCATGTTAGCCAATCTGATAGATGTGATGTGGTACCTCAGAGTTGTTTTGATTTGCATGTCTCTAATAAATAGTGATTTAGAGCACTTTTTCATATGACTGTAGAAAGCTGTAATTTCTTCCTCTGAAAACTGCCTGTTCATGTATTTTGAACTTTTATCAATTGGAGAATGATTTTTGTTATTATAAATTTGACTCATTTCTCTATATATTTTGGAAATGAGGCCTCTATCATTAACACTAGTAAAAATTCTTTCCCATTTTTCTGCTTCCTTCCTAATCTTGTTTGCACTGGCTTTGTTTGTGCAAAAATTTTCCAATTTGATATAATTAAAATTATCCATTTTGCATTTCATAATATTCTCTATCTCTCGATTGGCCATAAATCCCTCCATTCTCCACAAATTTGCAAATAAACTAGTTCTCGCTCTCCTAATTATTTGAAAGTATTGGTCTTTATACCTAGATCATGCACCCATTTGTACTTTATTCCAGTGTACATTGTCACATGTTGCTCTATGGCCAGTTTCCCCCACACTATTTTCCATTTCTCCCAACAGTTTTTGTCAAACAATGAGTTCTTATCCCAGAAGTTAGAGTCCCTGCATTTATCAAACAGGAGACTACTATAGTCATGGATTACTGTGTCATATTTATCTAGCCTATTTCAATGATCTACCCCAATATTTGTTAGCCAGTACCAAGAGGTTTTGATGATTGCTGCTTTATAATACAATTTGAGATCTGGTAGGGCTTCCCTAGCAATTCTTTTCACCAATTATCATGGACCTTGTGTTATTCCAGATGAATGTTCACATTATTTTTCTAGATCTATAAGATATATTTTTGATAGTTTGATTGGTATAGCACTGAATAAGTAAATTAATTTGTCATTATTATTATATTAGCTCAGCCTACTCATGAGCAACTGATGTTTTTCCAATTAGTTAGATCTGACTTTATTTGTGTGAAAAGTGTTTTGTAATTGTGTTCATATAATCCTTGGGTTTCTTTTGGCAGGTAAGATCCAAAATATCTTATAGTGTCTGCAGTAACTTTAAATGGGATTTCTCTTTCTATTTCTTGCTGTTGAGCTTTGTTAGTAATATGAAGAAAAGCAGATTATTTGTGTGGGTTTATTTTGTATGCTACTACTTTGCCAAAGTTGTTTGTGATTTCAAGTAGTTTTCTACTTGACTCTCTAGGATTCTCTAAGAATATCATCATATCATCCGCAAAGAATAACAGTTTCTTCTTTACCTATTCTAATTCCTTCAATTTCTTTTTCTTCTCTTATTACCAAAGCTAACATTGATAGTACCATATTGAATAACAGTGGTGATAATGGACATATTTGTTTCACCCTGGATCTCATTGGAAATGCATCTAGCATATCCCCATAAAGTAAAATCCTTGCTGATGGTTTTAGGTAGATGCTACTTATTATTTTAAGAAAGGCTCCATTTATTCCTTTGCTCTCTGGTGTTTTCAATAGGAATGGGAGGGGGTGTATTTTGTCAAAAGCTTTTTCTGCATCTACTGAGATTACCATATGGTTTCTGTTAGTTTGTTGTTGATATTATCAATTATGCTGATAGTTTTCCTAATATTAAACAAGCCCTGCATTCTCGATATAAATCTTACCTGATCAAAGTGTATTGTTCTCATGATAAGTTGTTGTAATCTTTTTGCTAACATCTCATTTAATTTGTTTGCATCTATGTTCATTAGGGAAATTGGTCTATATTTTCTTTCTCTGTTTTGGCTCTTCTTGGTTTAGGTATTAGAACCATATTTGTGTCACAAAATAATTGATAGGATTCCTTTACCAGTTTTCTAAAATGTTCAATATAGTATCAGAATTAACTATTAACTATTCTTTGAATGTTTGATAGAATGCATTTGTAAATCCATCTGGACCTGGAGATTTTTTTCCTCCTAGGGAGTTAATTTATGGTTTGTTCCATTTCTTTTTCTTAGATGGGGTTTTTAAGTATTTTACTTCCTCATCCTGTTAATCTGAGTAATTTATAGTTTTTGTAAATATTCATCCATTTCACTTGTCAAATTTATGGCCATATAGTTGGGCAAAATAATTTAAAATTATTGTTTTAATTTCTGCTTCATTGGAGATCAATTCTCCCTTTTCATTTTTGATACTAGTGATTCAGTTTTCATCCTTTTTTTAAAAAGTCACGTTGTCCAAAGGTTTATCAATTTTATTTTTTTTCATAAAATCAGCTCTTTGTTTTATTTATTAGTTTAATAGTTGAATAATCCTGTCTGGCCAGTACAAAAGTCAGATGGGACGTGGAGGATGACAGTGGATTATAGACAATTGAATAAATTCACTCCTCCCTTGTATGCTACTGTTCCAGATACCATTACTTTAATGGAAGAGATCCAGAAATATAGTGAGACTTGGGAGGCAGTTATTGATTCAGCCAATGATTTCTTTACTATCCCAATAGATATGAAACTATTGGGACAAATTTGCTTTCACTTGGCAAGGCCAACAGTATACGTTTACATGCTTGCCACAAGAATATCTGCATAACCCCGCTATTTCTCATGGGATTGTAGCCGAACCTTTGGATGAATTAGAGCTACCTGGTGGACAGCTTGCCCACTACATAGATGATATTATGATACAGGGAAAAATGGTAGAGGTGAAAAAGAGTTTGACATTTTAATTGAGCATATGAAAGGGAACAGGTGGGAGATTAACCCTGCAAAGATTGAAGGGCCAGCTCAAACCGTAAAGTTTGTGGGTATGCAATGGATTGAGGGACTGAGGGAGATTGTCCCACAAGCCTGACAAAAGATCGGCTTAAAACCATACCTCTCAATAAATCTATTACAATGTTGAATTCAGTAATGGGTGCAATTACCACGGTGTATACTTGCTTAGGTAATTGTCCAATTTTCATCATTAGATTAACTTGTCTGGCTGAAGCCCCTCCCAATCCTGTGATGGTAATAGGAGTTCCAAGTTTAAGCTTTTCAGGGTTTCCATATATAAGGGAGGACTCCACTCAAGTATTTATTAATGCCCTGGTTATAGTATTTGATCCAGTTTTCCAATAAATGGTCAACATGATATGTGGTCTGTAACCAAAACATCAATAGTTACAGTCAGTGGTAAAATAGAGTGAGGGATATGACAGATTAACTGAAGAACAAAAGAGACATGCATGGTTTATTGATGGGACACCAAAAGAGTTGGGCCACAAAAGACACTGAAAAGTGGTAGCCTATAAGCCATGTACTAGGCAGATTTTAGAAAGTATGGGGATAGGTGGAAGTGATCAATATGCTGAACTTATGATAGTACATCAAGCTATCAAAGCAGAAGAGCAGTGTCTTATATTTACTGATTCATGGGTAGTAGCTCATGGGTTAGCTACATGGATTCTCATGAGGAAAAATCAAAATTGGGAAATCCATGGCAAACAAGTCTAAGGTAAATAATTATGGGAAGATGTATGGGACATATCTTTGGTTACTAATTTGTCAGTTTTTCATGTAGACACTCAGGTGGCCTTCACCATGCCAGAGCATGGGTACAATGCACATACTGATTAACAAGCAACGACTGCTACTCAACTATTGCCCCTACTCTAACACCAACTGATGATCTCTGGTACCAGCAAAATGGGTTCATCAAACAACTGGCCATTAAGGGGTCCAGGGCACACACAAGTGGGCACAAGACTGAGGTATTAGTCTCTCTCATTCATTGTTAAAAAAATAGTCAAAGAATATTACATATGACACTTGAAAAAGGGATGAATGGTTCCTCAGGTAGCAACTGGAGAGATAGCAAGGGGAAAAGTACTGGCCCAAATTTGGTCAATAGATTATATTGGACCCCTACCCCAAGAAAAAAGATGCAAATTTATATGTACTTGTGTTGACCCCTATTCCAGTATACTAGTGGCTTTTCCCTATAAGAATGAGACTGAGAAAAAAACACCTGTAAACTTTAGATATCATAAGTCTATATTATGGAATCCCAATCCAGATTCAAAGTGACAATGGATCACATTTCAAAGGTAATGAAATGAAGAGATATTGTGTATTAAACAATACAGAATGGATATATCATATTCCATACTATCCACAAGTGTCTGAGTAAATTGAAAGAATGATTGGATTTTCAAAACAACAGTTAAGGAAGT
The DNA here is from genome assembly GCF_028372415.1 of Notamacropus eugenii. Taxonomy (NCBI): domain Eukaryota; kingdom Metazoa; phylum Chordata; class Mammalia; order Diprotodontia; family Macropodidae; genus Notamacropus; species Notamacropus eugenii. Next base: position 534,532,314 of record NC_092873.1, read on the forward strand.
TAGGTTCTAATAATTCTTATCAACATTGGAAAGAAAAACTGTTTATTCCTTCATGTAATGTGAACAATAGACCTTTGGGAGGAAGTACACCTCTAGCCAGAATGATGACCCCAAATATGCACATTAGAAAACAACAAACACATAAGATTCCAAATGTTGAGTAAGGTACTGTGAGGCCAGATGTTCCAGCACCATATCCAGGGACCCCTGGTTTGGGAGGATATGATTTACATTGCTTAGTGGACTATTGGTTGGATCAGAGAGAAATAAGAACAATCTCTACTGGAATATGGATGGAAATCCTTAACAATCAGAACTACAGGCTCAAGGAATGTATGTATTGACTAGAGTGATAGATTCTAATAATCAAGGAGAAATTATTGTGACATTCCAAAATTTTGGTGATGAACTCATAGAGTTTTGTAAAAATGATAGAATAGTTCAAAGCATTATTATCCCTTGTGAAACAAGATCACTTGTGAAAATTGCCCCTCCTGAAATAACTAACAGAGGGACTGAAGGATTGGGTTCTACTGATAGAATAAAATCAGGAGCCAAAATGTGGGTTAAACAGAAGCCAGATGATATTCCAAATGCTGCAGAAATTATAGCACATGGAAAAGATAATACTGTAACTGTTGTTTATTCAGGAGAGGATGATTACCAAATTGGATCCTTAACTCATGTATTCTACCATGAATGAGGCTATGATAGTGAGTTCATGGATTCCAGAACCACAGCTGACACTATATCTACTCTGCTTCTGGTTATTTTTTCCTAGTTTCTTTTTGGCTTTTCACCTGTTAAAGTTATTTGATAGATTTGTTTCCTATTGGCTTAGTACCCTCCACCTGCAGATGCTTGATTGCTTAAGCCGCATGTCACCCCCCATCTATGATGGTAATGTGTCATCTCTAGACCTGAAGTCGACCAAACTCCAGATGCCTGCTAAAGAATTGATCTCTCAAATGACACCTCTTGGGACAGGGACAACTCTAGGTCCAATATCAACAGGAAGTAGTTATGGAAGAGACCTCCTCTCATTCCAAGATTTTGGGCCCCATTTGTTGAGGGGAAATAATGGAGTGCTTACCCTTAAACCCCACCCTAAAATATTATTTCATGTGCTCATTTTGTGTGATCCCCATTATATTGTTGTAAAGTTCTGTTGACGCCAGTTGCCTAAGACATTGTTTTATATGCTTATTTTCTTTTATCCTTGTCAAAGTTCTGTTGATACCAGTTGCCCCAGCTATTTATGCCATGAATATGAAAGATCTTAGGGCCAAATGTAATAGTAATTTAAATGGAAAGATCTTTCTCATTGATCAATAGGCCCTTATGATTTGCTTAAATCACCTGGAAACCTAACTCATATGTTGTTGGAGGATCTTATGAACAGGTGGAACAGGAAGGGTGGAGCAGAACCAGGAGGAAATGAGTGAGCATAGTTGGGTCAGAGGAGAGAGGACACAGGCAGTCAGGCATGGCAAGGCTCAGACTCCTGAGTGTTTGCTTATGAGAAGGTCCTGGCTGAGGGGGGCAGGGAGGCTTGGGAATGGCTTTGTTGTCTGAAGTGATCACGTTTTTAACTTCCTGGTCACCATGAGAGATTTTGCTTTCTGATTCTAGGACTTGGCTTTATGGTGCCTAAATAAATATTTTTCTTCTACTTTCTATATGGAGAATCTTTTATGTTTTACGATTGAGAACTGTGCTGGTATATTCATAGTCACCACCAGTGCTGTGAATATTGCCTTGGTGATACATTACCCCTGCTTTTTGTTTTTACATCAGTTAAATCATAATATATTCTGCTCTAGTCTTTTCCCTTTGTCCCGTGTGGATCCCCCTGTTTCATATATGTTTCTTGTAAATATCATATTTTAGGATTATGTTTTTTAATACATTCTTCTATCTGCCTCCATTTTATGAGAGGGTTCATCTCATTCACATTCACAGTTATCATTATTATCTGTGTCTTTCTCTCCATCCTATACCACTCCCCATTTATGCTTTTATCTCTCCCCTCTCCTTTCTCTCCTTAAGAGTTTTCCTTTGGCATCATTTCTAAAATATATAGAGAACTGATTCAAAAGTACAAGAACACAATTTATTCCCCAATTGATAAATGATCAAAGATTATGAACAGGGAATTTTCAGAGGAAGAAATTAAAGCTATATATAATCATATGAAAAAAAATGCTCTAAATCACTATTGATTAGAGAAATGCAAAATAAAACAACTCTGAGGTACCACATCACAACTGTCAGATTGGCTAACATGACAAAGCAGGAAGATGAAAAATGTTGGAGAAGATGTGGGAGAGTTGGAACACTAATTCATTGTTGGTGGAGCTGTGAGCTGATCCAGCCATTCTGGAGACCTATTTGGAACTATGCACAAAGGGCTGCAAAAATGTGCATACTCTTTGACCCAGCAATATTGCTTCTGGGACTCTATCCCAAAGAGATCATAGAAATGGGAAAGGTTCTCACATGTACAAAAATATTTATTGCAACTCTCTTTGTGGTGTCCCCAAACTGAAAATGAAGGGATTGCCTATCAATTGGGGAATGGCTGAACAAGTTGTGGTATATGAATGTTATGGAATACTATTGTGCTATGAGAAACGATGAACAAGAAGACTTGCACGAAGCTTGGAAAGATTTATATGAACTGATGCTGAGTGAAAAGAGCAGAAGCAGGAGAACTTTTTACTTAGCAACCACCACAATGTGTGAGGAATTTTCCTGGTAGACTTAGTACTTTATTGAAATTCATGGACTTAAAAAATTTCCAGTGGACTCTTGAGGCAAAATGCCTTCCACATTCAGAGAAAGAATTATAGAATTTAATTGCAGAATGAAGCAGATCATTTTATTTTGTATTATGTTTTGTTTTGTTTTATAGTTTCTCCCTTTCAATTTAATTCTTCTATACAACATGCATTTAATAGGAATGCATGTGTAGAACCTATATAAGATTGCATACCATCTAAGGGAGGGAGTGGAGATGGAGGGGGGAATGAGAGTGAGGGAGTGGAAAAAAAATCTAAGATGTATGTAAATGATTGTCAAACACTGAAAACAAAATAATTCAATTTAAAAAAACTTTTCCTTTGACCACCACCTACTTCAGTCTTGCCTCCCTTCTGTCAGCTCCCTCCTTTTCTTCCACCTTTACTCTCCTACTGCCTGTTTTGCAAGTTTGATTTATATACTTAATTGAGAATGTTATTCCCTCCTTGAACCAAATCGTAGTCGAGTAAAGTCAAACAATGCTCATCTCCATCCCTTCTTTCCCTCTACTATAATATGTTTTTGTGCTTCTTCATGTGATGTAATTTATTCTTTTCTGCCTTCTCCTTTCTTCTTCCCCTTCACACCCACCAATTAGGTTTTTTTATTGTCACATCATTCAATTTATGCCTCCACACTCTATCTATGTATATCCCTTTTAAATGTTTTAATATACAGTGTTCAAGATTGACAAGTATCATTCTCCTATATTGGGAAGTAAGTAGTCTACCCATATTGAAAAACAAGTTTTGTTTCCCATGTTTACCTTTTTATGCCTCTCTTGAGTCTTATATTAGAAGATAAGATTTTCCATTGAACTCTGACCTTTCATCAAGAAGCTCTGAAAATCCCTTATTTCATTGAATGTCATCTCCTTCCTGAAAGATTATGCTCAATTTTGCTGGGTAATTGATCCCAGGTCTTTGCCCGATGGAATATCATGTTCCAATCCCTCTGATCTTTTAATGTAGAAGCTGCCAGATCCTGTATGATCCTGACCATAGTTCCAAGATATTTAAATTGTTTCATTCAAGCTGCTTGCAGTGTTTTCTCCTGGACCTGACAATCCTGGAACCTGGCAACAACATTCCTTGATGTTTTCAATTTGGGATCTCTTTCCCAAAGTGATTGGTGGATTCTTTAAATGACTATTTTGCCCTCTGGATCTAGGACCTCAGGGAAGTTTTACTGCTTGATTTCTTGGAAAATATTGTTTAGACTCTTTTTTCATCATGGTTTTCTGGTAGAACAATAATTCTTAGATTTCCTCACCTGGATCTATTTTGCATGTCAGTTGTTTTGTCAATGAGATATTTTACATTATCTTTTATTTTTTTCATTCTTTAGATTTTGACTGATTCTTGATGTCATATACAGTCATCAGTTCTTACTTGCCCAATTTTAATTTCTAACAAATTGAATTCTTCAATTGGCATTTGTGCCTTCCTTTTTTAGAGTTTTTTTTTTTCATTTAGTTTCATATATCCTTATCCATTTGGTCAATTTTACTTTTTAAGGAGCTGACTGTATTTTTAAAATCATTGGTCAACTTTTCTTCTATCTCTTTGATTTGACTTTTAAAATCTTTCTTGAGCTCTTCTAAGAATTCTCTTTTGGCTTGAGACCAGTTTATATTCCTTTTTGAGGGTTCAGATGTGAGTATAATGTCAGTGTTGTCCTCTTCTGAATTTGTATGTTGTTCTTCCCTCTCCCTGTAATAAGATTCTACGGTTTTTGGTTTTCTAAGTTTCTTCTTGCTCATGGAGATTGCATTTCTTCAGGCTTTTAAAGTGAATCTCTGCTTCTGGGGCACAGGGATCTCTGCACCATATTTGTTGTGCTGGGAACCAGGGGCCTACTTAATGACTTTGTGTACTGTAGCCTCTCGTTCTTTCAGGTAGAAGCTGTATAATGCTGCAGTTTACCTAGTGCTGAGCTGACTGGTATGTGCCAAGGTTGAGGCCAGGTGAAGTCTGAGTTTCCTCGGGGTTACACTTAAGCTCACAGTATGAGGTGTGGTGGAAGGATTGTTTGGCTGCTGGAGGTCTCCTCCTCCTGTAGGACTGCATTAACCCTGTCTGTGCCAATGTCTGCCCAATTCTCCTGGCTGTGCTAAGGCAAGGCTGGAGTCCTGGTGTTGGTGCTTCCCACCTCCACCTCCCTGGGACTTAGGATCTCCTGCTGGTTCACTGAAGTGGTACTTGATGGTACTTTTCTACTTCTGCATTGGTTCCCTTCAGCCACAGCAAGAGGGACACTTCTTGGTGATGTTCTCTGCTTCCTGAGTTAAAATACTGCTATACCTCTTCTGCTCCCTCCACTATTCCAGGATTTTTCCTGGGGCAATATTCTCAGGGTTTTTCAAGGTCAACAAGGGAGGTTAAGAGCAATTCCAGTTTACTCTGCCATTTACTGTCCCAGAAGTTCAAGTAGATGACTTTCACATATTTAGTCTGTGGGCTGATAGCCCCAGGAGTAGCTGTTGCAGCTGCTGGAGCTCCTGCACTTTTCTGTCACCCAGTTCTGGCAGACTCCATTTCTGTCCTGAGTGGTTTAGGAATCCCAACATTTACTTCTATTTTTTCCTGAGTCAGTCCGCGCCTTCTCAGTCAAACTCCACTCTCAGAGATTCACAATATGATGCAGACACTTGATCTCCATAGCATACTACATCTTAGAAACTGAGAACTCAAGATATCTGCCAGCCTTGGACCTTCTGGTAGCTGGGATCATAGGCATACTCCATGAAACCCAACCCTTTTAAAAATATAACAATTTTTAACACATATTTGTTTCAGGTAGTGAGGTCATATGTTGTTACTTTATCAACAACTACTGTTGTTCCCTAAATGTTTTGTGTACACATGTGTGTACATACATGTTCATGTGTGTGCATATGTATGTGTGTATGTGTGTGTGTTTGTCCAGGAACATAGTACCACAATTATAACTCAGGTGAAAAACAGTTGCTCAGGGAATGGTTCAAGTATACTCTCCAGAAAAGATACATACTCTACTAGAAAGTTAGGCATGAAATTTGGACCTTTAGATTAATAATTTCTTTGTTTGGATAGAAAATATTTGAAGTATAAAACTGGTCTGATGACAGAACTCTCAAGCAATGTTTTTTTTTACTAAAATTCACAACTTGAGGGTATTTTTGGGAAAAAATATTTTCATAAAGTCCTACCTTGAATAGATTCAAGTAAATGGCCAAAATTCCTTATTAGTCATGATTTCTCCAAGAAAACCAAAGAAGTTTGGTAAAAATAACACAGAAAGCTAGCCCAATCTGTGAGCTGCAGATTTAGTTTTGGCCTTGCTTCATGGCAGTGATTTATTTGAGCACATGACAATGTCAGCCCCATGACAAATTGAGTTCAGAGTGATGGATCCAAAGACTGGCATCACTATTTTCAATTGCTTAGGACTTACACAGAAACTGACATCTTTGTTGTCACCACTGGGACAGTGGTAGGAACTGTGAAGTGGCGTTTAATGAACAATGTATGATAAAACTAGTAAGGGAAGAGGAAGGAGAAAGAAAACTGAGTTAGTTTACATTAAAACTGGTACACAGAAGTAGAAGAATTCTCCCATATGCAGGTACTCATGTTTAAAGACTCAAGTAATAACAGTGGAATAATCAATGCTCTACTTGAGCTCACTGCGGACAAATATCTTTTATATGGTGTCCAATGGATGGAAAGCTGGCCTCTAACCAAAAAGAACTGTGTAAGTCTGAACAAATCACAACCTTTCAAGGTCCCAGACTCTGACACTAGAAGTTTATAAGATGCAGAGAAAGTATTTACCGCCATTGATGAGTACAGTTTGCTCACCTTGCAGTTTCCTTTGCCAGTGAAATTGCAGATTCACTCAGTGTTGTCCAATGATAATTTTGTAACTATCTAACTTAAGAGAGAAAGTAGGCAGAGGCTAGTTATTAGCTTTTGTGCTAGTTACTCAGCTGAAACATTGCCACAAAAGCCAAAGACATTTGGCCCACTTTTTAAAAATTTCAAACATTTTTTTTTTTTGCTTTGGAATAATACTTTCTCAATTGTAAAAATATTTTAATATTAATTTTTAAAATTTTGATATCCAAATTCTCCTCCTCCCTCCTTCTTTCTCCACCCTCTGAAACAGTAAACAATTTTGTGTGCTGTTTGCAAACAATGATGCAAAGCATATTTTTCTATTAGTCATATTGTGAAAGAAAGCAGGCAGTAAAAAGAAAAAACAATTTAAAAAAGGCATATTTCAATCTGTATTCAGATTCCATCAGTTCTTTCTGTGGAGGTGTACACCATTTTTCATCATGAGTCCTTTGGAACTGTCTTGGAACATTCTATTGCTGAGAATAGGTAAGACATTCAGAGCTGATCATCCTAAAATATTGCTTTCAGTTTTTTTCCCCTAAAATCATTTTGTTCATCATTTCTTTTAGCACAATAGTATTTCATTGCATTCATATTCTGCAACTTGTTCAGCCATTTCCCAATTGATGAGCATCCTCTCAATTTCCAATTCTTAGCCACCACAAAAAGCAGTGCTCTCTCTTTCTCTCTCTCTCTCTCTCTCTCTCTCTCTCTCTCTCTCTCTCTCTCTCTCTCTGTCTCTGTCTCTGTCTCTCTCCATATACATACCTATATGCAAATATGTATATGCTTAGATATACCCACATAAATATGACACATGCACACATGCACATACATATACACATAACATACACATATGCACACACATGCAAGATATAAGTATATACACATGAGTGTACAGATATGCATGCATGTATGCATATATACATACACATAGTCACACATATGTATATACATACATATATACATATACACATACACACTTACATAACATATATTTGTATGCATATGTACATACATATATACATACATATACACGTACGCATGCATATACACACCCACCCACATATATATATATTGAGTCTTCATGTCTCTATCATCTTCAACTTCCTCCTGGATATCTCCACTTGTATGTCTCACTGGAACCTATACTCCCAAATCCTCCCACCTTTCACATTCTCCTTTTTTCTGTGAACGTACCTCTTCATTTCCGGAAAGCAGGTTTTCAAGCTTGTTGTCATTTTCCGTTTGTGCCTCCAGGGATCCCTTTCCCATGACTGTCAATCAGTTACCACAATACCACTTACATCTCTCCCCTTCATTCCACTCCCACACTTCCCAGCTTAGTTCAGGCTCCCTTGTCACTACCTAGATTATGTAAACAGCCTCTTACCTTCTCTTTGTTCCTCAAGTCACTCAGTTCTCTAATCTACCCTCCATGTAGCAGCCAAATCGATATTCATACAAAAGTTTGATGATTTCTTTCCCCTTCTCAAGACACTTCAGTATCTCTTTCTCACTGTACACACTCCTTCCTTGTGTGACCCTCAGCCCTTCAGTTTAATGAAACTTCTTGTTCTTGTCTGTAAATTGAAGTGATAATAATAGCATTTGTCTCACAAGGATATGGTAAGAATCAAGTGAGTTAATGCATGTGAAGTTCTTTGAACACCCATACAAAACAAAACAAATAAATGAATGATATTCTTCAATCTTAGCACAACTCATGGGGGAAAATATTATGATTGCCAGTATTGGGAATGATGGAAAGTTCATACTGTAGGTTGCCAATCTTGCTACTACAGCATGGTATCTATTAAGTATTTTTTGAATATTCTACTTATAGTTGAGGGTCAACCAGGTGGCAGTGGATAGAGAGTTAGGTCTGAAGTCTACCATCTCCTTGAGTTCAAATCTGGCCTCAGACATTTACTCACTGCATGACCCTGAGCAATCATTTAGTCCTTGCTTTGGTTTCCTCATCTGCAATATGAACTGGAGAAGGATGTGGCAAACCACTCCAGTATCTCTGCCAAAATAACATTATATACAGTCACAAAGAGTCAGACATGACTAACATTGACTTAACTGAACTTACCTTTTCAGGTTTTGATACCATTGACATGCTTTCCATCAAATTTGTTCATCTTGTCTCTTCCTGGACACAAGTATCTCCAGTTCTGTTGTCTGACTTTCTTTGTGTCTGTTTCTGTGGAGTCGTCCTCCATTCCTTAATATCCACTCTCTAATTGGAGTCAGTGTGCCCCAAGGCTTTTGCCTAGAACATCTTCTTTTCACTTAATGGTCCATTCATCCCAGGGCTTCTCTAATATTACTCTAATAAGTAATATCTCTAAGTTTCTTCTTGTTGTTTAGTCATTTTTCAATCGTGTCCTACTCTTCATGATTCTATGGGAGTTTCTCTTGGGAAAGATACTGGAAATCATTTGCCATTTCTTTCTCCAGCTTATTTTACAGATAAGACAACTGAGGCAAATAGAGAAAAGTGACTTGCCCAGGATCACACAGCTAGTAAGTATCATAGGTCTAATTTAAGCTCAGGCAAATGAATCTTCCTGACTCCAGGCCTGTTGTACTACCTAGCTTCCCCAATATCTTCATGCAAATGAATAGATCCAGCCCTATTGTCCTCTAGTCCTTTGTTATCAATTGCTTGTAGGGTTTCTCCTCTTGGCTATCTTGTCAGAATCATGAACTCAGCAGACCTACAATTGGGACTCACTATGTTTCTCTCTAAACTTATTACTGCCACAAACTTTCTTATTTCTATTGAGGGCACAATTATTTTTTTCCCTCGCTTTGGACCCTGCCTCTTCTTTATTCCTCATCCACCATAACCAGTGTTAGTGACCTTGGTGTCATCCTTGACTCCTCACTCTTACTCATCCCACAGATCCAATCAGGAGCCCCTGTCATCACTTTTCCTTCCCAAAATCTTCCTGACATCTGTCACCTCTCCACCCACACAGCCACCGCCTTGGTACAGGCCTTCATCACCTCTTGGCCCTGCTCCTTCTATCAGAGAAGCTATTTGCAGTTGTTATTATTAGAGGAGGTATTACAAGTTCTCATTTGGGCTCTTGGCCTAATCTTAGAGATTTTCTAAATAGTCCACTCTCCAGATAAATGAACTTTAAAGGCTCCAATTTGCATTTAGGAATAAATAGAAACTACTGTCTTGCATTTAAAGAACTTCACCACCACAACTGCACTGCCTTTTACAGCCTTGTGACATATTAGCCTCCAAACCCAACACACACACACACACATGCACACAAATATACACACATAGAGATACATGCATACATGCATGCACACAAATACACACACATACCCACAGATACACACAAAGACACAGAGACATACAATGCATACACACAAATACACAAATACATGCACACAGAGACACATATATGTGCACATAAATACACACCACACATATACACACCCACACACACACTGCAATCCAGTCACACCATCCTTTTTATCTTCTCTTACAAGCTGCCTCTACATTGCTCTAGACCTTCTCCCCTTACCTGGACTATTGCAAAAGTCTGGAAGTTTAGGGTTAGGGTTAACAGGGTTTTCCTGCTTCATGTCACTCTCCCTTCTAGTTTATCCTAAACTCAGCTGTCAGACTGACCTTCCCACAGATCAGATGGGACAATGTCATCTCCATGTTCTTAAATTTCATCAGTTCCCTAATTCCCTCAGGATGGGGTATTACATCCTCTTTTTGCTATTCTTATCTCTTCATAACTTGGCCCCTCCCATGTTTCCAGTCACCTTTCCACATTCTCTCCTCCATAAATGCCCCACAAATATTCGGTATTCAGTGATTTTGTGGCTGTTCAGTCATCTCTGACTCTTCATGACCCACTTTAGGATTTTCTTGGCAAAGATGCTGGAATGGTTTGTCATTTCCTTCTCCAGATCATTTTGCTGATGAGGGTAATGAGGGAAGTAGGGTGAAGTGACTTGCCCAGGGTTACATGGTTAATAAGTGTGTGAGGCAGATTTGAACTCAGAAAAATAAGTTTTCCTCACTCCAGACCCAGATCTACACACTATGGCACAAGACATTTGCCCACATTCAGTGATCCTGGCCTCCTTTGCTATTCCTCACACAAAATACTTCATCTTCCATCTCCATGCATTTTCCCTAACTGTGCTCCATGCCTAGAATTCTTTCCTTCCCCACCTCTGCATCACAGTTCCCATGGCTTCCTTCCACTCCAAGCAAAACTTAAATGCTTTAGGAATTCTTTCTGAGTCCCCTTCTTTCCATCATCTTTTCTCTCTTGATTATCGCCAATTGATACAGTTTGTCGTTTGTACGTACCCGGTTGTTTCATATTGTTTTCCTCACCAGGATGTGAGCTCTTTGAGGGTAGAAGCTGCTTTTTTTTGGACCCCTAGCACTTACCATCATACCCACCAACCAATAGGCAATTAATGAATACTCATTAGTGGATAGAAAATCCAGTCAATCAACCAAAAATGGACATTTATTAAGTATATACTATATACCAGTCACCATGTTAAGTGTTGGGGATAAAAAGACAAAAATGAAACAGTAACCTCATGCAGCTTGATTTCTTTTGGGAAATATAGCATCATGTTAAATAAATATATCTAGAAATTTTAGACTTTTTTGGGGGTGGCAATGTGCTAACAGCTAAAGGAATCAAAGAAGATCCAATGTGAAGTCTTTCTCTCCACATTATCTCTTCCATCTTTCCCCTTTTTGACTATGTCCCATCAATATTCAAAATCCATCACTGACCATCACTTATCTGGACTGAGAGGTTAAATAGAGACTCCTCCCACCTCATTGCTTAGTCTTCTAGAATCTTATTTCCATCAAAATTTCCATTGGGAAACTGACATCACTGCGCTCCATGTACACTGAATATTGATTTCCCTGTATTTTTGCTTAAGCTTGACCTTGATACTCCTCATATCTCTATGCCTTCTGTAAACCATTCCCCACCCTCAGAATGTATTTCCTGCATCTCTCCCCAACCTCCCCCTCCCTGAATCTTTATCTCCTTTCAAAGTTCAGCTCTCAGAACAATTCTTGTGTCTACTGGGCTTCTCTTTTTCTTTATGGATATACTATTCATAGATCAGTGTTGGTTCTTCCTGTTTCTTAGTGTATGAAGAGCCCAAGTTTCCTTTCAAACAAAGAAATCAAACTGAGGAGCAGGATATCTCCTAAAAAGGAATTACGATGAGTCTTTCCCTTATAGTGAAATAGTAGCATAAAAGGAAAATATACGTAATACACATATATGTGTGTGCATATCTCTCTCTGTGTTACACAAACACACATATGTGTATGTGTGTATACATACAAATAGTGTATATGTGCACATATATGTGCATATATTTGTGTGTATGTGTATTTTCTGGTCTTGTTACCAAATCTTCAGCATGAAAATGACAACAGACAGACAACAAAACTCTCCTTTGTATTTAATTGAATCTGAAGAGTAGCCTTTGAAAAGTGAGCTGAAGGTATTGTATGCTCTGGGAAGCAGAAACTTGCCACCAATGTTTGCTGGAAGTCATTGCTTGGTGATAATGGGAAGGAAAAATATCACACACATTCACTCAGATCCCTGCTTCAAGACAGCTTGAGCAACTTGAACAGGATTTGAAGATCCATTTCTTCTTATCAGTATGCTTTGCTTATAGGTATTGATGTTTATTTCCTCAATTTTATCTGTATAAATGAGATGGGAAATGGTAACATGCTCAAATCAATAAGATACCCAGTACAAGTCTCCATTCAAATGTGCTTGTGGAGTAAGCCGTTCCTTTGTGATTCCTGTGACTGTCATTGTGTAGAAGAAGAGGGCTTTTCTCTACAGGCAAGTTTTGCCATACGTACAAAACATATTGTCACAAGACACCTCTTCTGGAGCTTGTCTGTTACCCTGGGGCATAAGGGATTCACCCAAGTCAGATTATAATGTTGGAGGCTGTGGGGAGCACCTGAGGAGGCTGCTGCATGGCCCTGTTGCCTAACCCTAATGGTGATCACTTCCTACTGTACACAGAGAAAGCCTGTCTGCCCAATATAATCCATGCAGGGACCTTAAACTTTGTGACACCCTGAGATCTGTGGTGCTTATTTGTGAGAAACTAGAGGGCTGAGCCTAATGCAAATGGATTTCTGGAAATGTATGAAAAAGTAAGTTTAGTTTCTTACTACTTGACTGTTGTGGCTTCTTCCATTCATGCCTTGGAGTGGAGAGGACATAGTGCTCCTAAGCAAATATATCACTGTCCAAACCCACTATTCATCATGTATTTCTCTAGTTCATATTTGCTAAAGAAGAATAACAACATATCCCCACTATGTAATTAGAGCATTTGTTGCTCAGTCGTTTCAGTCACATACACTTTTGGTGATCCTTTACGAAATTTTATTGGCAAAGATACCTCAGGGATTTGACCTTCCTTATCCACCTCATTTTACAGATGAGGAACTGAAGCAAAGAGGGTGAAGTGACTAGCCCAGGGTCCTATAGTTAGTGTGTGTCTGAGGCTGGATTTGCACTCAAGGACTTGAGTCTCCTAACTCCAGAGCCAACACTATCCACTATGCCACCTGGCTGCCCTCTCTATAGTATGCATGCCTTTGTGTGAATACATTTCTTTCTATTTAATTTATGGAACTTTATACTTAAGAAATTATTCAGGAGATAGGTATCAATAATCCATGCTTTTTGTCCCTGGCTTATAATCTTCCTTTCTACCATTTGTCACAATCACCACCACCGCCACCATCACCATCACCACCATTATCACCTCCACCATGATGCATTTTTGCCACATTTATCTCAAATAAACATTATTTTATCTCATTTAATCCTTATAATAATCCTGGAAGCTATACGCTGTTGTTATCTTCTTTTAAAGAAAAGGAAAAATGAAACTGAGAATTTGTTTCCTAGGTCATGTATTTCAAAAGGGTTTGGGGAGGATTTAAACTCAGTTTTTCTGACTCCAAGTACAGAATTCTGTTTCCTTCGTCATATAGCTTAGTCATCTCATCTTTGGTGATTGATGTCAATACAATTCCATTTACAATCCCAGGATTAAAATATTCATTTTAAAGTAGGTATGGTTATATTATTAAAGTTTTCTGCTGCTAAATGGTACATTAGATGAGGTGGTTGTCACAGGAGACCAAACATGCTCTTATCAAATGTGGTATTTTCTTTGGGGGGAAAAAACCCTTAAAATCAAGCATAACACATTCTCTCTCTCTCTCTCTCTCTCTCTCTCTCTCTCTCTCTCTCTCTCTCTCTCTCTCTCTCTCTCTCTCTCTCTCTCTCATTCTTTACTGCAAAACTTCAAGGAAAAATAATCTACTTTCACAGACTCTGCTTTCTCACCAACCAACTATTCCTCACATGATTGGAACTAGATTTCCATTAACTATTGAACTTTTTTTCTTTTCAAATTAATGTAGGGCCTCCTAATGAACAAAAATACTTGTTTTTTTCTAGTCTCCTGGGCCTTGTTAATATTATTTCTTAATTCCCTTGGTGTTTTCTTCTTCCTTTGTTTCTATGATATTTCAAGTTCTTACTTCTATATCATGACTTCTCTTTTCCTTGTTCTCTGGCCTCTGACCTCATTGTCTGTCTCTCTATGCTTGGAAAGTCTTTTAAAACCATGACTTCTATTATCAATACTGTGATGAGTTCTCTGAACTAATGTACCTTTTAAACAAGGCTTCTTGACCTGGTACATCTAACCTTAGATAAAACTGAGAGTATTTCAGTACTGTTCATTTCATTTGTAATAATATGTATTTCAATAAATTATTCTAAGAAAAAAATCACAAAGTTTCACCAGATATGCAAAGGAGTCCATTATACACAAAAAATGAATTAGCCAAAATATCTTATTTTAAAGAGAAGAAAACTAAGGTCTCAAAGCACCTCACAACATGGCTCCTGCCTAATTTTTCCTGGTTTGTTGTTAATTTATTATTCTCCTCCATACATTCTACACTCCAGTCAAATGAGCCTTTTCTTTAGGTTCTTCCCAAATATGGTCAGTGATTTACCAATGGTGCCACACTTGGTTGGTTTATAAAAGAGCAAGTATACGAACCAACATTTCCTACCTTCTAGTCCAGAACTCTAGTCACTATATCCCAGCTAGGTTTACTTGGAAAGGTTTACATTACAACTATAATCTGATAGGTAAAAGAAACTCTATATTGGATCAGATCACACTTTACAACTCTTTCTGAAGGGCAATGAAAGAAATAATTCTTTAATCTCCTTTCTCAAATGCTAATCTCAACAAAAGAAAAAGGAGTTTCCATTTATTCTATTTCTAAATTTTTGATTAGTTTCTCCTCTTAAGGATCTATTCTGTCTGTAGTCATATTAATTATGAAGGGACAGCACTATATATATATATATATATATATATATATATATATATATATATATATATATATATATATATATATATATATATATACATACATACACATACATAAAATTCCCTGGGTGTGTGTGTGTGTGTATATATGTGTGTGTATATATATATACACACACATACACACATATGGAAAACTAAAGCTAAAGTACTTTTCTAATAATATTTTCTACTGGAGTATCCTTGTGGGGAAGATCTGATTCAAAGAAGAAGAATGGGATTCATTACAACATCCGTTACTACAACCAACTGAAATCCAACCTAACCCCAGGTATTCCCAAGTTGGGAAGCATCTTGTAACATGTGGATAGTACTTTTATCTTCACTTTTAGAGATTTGCCAGTTTTGATGCTAGAACCAACATCATTTTTATAGGAATTATCTCTTTTAGGAGTAATCTTGGCTAAGATCTAAGGCTGGGTTAAAATAGAATTGAAACTGGGTGACAGCCTAGGTTTCTTCTAGCTATAACTTCTGATTCTTTAATCCTATGGCCTTCTTATATATTTAACATAAGCTAGGTTTGGAGAAAATATACTGCTATGTATATGAATTCTCTGCATGTTAATGGATCAACAAATCAATCTACAAGTAATTGTTGATCTTTTAGTGCATTTCAGGTCCTGTGGTAAGCACTGGGGATCCATAGATGAGAGAGGGAGAGGGAGCTATTCTAGTTTCTAATTCAGTACATAGACCTTTCTTATAGTGAAAATTACCAAAGTTTGTGTGTGTGTGTGTGTGTGTGTGCGCATATATATGTGTATACATATATACACTATATATGCACATATATGCATGTATATATGCACATGTATGCACATGTGTGTATATATGTATATGCAGAGAGAGAGAGAGAGAGAGAGAGAGAAGAGAAAAGAAGCTAGTTCTGAAAACCAAAAGACCATTATGAGGATAGAAGGGAATAGGCTTCCTGTAGAAAGTGATATTTCATTTTACTCTTGGAGGAAATTGGAGATTCCATGAGATGAAGTTGAGGACCAAGGACATCCTGTGCGTCAAGAAAAGACTGAAAAGTCAGTGGGATTTTCTACATGTGGAGAATTGAGCAGGACCATGTGACTGGATTGCAAAATTTGTGGAAGAGAACAATATCTTAGAAGAACGGACAGGTAAAAAGGAACCAGGTTGTAATATATATATATATATACCTATCCACAGATTTTACATTTGTTATAGAAATAATGTGAAGTGACTCTAATTCATTTAGTTATAGGGAGAGAAAGCATAATCAGAACTATGCTTTAGGGAAATTGTTTCAGCACGTCTGTGGAGAACTGATTGTGGTGGGAATAGGAACCAATGCATTGTGTAACAGTGACATGATCAACATGTTAGTAGAGTCAGATTGGGATAATAGAATGTTGGTCTTGTAATTAAGAATACTTTGCACATATCCTATCTCTGTTACATACCAGTGCTGATGTTTGACCAGAGTAAAATAATGTTCATCTGTCTCAGTCTCAGAAATACTTTTAGGACTATAAATTTGAGGAGATAGGTTGCAATCCCTAGTTGTTTCTAAAGCTATGAATAAACGGATCCCTGATCTTCATGTTAAACCTAATTATGGAGTAATAGATTCTATAACTGCTAATAATTAAAATAATTACATTAAATAATTAAAATCATTCTATAAATAATAATTAAAAGTGTCCTAGAATCATCTAGTTCATCCCTCTTTCCCTAGACTATTAGACATAATATATTGGAGAGAGAGTATTGCATAGTGGATAGATTACTGGCTTGGAATTAGGAACATGGGTTCAAATCATAACTTTACCTCTTATTATTGTTGTGTAATCAAGGGCAAGGGACTTGTCTTTTAAGGTGTCAAAGTCCTCATTAGTAACATGCCCTGGATTAGACTAAATGATTTCTAAGGTCCCTTAATAAATGTTTTTGACTGACTTAATGAAAATACCATGCTGTATCAATATATTTTGTCAAAATTCTTTGGTGCATATGAAGTTATCCGAGATTCTTACATAAGATTTTTTTTCTTGATTTTGGAAAGCTGACAAACTAGATACATTGCTGCATTTCCAGTCATTTTCTTTTTCTTTTTTATTTTTTCTTTTCATTTTTTAAATTTATTTATTTAACTTTTAACATTCGTTTTCACAAAATTTTGGGTTCCAAATTTTCTCCCCATTTGACCCCTCCCCGCACCCCAAATCACCAAGCATTCTAATTGCCCCTATCACCAATCTGCCCTCTCTTCTATCATCTCTCTCTTCTTCTCTTTTGTCCTGTAGGGTCAGATAACTTTCTATACCTCATTACCTGTATTTCTTATTTCCTAGTAGCAAGAACAGTACTCGACATTTGTTCCTAAAACTTTGACTTGCAACTTCTCTTCATCCCTCCCTCCCTACCCTTCCCTTTGGGAAGCAAGCAATTCAATATAGGCCATATATGTACAGCTTTGTAAATGACTTCCATAATAGTCGTGTTGTGTAAGACTAACTATATTTCCCTCCATCCTATTCTGCCCCCCATTGCTTCTATTTTCTGTTTTGATCCTGTCCCTCCCAAAGAGTATTGACTTCAAATTGCTCCGTCCCCCCCATGCCCTCCCTTCCATCATCCCCCCCACCCTGCTTATCCCCTTATCCCCCACTTTCCTATATTGTAAGATAGATTTTCATACCAAAATTAGTGTGCATTTTATTCCTTCCTTTAGTGGAACTTGATGAGAGTAAAATTCATGTTTTTCTCTCACCTCAACCTCCTTTTTCCTCCACTAAAAAGTCTTTTGCTTGCCTCTTTTGTGAGAGATAATTTGCCCCATTCTATTTCTCCCTTACTCCTCCCAATATATTTCTCTCTCACCACTTAATTTCATTTTTTTAAGATATGATTCCATCCTATTCAATTCACTCTGTGCTATCTTTCTCTGTGTGTGTGTACATGTGTGTGCATGTGTGTGTGTGTTTGTGTGTGTGTGTGTGTGTGTAATCCCACCAACTATCCAGATACTGAAAAGTTTCAAGAGTTACAAATATTGTCTCTCCATGTAGGAATGTAAACAGTTCAACTTTTGTAAGTCCCTTATGACTTCTCTTTGCTGTTTACCTTTTCATGCTTCTCTTCATTCTTGTGTTTGAAAGTCAAATTTTCTTTTCAGCTCTGGTCTTTTCATCAAGAATGCTTGAAAGTCCTCTATTTCATTGAAAAACCATTTTTCCCCTGAAGTATTATACTCAGGTTTGCTGGGTAGGTGATTCTTGGTTTTAGTCCTAGTTCCTTTGACTTCTGGAATATCCTATTCCATGCCCTTTGATCCCTTAATGTAGAAGCTGCTAGATCTTGTGTTATCCTGATTGTATTTCGACAATACTTGAATTGTTTCTTTCTAGCTGCTTGCAATATTTTCTCCTTGACCAGAGAACTCTGGAATTTGGCCACAATGTTCCTAGGAGTTTCTCTTTTTGGATCTCTTTCAGGAGGTGATTGGTGGATTCCTTGAATGCTTATTTTGCCCTCTGGTTCTAGAATTTCAGAGCAGTTTTCCTTGATAATTTCATGAAAGATGATGTCTAGGCTCTTTTTCTGATCATGGCTTTCAGGTAGTCCCATAATTTTTAAATTGTCTCTCCTGGATCTATTTTCCAAGTCAGTTGTTTTTCCAATGAAATATTTCACATTATCTTCCATTTTTTCATTCTTTTGGTTTTGTTTTGTGATTTCTTGGTTTCTCATAAAGTCATTAACCTCCATCTGTTCCATTCTAATTTTGAAAGAACCATTTTCTTCAGTGAGCTTTTGAACTTCCTTTTCCAGTTGGCTAATTCTGCTTTTGAAAGCATTCTTCTCCTCATTGGCTTTTTGAACCTCTTTTGCCAATTGAGTTAGCCTATTTTTCAAGGTGTTATTTGCTTCAGCATTTTTTTTGGGGTCTCCTTTAGCAAGGTGTTGACCCGCTTTTCATGCTTTTCCTGTATTTCTCTCATTCTTCTTCCCAGTTTTTCCTCCACCTCTCTAACTTGATTTTCAAAATCCTTTTTGAGCTCCTCCATGGCCTGAGCCCATTGAATATTTATTTTGGATGTTTGGTATACAGAAACCTTGATTTCTATGTCTTTCCCTGATGGTAAGCATTGTTCTTCATCATCAGAAAGGAAGGGAAGAGATATCTGTTCCCCAAGAAAGTAACCTTCTATGGCCTTATTTTTTCCCTTTTCTGGGCATTTTCCCAGCTATTGACTTGACTTCTGAGTTTCCTCTCCACACCCACCTCGACTCTAGATTCACCCAGCCAGCACTTGGTGTCTGAGATTCAAATGCTGCTTCCCAGGCTCAGGGTTTTCAGCAGGGGTGGGGCTGCTATTCAGTGTGGGATTAGGTTCAGGTGCTCAGGTGGGGGCAGGGCCACCTCACAGGGCTCAATTCCCTCAAGCGGTTTATGTGGAGACCTGTGACAATGGATCTGAGCTCCTGTCTGCTTTGGAGTCCCTGTCTGCTGCTGCCTCTGTAGCTGCCTTCCAAGGGCGCCTGAGTTATGGGAGACAACACACTCCCCTCTGGGCCAGCCAAAGAGACTCTCTTACTGACCTTTGGTGCCTGTGGGTGGAGGGTCCCACGCTGCTGCTGGACATTCTGTCCCCGAAGCCTGCTCAGATCTCTCCTTTCAGTGCCATGTGGCCAAGGCAGGGTTGGGCTTTGCTCCAGATCTGGGGCACGACGGACCTTTCATGTCAGTTTTTCAGGTCTCTCTGGAACAGAAATCTCCTCCACTCTGTTGTTCTCTGGCTTCTGCTGCTCCAGAATTTGTTGGGAGTTCTTTACAGGTATTTGATGGGCTGTGGGTTAGGAGCTAGCATATGTGTATCTTTCTACTCCACCATCTTGGCTCCTGCAGTCATTTTCTAGTGAATTATAACACTTAATATATTGGTTTCATCAAGACTAAAATTTAAAATTGAAAGAGGTGGTTATGGGCTAGGTTGTAAAGAAATTCACATGTCAAAAAAGCAGATTTTATGATTCATCTTGGAGGTAATACAGACAAGTATGATAGGTAGAACCTTGTACTATGTAGTAGGGAAGATGTAAAGTTAAATCAGACATTTCTCTTGCCTTAATGAAATTTGTAATCTAGTGGGAAGGGGAAGAAGGTAAGGTAGACAAAGATTTGACTTGAAATCCATCTTTCAAAGGATCTTTGATTTTCAATATTTGCATAACTAAAGATTTTTTTTGTAAGAGCCTTTAAAATGACGTTTTTTAATCAAATAATTTCCTTTTAGAATTGAAATGCAAAAAATGTACTGTGATCTAGAATTTTCTCTCCCTTTCCCTCAATTGTGTGATTATGAAGACATTATATTATAAATGAAATGTTTTCCTATGCTCTTTCTGTTTCCTTCTCATGATTTCGTGAAAAGTGTCTTTACTATATACTGAGATTATTTTCAAAATATATTTTGTAGAAAAAGGAAAATACAGGCCCATTCAGTCGTTAAAGCTAGGTAAGAAATGAGGCAGAGAATGGCCTCTTTACTTAGTAAAAAAAAAAATTCAATAAGAGAGGGCAAAGTCCTCAGTGGCAAACTACTTTAGCATCTTTACTAAAAAATTCCAAATGGGGTCATGAAAACTTAGACACAACTGAAAACAACTGCAAAACAATAACATCAGAAATCATTAGGGGATCTTTTGACTAAACAAAGTCACCCTATCCCAGCCCTACATTTTCCTGATTTATTGGAAATCAAAATATTAAAAAATGATAAATGGGAACAGTTTGAAAGAAAACAGTATTAACTGATACAGAAACGACAGTTTATACAACAATCACATTATAAAGACAAACAACTTTGAAAGACATAAGAACTCTGACCAAAACAGTAATCCAAATACAGTTGCAAAGGTGAAATGATAATGAAGCAAAATACTCACTTCCGGACAGAGAGATGATAGATACAGGATGTAGAACAAGACATATTTTGGGACATGGCCAATATGGGAATTTGTTTTCTCTGACCACACGTATTTTTTACAGGATTTATCTTTTCTTTTTTAAAAAAGGACAAGATAAATATATGTTTGTTGATTTTAAAAAGTAATGTAAATTTCAAAGGAGGAAAAGTTGTTGAGTGATATTGGAAGTAGCAATGGGAAACAAGGAATATCTCGACTACCAGCACAACCAATGAGTGCAACCAGTCTTTGGAAAGATAACCAGGGATACAATAATACCAAGAAAGACTGAGGACTCAGTGAGTGCCAGAAGATGGAAGGAGTGAGAAAGGAAATTTACAAAAATTTTCCAGCACAATCCTAATGATATACTGTGTCTGCTATCTACAAACAAATGTAGGTATTATGGAGAGACCCATCGCCAGTAGATTGACTACTAGGTGATAAATTCTTTGACCATGGTGATAAAGCAATTACCAAAATGATCCTCAGTTCTATGTGGAACCACTGCATTTCTATAACCATGTCAACAGAGAAGCAAAAAAGAGAGCAAATGATGCTGAGAATCACACTGTTTTATAGGCTACCTATGGTCATTTAACTTTTGTTAATGGGACATTTTTGTTCAGCAAACCAATGACTTGATACCCTACTAGAGGAACTATAGAATGTGAATATTGACATGCTTACACAAATGAAATGAGAAGACAAAAAGTTGTGGCTAAAAAGAAGATAATACAAGTTCTCTACCAAAAACTTTAGGATTCAATAGAAACTCCCCCATTAGGCATTTGAAGTCTTTAACAATCTGAAAAAAAGAAATAGAAAAATACAGAATTATTGATAGTATCTTAGTTTTGGGGAACACTAATAATCCTCTTTCTCTGAATTTATATTTTCTTCTTTCATTTATTCTGAAAATCTGGAGACTAAATATATCTCAATTCATTAAACAATATTGCCATCATGTTAGACTTGCTTTCGGCACGCTTATTTTATTACAAATGTTCTTTCCAGCTATGTTGTCTTTAATTCCCTTTGCCTTCTGAAAACTGAAGATTTTGAAATTAGTGTCCAAATGAAGTCACCTCATGGCCATTGATGGAGAAAATATTTTGTTATAAATATATTGAAACATCTTTATGTCTTTTTCTCTGTTGTCCTTCTTCCAGGTTGTTTTTAAATATTCTTTAGATAATTTGGCTTAATTAGAACTCTTGAATAACTTTCTACAAACTTTTATTTTCTTCTTTTTTTCTTGCTGCCCATTTTTTTTTTTAATTTTACAAAACTGTTTATCATCTGAACTGTCATTGCTCTTGGCTGCTATATTTCTGCTTAATCATTAAATGTGGTATTAATTGGCTAAGGTGATATTTAAACAGAAATTATTATGTCTTATTTAGATGGAGATAATGAGGATCTATAAGGTGTAGAAGACAGATTGAAATGAAATGAAATCTAAATCCTTGAAATTAAAAAATAGAAAAAAATTGAAAAAGCAAGAGAATGGAAAAAATATGAATAGTCATCTAAATATCTTATGTTGTAAACAAAGTCCCTTTTATACTTTAATTTCTATTAATGTAATAGTTCAATTTCTGGCGAATTTCTGTATGTTTTATGATCTTTAGGAACCACCTTAAGAAATAGGGTGGAAATCATGTTCTTCCTTGAATTCAATTAAATCCCATTAATGAGACACGTACATTTTTTTCTTATATGCTGACATTTCAGGGAATACAAGGATGAGTAACACTGTATTTCCCATGCACCATAGAAGCTTGTAGGAGAATCAAACAAGTCTATAAATAATGATAAATGAAGTAGACTAAAATTGTACCAGAGGAGAGGTTGAAACAACTGCTGTAAGAAATCAAAGAAAGGTGGGACATGTTGAATTGTAGTGTTAGTGAGTATAATGGAGAAGCTACTATTTAAGTACAGTTAATATTTGCTCAGGCAGTGGAGAGTGTATGAATTAAGAAACAGGAAGGAAACTTGGAGAAATTAGAATTTCTCTATATGGTAGATATAATGTAGTAGGGGAATGTAAGAAAAGAAGTAATGGACTTGGAACTTTCAATTCTACCATAAAAAGAAGGAGATAAAATGTAGATAATAAGAGAATATAAAGGGGAAAACAAACAGTTAAATTATGAGCAATTGCATGATGGTAAAAATTCAGTTTAAAATCCTTAGCAGAAGCAAATTAAACAATACAGAAATATTAACTACAAAATTCAAGATGGCCTCAAGGGTATCTAAATTAGTACAAACATTTCCATACATACACACACATATATACATATATGTATGTATATATATACATATACATATATACATATATATATGTATATATGTGTATGTGTCTGTGTGTGTTTCAAGAAAAAGGAAAATAAACCAGTACCTACTGGAATTATCTGTGAATTTCCAAGAGACCATGGGGACAGCAAGATTTTCTGGAATGGTTCAAAAGAGAAATAAAAATTGTTAAATTATAATTCATACCATGCACAGCAGACATATTAAACAGAAAAAAAAGTTGAATCCACCATGGTCACTCTATTCAAAGAAAGGAAAGAGAGATGAAATGATTAATAATTAAAATACACAGAAGAAAAGAACAGTTGACAAAAAGGAAGCAAATCAATAACATGAATAGAACACATGGTCTCTACATATACAGCAAATACTGTGCTCAAATGTAGGATGCAGAGAGACAAATTAAAAATGAAAGGTATCCCAGAAGAAAGTCAGAAAACCTAAACATTGGCATGTAGTAAGTTATGGAAGAAAATAGAATGGAACTTCTGAACACAGAAAGCAAAATGTCAGGTGAAAGAATTCAAAAATCACCACAGGAAAATTTAAAACTAAGTAAACAAAATCATGGTGAAAACTCTAAGATATATACTGGTTACATTTTATAATTATAATGAAAACATAGCAAGTTAATCAAGTGAACAGAAGAAAGTTCTTCAAAATAAAGCAAAATTAATTTTTATCAATGCAAGACTACCCTGTACCTACCAGATGTTACAGAAGTCATTGGAAGGGCAAAGAGCTTAAGATGCCTCCCAAGGTAATATGTACTGAAAACTTTGAGCATAATCATCAAAGAAAAGAAGAGAGATGGTCAAAAAACACTTGAGTACATTATTTACTTTGCAAACACCCCAAACAACAGAAAGATATACGAGATAAATACAGTCAACCAAGAAAACAGAAGAAATTGAAAAAGCTTTAGTAAAAATTGAAAAAGAAACCTATACAGTTCAACGATAACAACAGAAGGACCCTGAAGTGATTCCTTTCTAACAGTGTCCAAGTAGACAGAGGAGCTTTAATAGAAGTGATGGTTGGGGAGCAGTTCAGAAACATCAGGGACTAAACTTCTTACCTCTCTACCTACAGGTAACTCAGGGTGAGTGTGTGTGTGTGTGTGTGTGTGTGTATGTGTGTGTGTGTATGTGTGTGTGTGTGTGTGTGTGTGTGTGTGATATAGACAGGGAGAAAGAATAAATTATTAAATGAGAGGAAGGTAAATAATTTGAGTAGAAAAATAACTAATATTTATATAGAATATTCTATGTACCATCTACGGCTCTACAATAAACATTTTTATCGCATTTCCTCTTCATGACAACCTTGGAAAGGTGGCTTTATCTTTATCCCTCTTTTATAGATGAGGAAACTGAGCCAGATGTGCAATAATTTGGCCATGCTAACATAAATAGCAAGTGTCTGAGATTGGATTTATACTTAGGTCTTCCTAGTTTTGGGCCCAGAGCTCTATCCACTTCATCAGGTAGCTGCCACAAATGGGAAATATGAGATGTACCCTAAAAAAATCAATAGTAAACAACGAAGGAGAAGAAGAAAAACAAACAACCTGCTGATGCCTCATAGAAAGAAGGCGTAGTATAGAAAAATTGTAGATATGGCAAAGTGATGATTGAAAGCAAGGTGATGATTGAAAGCAAAGTGGTGACTGAAAAAATAAAAAGTAGAAATCATGATTCCATGGTGTGATGGAGTTCCATTGCAGAGAACTCTCATGGATAGAAAGATATTCTTATGGAAAATAGAAGCTTCACAATGGACACAATCTGCTATTATGTGATATGCAGAGACACTAAGACCTCTGACAGAGTTGTACTTCTATGGACAGCACCTTGCTTCAGAAGAAAAAGGAGAGCTACTGAGGGTCAAATAAAATTCCGAAGGGTTTAAAGGCATAAGACCAGAGAAGAAATTTCATGACAAATGAGGACAAAAAAATGATTACATAGATGGAAGTGAGTAGTAACAAAATATACAATCATGTACCCGGAAAACTTCTCTCAAGTTTAACAGAGGGGCAAAAAAGGGGAAAAAAGAATGAGATAATTATATACAAGGAAAAAAAACAAGAGAAGAATTACAAGTTAAAATCACATTTTTATAGAAGAACAAAAGAAAAATCTTACTTCAGGGAGAGAATTCTCAATGTTAGAGGAAAATGGAAGAAAATGTAAACATAATTTGAAACTTTTCTATGAATTGATTAAATTACTCGTTTGAATGACTGACATTAAACTTTTCACCTAAATTAAAGCAACAGATTCCATATGAAAAGAAAACCTCACTATCTGTTTCTTTAAAGAAACACTCATTAAAAACAAATATATACAGAGAATAAAAATGATGGTCTGGAATACAATTTACTATTTATCAGGTGAATTCAGAAAAGCAGGAGTTACAATAGTTCTATCACACAAAGAAAAAAGTTACAACACAGAGATACAAAGGAAAGAATTTCATGCCAAGAGAATCACAGGCAAACAATCATTATCAATATTACAAGCATCTGCTCCAAGCATGTTAGCATCTACACTTATAAAGGAAAACTGACTCAAATACAAAAACATATAGACAGTAATATTGTAATAACAGGAGACATTTATGTAAATCTTGATTATTTGGACAAGTCTGTAAGAAAGATAAAATGCCGAAATTCTTTAAAAAGTGAGCAAAGAAATTCATGCAGAAACTCAAATTAAAGACTTTTTGCATTTTCGAACTGGAATTGTGAAATGCTCCTTATTTTTCAGCATGACATGGAAGTTTTGCAAAAATTGACTGTGTATGTCAGCATAGATATATTGCAACTGAATGTCAAATGGCAGAAAGAGTAAACACATGTTTTATAGACCAAAGTGCAATTAAAAATAAGAGCAAGTCCAGGGAGCAGAAATAAAAGACCCAGACTCAGATAAAGACTTCAGTGAAACAGAGGATGACAGTGGGATTTTGAACCTGGCTAACCCAAAGCCTGATGGAGCCTTCAATAGTAATAAGGGATTTCATAGGAGAGGATAATTTGGGCAGTGGAGGTTCTGGCTATTGAGTTAAAGAAATCTATAAGACAGCCATTTTGAAAATCCAAGAGGGAGCCAGAGGCTCAAAAGAGAGATTTGTTGTGGTTGTTGTTGAGTTGATTCAGTCATATCTGTTTCTCATGATGCCATTTAGTGTTTTCTTGGTGAAGACACTGGAGTGGTTTGCCATTTCCTTAGGGGGCAGACCTGGCCCTCTGTCCACTGTTCCACATCCCTGCCCCCTAAAAAAAAGTTTGGGATTGGATGAAAAGATCTGAAAATCATTTGCAGAGAAATGATAATTAAACTTATGGATGTAGGCAGTTAGTGTAGTGGCACGCTGGATAGGATGTGGGGCCTCAAGTCAGAAAAAATTTGAGTTCAAATAAAACTTCAGACCCGAGTGTATGTCTCAAGACAAGTCACATAACCCTATTTGCTTGAGTTTTCTCATCAGTAAAATGAACTGGACAAAGAAATGGCAAAGTATTTTATTATCTTTGCCAAGAAAACCCCACATGGGATCACCAAGTGTAGGACATGACTGAAAAAATGACTGAATGTCAACAAAAACAACCAAAAAAACTCTCTCCCTCTCCCTCTCCCTCTCCCTCTCCCTCTCCCTCTCCCTCTCCCTCTCCCTCTCCCTCTCCCTCTCCCTCTCCCTCTCCCTCTCCCTCTCCCTCTCCCTCTCCCTCTCCCTCTCCCTCTCCCTCTCCCTCTCTCTCTCTCTCTCTCTCTCTCTCTCTCTCTCTCTCTCTCTCTCTCTCTCTCTCTCCCTCCTTTTTTCCTTCTTCCTCTTTTAAGTACCAGGCACTATGCTAAGCACTAGGATTGCAAATACAAGTAAAAATAAAGACAGTACCCATATTCAAGTCGTTTACAATCTAAAGGGGAAAGATAATACAGAAAAAGAAAACTGTGAAGGTGCGACAGTTTCAAACTGACAAGCATAGTGAAGGATTCCTAAGATATCTAAAAGTCATATTTTTTATGGGAAATGGGGTTCTGCAGCTCATGGCTCTGCCCTCCAAGCACAGGGTTCAGTAAGAGACACAAAGATTACTGATGAGATGTAATTACCAAGGCTGACTTAATCTGACAGGATAATGAGATTTTACAATGGTGTAGTTCAGAAGCCAGAGTGTAGAGAAACCTAAAAGACTGAGAAAAGATGAACTAAAAGTAATGACCCACTTATTTATTTATTCATTTAATTTAATTTAATTTTCATAAAGATACTGGAGAAATGAATACATCTGCAAATATCAGGGTAACAGTCATTAGGGATAGCATGAAAGTTTGTGAGGGTATAGGAAAGATAGAAGTAGCAATGTGCTTGAAAGGATGCAATTGAAGCTAATGATTTTAGTTTATAGAGGACTTTGCCTCTAAAAGGAGAAGAACCATCTCTTCATATGAGATACTGTTAGTCCAGTGCCTGCCACGTAGTATGTGCATGATAAATCCTTGTTGTTTGATTGAGACAGAGTTATAGGAGAAAATAGTGGGAGAAGGCAACTGAATGATGTGAGATAAGGAGACAAAAAAAGGGAGCATCTTTTCCACTAAAATATGAGACAAAGATCTCAGATAATATAATATAATATATTATATATTATATAATATATTATATAATATGTCATATAATATATTATATAATATATATATAATATCATAACTATAGGGACAGGAGATGCCACAGGAGATGTGAGATGTAATAAAATGGCTTCAGTGGTAAGTAAAGTAGGGAATTCATGTGGGCAGGTCCAAAAGATTTATCTTGTAGCAGTGAGGAACTATATGTGATTAAGAAACATAAATTAGTAGCAGAACCAGTCATTGATTTAGTGATTCTATCCAGCTCTGTTGAATAACACATGCATAAGTGTAAAGGTCAGTGGGAATCATCCATGGTTTTAGACTTGCCAAGTTATGATTGGTGATGGAATAATGGAATAATGGAATCAAAGGAGAGTAGAGGGTGGAATTGATCACCAAGAGGGCTGACATAGCTAAGGTTAGTAAGTCAGTCACTAAACATTATTAACTGACTAATATACTACACGCTAGCATGCTATACTATAACTTCTAAGTGCTGGGAAAACAAAAAGAGGCAAAAGACAGTTCTTGCCCTCAAGGTACTCACAATCTCATGAACCAACAAGCAAATAAATATGTATAAATGTAACAGCAAATACCATGGCATACAAAGGAGGGTCTGCTACACAGGGTCTTAGATATGCTTTTCTAAGGAAATCAGCCTTAGAAAGGATAAACAATCTTACTTTAATTAAGTACATACATCATTCACTTAGTTCAGGGGGAAAAGTCAGCACCCTGAACTTCAGAGAAAATATTAACAGAAATTACAAACAGAAAGAACAACAAACAGTGCTTCTGTCTGACCATGGACAATACATACATCATTACCAGAGAGAGAAGCACTAACATCTGGGTTTTCAAAGCTGTGAGCTCCTTAATGGCTCCCCAGAATCTGGTCTGGTCTGATCACACAAATTCTCTTCCAGTGATTGAACCGCAAAGCAAAATCTCATGGCAGAGCATACATATACTTTTCAGAGCTGGAGGGCAAGACTCTCCCAACTCAGTACCTCATTAGCAAATAACCAAAGGTGTGGGCCTTCCTACAAAACAAGCCTCCTCTCATCAAGCTTCCCTTAATAGCCCCACCTGAGAACTATTAATGGGAGGAAGGGAGTTTTTAACTCCCATTGCAATAAGTAAGCTATATTCAGGGGCAATAGAAAATAATTAAGAGAGAGGAGGCACTGACATTAAGAAGGGTTGGGAATTGTTTTTACACCTATTTGTAAAAAAATAAAATATTAAAATTCAAAGATATAAAATTATGGTGATAAGAAGAGGGATTGTGGAAGGCTTTTTGAAGAATGTGGGATTTTAATTGGGACTTGAAGGAAGTCAAAGAATCATGTAGGTAGAAGTGAGGAGGGAGAGCATTCTAGACATGGAGGACAGTCAGATAAAATGCTGAGTCTGGAGATGGAAAATCTTGTTCATGGAACAGAAAGGAGGCCAGCACTTCTGAACTGAAGAATGCATAGCTGGGAATACCATATAACACTTCTAAATGAGAATGGGTAAGGAAATTGTATTGCAGCTTCAGTGAAATGGCTTTTAAAATAGAGCACTAGAGGGATTTAAGGTCACAATGAATATGAAGAATATGTTTAGAGTTAGTTCAGCAAAGGAGAAGATGATGAGGATATGATGATCATACAAAAGGATTTCAGAATTAGAATTCTCTCCTTCTTCATCTTTTCCTTTTGGCTTCCTTCGAGTCTCAGCTAAAATCCCAGCACACACAGGAAGCCTTTCCCAAACCCGCTTAATACTAGAACTTTCCACCCATTGATTATTTTGACTTTACCCTGTCTACGTCATTTTTGGTACAGTCATTTGCATGTTTTTCCCCTTATTGAGGCAGATAGATAGTACAGTGGATAGACAGCTGGGCCTGGAGTCAGGAAGAGTTGTGTTCTGAGCCAAGATCAGTCACTTGCTAGCTGTGTGACCCTAAGCCTGGTATTTAACCCCTATGTCCCTGTTTCCTCAGTGCCAAAGTGGAAATAATAGCATCCACACCACAGGGTTGTTTTCCAGATCAAATGAGACAATATTTGTCTAATGCGGGTGGTGGGGAGAGAAGGGGAAGAAGTAAGTATTAAATGTCTCTAATGAAGTTATTGGTTCATTACAGGTATCTAATAAATGGATAAATACAGGTAAGCTTGTTGGGAGCAGAGACTTTTAATTCTTCTATTTTTATGTCCCCAGCACTTAAGACAGTACCTGATACATACCAGACATTTAGGAAATTTGTATAGACTGACTAACTTGCAAGTGCAATGATTGTTTATGACAGCAAAATCAGGAACATAATGGTTTCTGAGTTCACATAAGGAAGAACTGAGGAGTAGGTCGAATGAAAAGTATAGAAGAATTGGGAATTAAGGTGTTTAAGAAAATTTCAATATGCATATTAAAGTCTTTCAGTATAAGGACAGGAATTTGGGGCAGAAAGACAATGAGTCAGACATGGAAATCGCTGAGGAGGGAAGAGTGTCTTGGGGGTCAGTAGGTATTAGCAAAGAAAGTCTTGATTATAAATAAAGACTGTGTGAACTTCAAAGGAGGAAAAGTTACTGAGTAAGTGGAGGGAGAATCAAGAAATTCCAATAGGGATCAAGGAGTGTTCTAACCCCCTCACGAGGAAGACTGAGTCAGTGAGGATGACTGAAAATAAAACTAGTAATGTATAAGGGGACAATGTCCTTTTAAAGAAGTCAGGTCGCAGGAGAGAGAAAGGAAAGTTTTATGATCAAAAGAAGCTGATGACCTTGGGAACAGGTATTCCAGAGATCACAGCTGAAAGGTTTATTAGACAGGGGATAGGGCATTTGGTGGGTACAGTTTTCCTCTATATATAAAATCAACCCATTTTAGAGCTAGAATGGATTTCAGAGATGATTTAAAATAAGGTCCACGTTTCTGATATAAGGAAGCTCAATTCCTCAGAGATTTAGGAGGCTTTTCCATGGTTACATAGACTGCCACTTGCTGGGATGTGATGGGATGTTAAATATCTTGATTTACGCTGAATTGTACTTCCAGTGGTTCATATATACATACTCGGCTTTCCTTTTGTTATGTAGACAATTCTTTAATTAACAAAAGAAGTTCTTTACCTTCCATGTCCCCCCGAAGTGGTGCAGTGGATAGAGCACCAGTGCAGGAGTCAGGAGGACCTGAGTTCAAATCTCACCTCAGACACTTGACAGTCACTAGTTGTGTGACCTTGGGCAAGTCACTTAACCCTAATTGCCTCATCCTGGCTCATCTTCAATCATCCTGATGAATATCTGGTCACTGGATTCAGATGGCTCTGGAGAAGTGAGGCTGATGACCTGCACGGCCCTCCCTCACTCAAAACAAAATCAGGTGCAAGTGATGTCATTATTTCTCTGATGGCATGGTCTTCTTCAGCAATGAAGGACAAACATACCCCAAAAAACACAAGGAAGAAAGATACATTGTCATCCTGATGATATTTCGCTTTAGGCATTTTTCAGCAAGCTGGTTCATTTTGTGTACCCCAAAGGAAATATTTAACACCTCTGCTATTCAAGAAAACTGTGACAACCTTTTCAATTTCTCCAGATATGTAGAAAAATTAGCATGTCATAAATGAATGTGTTACTTGAAAGTGGCTCTGAAAGCATTTGTGTACTTCTATTTACCCTAGAAAGAGTAGAATTTTAGGATCTGTCATCCAAGCCTGACACAAATTCATCCAAAGATATATGGATTTGTGCAAAAGTGAATGTTGTAAAGGTGAATTGGAGGAAAATATAAATTCCTTGAATACTCATCATGAAGTTAAGAATGAGAAAGTTGAGGCAGCCTCAAAATGGAGGCAAAGGAATTAACTGCATGACCTTTGGAAGTTACTTCTAGTCCATTAGAAAGATAATAAATTTACAAACACAGTCCAAATTGGGGTAAAGATAGTGTTAAAAATTGATATGATAAAACATGCAATATAGCACTTGCAGATCCTTAAAGCAATGTTATCTACTCCATCCAGAATACAAGTCTTCTGTGCTGTAATGATGAAATTTAGTTAGAAAATCTATCGGAGAAATGGAATTCAACATGACAAAGTGTTGAGTTATTGGGGGTAACGGTGATATTCTGCTTCTTGACACATAATGTATACTACACTTCATTAAAGTGCAATTGTCAACTTGGAGGAAAAGAAACATCCTCCACAAAGTCAAAATAAAATGTTAAAATACCACAGAACAAGAACAAATGGATGGGGCATGTGTATGCATAATTTAATAAGCTGTCTCTGTCTACCACCTCATATTTCTCAGTAATGTAAAGTTTCAAACAGGAACTGGTTAGATATGACCCCTTCACCACACCATTAGTTACTCTCCCCTCAACTCTTTATGTTACTTATCCCCAACTTCAGCGAGCAAAGTCGAAGGATGGCGTCCAAGGCAGGGGCTATTTTGTGCATCCTT
The DNA here is from genome assembly GCF_028372415.1 of Notamacropus eugenii. Lineage (NCBI taxonomy): Eukaryota > Metazoa > Chordata > Mammalia > Diprotodontia > Macropodidae > Notamacropus > Notamacropus eugenii. The sequence goes on from NC_092873.1 coordinate 534,564,873, forward strand.
AAATGATTCAGCAATTCAAAATATCAGTCTGTCAAGTGTCTTCTATACCTGGTGCCTCACAAATTCCTAAATGTAGTAGCCACTAGGAACTTTTCTGAGACCCTGCCAAGATTTCACAATAGCCCTGAGAGTAAACAGAAGGAGCCAAAAAATGTCCTCCTTGTAACAGAAGGAAATATCAACAATGCCTATTTTGTTTATTGCTCAGATAGTGAAGAGAAGGTCCTTCTGATTTTAGGGGGATCTGACACGTAGGAGCACTCCAGGATTCAGAAACCTGTGGGCTTGAACTGGATATTTCATATATATCAAAAACTGAACAATCCAAAACCGAACTCACACCCAGCCCACCTCCCAAACCTGCCCTTGTTCAAATATTCCCATTTTCTATTGAAGGGCATCATTATCTTTCCAGTTTCCCACATCTGTAGCCTGAGAATCACCTGGACCTCATACTCTTTATTTAATAATTTCACAAATCTTGTCTGTTCCATCTTTCATATGCATCTCTTCACTCAAAAGACCACCATTTTGGGTCAGGCCTTCTTTCATTACTCACTGATTATTTCACTGTCCTTGTAGTTGGTTACTGTTTAGAATCAAAGTTTTCAAAGGTCTTAGACAAGAGATGCATAATATGACTCAGATGAAGTCACTTGTGAGTGTGAGAGGAGAATCTCCCATGCTAGCCAAGGGGAAGCCTTAATAAAAAGCAACCACACAGGGCTCAGTTTCCCTTAGTGTGGAAGGCAAGATGTTTCCACTTGGAACATTTCTCTACAATTTTAAAATGAGCAAGACTGTGGAAATTTATTCTATAAAGGGAGTAAGTATATTCCCCTGATATTTGTTGAACAGCTATTAAACTCAAGAAAAAGAGGAAAGGGCCTGAGGTAAAGACTATTAAGAGCAAGGGGAAATTATTCTTCTTCATTTTTATTCTTATGGAAAGAAAATTTAGCTGGAAAATGTTAACAAACTCAAAATTGGCCAACAAGCATAAAATATTGATAGGCCAACAAGGCATAAGGCTCTTTTTCTTATTTGTACTCAACTGGAGGGAAACATTGACAATGTAAAAAAAATCTGGATCTGTAGTCCTGAAATCATCTTTTAAATCTTGCTTTTATTTGCTGCTTATGTGACCTTGAATGAAGTACTTCCCTTATATGTGCTTCAGTTTACTCATATATAAAATGAAGAGGGCAGACTAGATCATTGCCAAGGTGTCTTCCAGTTCTAAAGCAATGAAATCTAACAAGCTTAACATTGTATCATCTAAAGGTCAGCCAAATTCAACCTTCCCTCTGCTTTTGAACAGTTCATGAGCTAAGATTGATTACATTTTTAAAAAATTTCAAAATGTAATGGATTTGACCCTATAGTTCTCAGTATAATGATCATGTATAGTAAACAGATCAAGTGATGGACTGCGTATCAGGGTACCTGTGTTTGAATTCCACCTAATGAAACTACTAGTATGGTGGCCTGGTCCAAGTCATTTAAATCAACAAGTTGAAAAATATTAGGTGACTATCATGGACAAGACCTGGGCTTCCTACTGGAATATAAATACAGTGACAAAATAGTCCCTCTTCTCAAGAATTTGTATTTCAATGTATTTGTGCGTGGTGGGGAGAGGGTAACTGGAAGGTATGTCTGGTGGCATCATGGAGAGAGCACGTCTAGAGACTGGGAAGACTTAAACTCAAGTCTTTCCTCAGATATTTACTATCTGTGCGATGCTAGACAAGTCACTTAATGCATCTGTGCCTCAGTTTCTTCATTTATAATAAGAGGGGGTTGGAGGATATGACATCAGGTCCCATCCAGGTCTAAGTCAACAATCTAATCATCATATACATTAGCGTACATATTTCTATGCATACACATGTATATGCAACGAGGGTCAACCAATGCAAAGTAGTTAAATACAACGCAGCTGGTAGGGTGGCATTGACAGGTGGTGACAATCAGAATGGCTTTCATTTATAAGATGCTGCTCATCATAGATCTTGAAGGAGGAGAAATTCAAGGAGTTAAAGAAGGAATGAATTCCAGGGATGAAGGACAACAAGTGTAAGGCATGGGGGAAGGAACTGGAGTGTCATCCATGAAGAGCAGAAAGGTTACTGTCCCTGACCTCAAGGTACTTACCCTGCAGTGACAGAGAGCATGCACAAATTGGAGACTATGCCAATCAAAAGCTTAACAAAAATGTGATCTGATTTTGTGTGGAAGGACCAAAAGGGAAGATTTCTTATAGCTGAGTCTTAAAGGAAACCTAGGAGTCTACAAGTTGCAAGTTTAGAGGGAGTATATTCAAGACCTGGGTAAGGCATGAAGAGAGGAGATATTGAGTGAGGAAAAGCAAGAAAGCCAGTTTGACTCAACTGTGGCATTCATGGAGAGGATTTATCTTTAATAAGGTCCCTTTATCCCCCAGTATCTGAGTTTCTCTGTGTGGATAGTTATAATTGAACTATGACTAACAGTGTTCTTGTGAGGAAAGTGCTTTGGAAGTCAAAAGGTGCTGAATAAAATCTGAACCATCATGGAATCTTGGTTGGTCCCTCGACACAAATCACTTTCCAATGCATGACCTCAATTTCTTCATTTTTAAGCTCCTCTGCAAATGAATGTCACGCTGATCACTAGGAATGGCAGAGTGGGAGATGATTATTATCTTTCTCCCCAAGCCCCCTTATCTACCCAAATTTCCTCTTTCTGTCAAGACATGACCATCCCCCGAGACATCCAAACATACAGTCTATGTTACACGTATTATACATGACTCATTGAATGCATAGCCAATGAGTTGCCAAGGTCTGTTACTCCTAAATTTGTAGTAGTTTCTCTCATAAGCTCCTTCTGTATTGTAACACAGCCCCCATGCTGGTGGAAACCCTTCATATTCATGCCTAGGTCATTACAACAGCCTCTGGCTTGATCTCAGTTTCCTTCTTGCTCTAGCCCAGTCTCCACATTCAGGTCAAACTGATATTCCTTAAGTGTAGTTCTGAAGATCTCCACCCCCCCCCCCAAGAAAATAAATTGTACTAACTCCCAGATACTTCCCACATTAAATATGTAATATTTCCTTAAGCATTTAGAGCCTTTTCTAACCTGGACTATCACTACCTTTTCATTCTTTTTATCCATTACACCACAACACACAATTGGAAATCCAGCCACACCATCCTCTTGCCACTCAGAGGAAACAATGCTCTACGCTCTAGCTGTCTCCAGTTCCTGGAGTGCTTTTCTTTCTTACCTCTACTTCCTGGCTTCTTCCAAGATCCAGATACAATCTCAACTTTGACAAAAATGTTTTCTTGCTCCTCTTTATTACTGGTGCCTTCCCTCTGTTGATGACTTATTAATCAGTTTTATATAATATGTAAAGATCATACATATTTATCAGTTGTATGTGCAAATATATAAAAATCATATATATTTATCAGTTAAATATGTAAATATGTAAAAATCATATGTATATACACAAATGTGTATAGCAAATGATATATCATATAGTGTGATATATATATATATATACATATGTGCATATGCACATATATAGGTATGTAGATGATTACACCTGTACATATATGAATATGGATCTATCAATATATTCCACTAGATTCTGAGTCTATATTTTTTGCCTTTCTTTATAACTCTAGGTCTCAACACCTTACCTGGAACATAGTAAGCACTCAAACATGCTTGTTAACTTTGAGAAAGAGTATATGAATCTCAAGGAAACACAGGAGATGAAGGAGCAAAGGCAGCGGAGTAAAGCAGATGCTCTGATTACTGACCTGCTCAAGGCATGCCTCTTTCACTTTTCATATTAATAATAAAACTAAATCTTACTGTAAGAAAAATGGCATGATTATAATGTTCAGAAAAAACCAAGAGTAGAGGTGATTGTCAAGGCTAAAAATGGAGCTTTTATTTGAAAGAAGTTGGAAAAAAAGATGAAACTGAACCCTCGCTGTGGCAAGACAATGACTTTACACCTCCCTTCTTAATGTACTGTACCATTCACGGCAGGGAACCTTCCAACGTTTCTCTCCAAACATCTCTCCTTAAGATTTCAATGTCTGTCCTGGCCCTCTCTCTTAGCTGGTAACTTTGCCTAGTATGTACAGTGGGCATAATGGCACATGCTTCCTATGGCTGCTGTGAAGATCAAAAAAGAGAATAGAAGTAAAGCATATTGTAAACTTCAGGGGCTGCTAAGTGCAGCAGCAGGTAGAGGCCCTAGCCTTATTTGACCTGAGTTCAAATCCCAGCTACGTGACCTAAGACAATTCATTTAACCCTGTTTACCTCAATATCACATCTATAAAATGGGTTGGAGAGGGAAATGGAAAACCACTCTGTTATCTTTGCCAAGAAAGCCCCAAATGGGGTCCCAAAGAGTCGAACGCTATTGAAATAACTATTCAGCAACAAGAATACTAGAAGCAATATGTTTAGGTCATCTTATAGAACATCCAGCTGTAGCTGATGAAGCCAATACAAGGTTGAAAGACCGTACCACAGGTTGGGCACCAATAAGTCCATAGGAACACCTGAGATACAGATATTTCTAAATTTATTCACCTCAGATTTCACTAGAGCTACTGCAATTCTGCCTAGCTGACAGAGCACAGCACCTTCTCTGATGTGGGCACGCCATGCTGGGCAATCTGGTGCCAGTGTCTCTCATGTCTACCAATCAGTTTCAAAGTTCTTCACAGAGACCTTGAAAGTGTCCTTGTATAGCTTCTTCTGAACTCTGTGGAAGTGCTTGCCCTGTGTGAATTCTCTGTAAAATAGCCTTCTAGGTAAACTGACATTTGGCATTCAAACACTGGGGACAGTGTGTTGGATTTGCACTTTCTGCAGCAGAGTTTAAATGATCAGCAGTTCAGCTCAAGAAAGGACCTCAGTATTCAGTACTTAGCTTCCTAAGTGAACTTCATTGTCTTCCTAACATAACTCCCATAGAAGCAATTGGATTTCCTGTCATGATACTGGTATCCTGTTCAGTTTTTGCAGGTTTACAACAATGAAATCCGCAGAAGAGATCTATAGACTTTCAGTTTGGTGAAGAGCCCATCATTTCGTTCTGAGCCTCTCCAACACTGAGTGAGCTCTGACAAAATCCTCATCATCTAGGTGTACATCCCTAGAAATTACACTGCCAAGGTAAGGGAACTTATGAACAATATTCAAAACTTCTCCATTTGCTGCAAGTGATGGTTTCATATATGGATGGTATGGTGATGGCTGGTGTAGAACATCTGTTTCCTCAGTGTAAATTATTATACCAAAATGAGCACATGTGGCAGAAAATTGATCCATACACTTGCATCTCAGCCTCAGAGGTTGCACTGAATGCACAATTATCTTCAAGCAAAAAGTCATGTGCCAACTCTCCCTCCACTATAGCCTTGGCTTTTAACCTTTTTAAGTTAATTTATCATTTGTGTGGTAACTGACCTTGAAACTACTTTAGTCCTCATTGAAGGCATCTGACAACATTGCTGAAAACATCATTCTAAAAAGCATGAGAGTGAACGTATAGCCTTGTTCACTCCATTGAAGACTGGGAAAGCACTAGAGCATCATCCGTTATCTAGAATTCATGCAAGCATGCTATCATGAAATTGGTATACAACACTGATGGACTTCTCCTGGCAACTAGTTTTTCCATGATCCTTCATGACTGACATCATCAGATGCCTCTTCAGATCAATAAATCATGTGTGTAGATATCTCTTCCACTCCTGGCATTTCATCTGGAGTTCTCAGGCAACAAACACCCATATCAACTGTTGCTCAACCCTTCCTGAAGGCATACTGACTCTCAGGTACATAACCATATTCCAGGTGTAGGATCAGAGTACTGAGAAAGACTCTGGCAAGAATCTTGCTGGTGAGAGAGAGACCTCACAACCATGATTGTTACAGGACAACTTATTTCCTTTATCCTTTATAAAGATAGACAATAGAGGCATCCTTAAATTCCCGTGAGAAAATCTTCTTTAGTCATATAAGTCAGAAGATTTCAGCCAGTTTTTATATAAGCAGTGGATCCCCACCCCCAAGTAGTAAATGTCAGGTGAAACAGAATCAGCACTATGTGTTTTGCCACACAAGAGGAGCCTAATGGCATTCCAAACCTTTTCTTCATTTGAAAGTTCATCCAGTGAGGGACTGATTTCATCCTGAGGTATAAATTCAGTAGCATCAGCATAGGCTGATGACGGTCTGTTGAGAAAACTATAGAAGTGTTCAGCTCTTCTCTCTAGGATCATGTCCTTTTCACTAATAACCAGCACTAAGTTGGTGAGGCGTCCTATTGGTTTTGGTTGATAAATGGCATCATAAAAGTGCTCTGGATTCTTGGTATCAACATTAAACTGAATTTTGTCCACTTTTCACTGAACCAAGAATCCTTTAACTCTCTAAGTTTTGTTTACACTTTCTTTTTGATGAAAACACTGCCTTCTTAGAGAAAGACCCTGTGGAGTTATCATTTGTCATTCAGTAAATTCTGAATGTCCCCAGCACTTCATCAAACCAGTCCTGATGTTTGTTAGTGTTTTGGCCAAGAGGAGTAAACGTGGTGCTGTATACCAAATCTCTCAAAGCTGCCAACTCCTTTTTTGCTTCATTATTGCCAATCATGTGTTGGCTCAGCTTTCCCTCCAAGTTAGCAACAAACTTCACTCACAGAGAAGCCCTCTAATCTATTGACATTAAATCTTTGGCAAGTAGTCTTTTGTTGAATGTGATTGTTTAACTTGGAGAAGGTATCTATGAATGCTCTAGCACTCTGCACCAAAAATCACTTTAGCCACTCTCACATTCTCTCTTTTCTCCTTAACATGACGTAGTCTATTAAAGCCAATGTTTGTTTCAAGGATGCATCTGCAAAGTTTTATTGCAGTTAGGTAAGCAGAAGGCAGTGTTGATGATGAGAAGGCCATGAGATACCCAAGGTTTCAGTGGTAAGTGACCACCGCTGTTGCCCTTTCAAACTTCATTCCTACCAAGGACTTCTTGTCATGTCTGATAGTGTGTGCCTACTCTGGCATTAAAGTCAACCAGAAATACAAGATTTTTCTGTTTTAGCATATTGATGATGAGGGTGTCCATTTTTTTCTTTGACCTCATGAGGATTTGCAAGTTGGACGCATGCATCCTGAAGATGGTGTCCTGGCACTTTCCCGCAAGTAGCAATCATGTTGTCCTGAGCCTGTCATTTACTCTTTTTGGGAGGCATAAGTTTGATGAACAGATTAGATTTGTTTGGGAATCCTATGCCAGCTTCATAATGCTCCTCGTCATGGCTACCACTTCAATAAATATGTATCCAACTGCTACTTTGTTAAGCTGGCCTTCATTTGTCAGTCTTGTTTTGACACTCAGGGGTGCTATTTGGTTGGAATACCTGCTGAATTATTTGTCTCTCAGGTCTGGATTTCACAAACATTCCATTTACCAATGGTGAGTAGAAGCATCTTTGCAAAAGTTTTTGTGCATTTTTTCATGCTTTGACTGCAGGGTAGAATTGCTGACTGCCAAGGTAGTCAGGGTTAGGTTATCATTCCCATTTTACAAATGTGCAATTTAAGACTCAGAGAACTCTATTAGGAGTAACAACTGAATACATTTCAAATTGGAAATAACCTTAGATGGTCCTGATTCATTCCTTACCCTGATTCTAAAGGGCCTTACCAAATATATGAACAGAACTTCAAAATGTGATCAGAGAGCTAATGTGCAACTTGGAGCTTCACATGAAGTGTATTTGAGTGAATTTTTAAGTCCAATAGAGAAGAATCATCCTATTTCATATGCACTGATTGATACGCATAATACTTTCTGCTCTGGACAAATCCTATCTTCCCCTGAAGTTGTACTCCAAGTATCCATGAGAGTGTGAAGATCACCTTGGTTTCTTGAATGTTTACTGTGAGCATGGCACCTTGGTAACTCCTAAAGGTACAAAGACAAAGATTAATTAAACCATTGCCTCAAAGAGTGATTTGAGGAGATAACACACACATACATATGTGTGTATATGCATGTATATATGCATGTAAATATTTAAATGCATGTGTGTGTATATGTGTATATGAATATGTGTATGTATATACACACATGTATATAAATACATAGACACACATACAGGGGATGGAAGGGCATAGGAAGTCCTTGTGTAGGCAAGAGCATTTAAGTTAAGAGAAGTTATGTCAGATATGAGGGACTGCCCTCATGTTGTATCACAACAAAGGTAACACAAGGAGCCACAATCCCAAGAGACAGTGAGTGAGTTTGGCTGAAATATTCTAGAGTGAGAAGTGCTTGTGTTTTTGTCTTTCCCTTTTTTGTCTCCCCAATGATGGAAGCAGGAAAGAATCAATCTGTTAATCAAAAAGTATACATTAAGTGATCCCAGCGAGCCCCACATTGCTGTAGGCAATGTGCAGGGACAGAAAGAATCCCTCCTGGAAATGAATTCGCATTCTCCTGAAGGAGAAAAGAAGTAGTTATAAATATGTGAGAATTAGTGTGAGCATTCTAATGCTTGCCTTCTCATTCCGTTCTCTCACTCTCTGATTATAAGACCTTGCCATCACTTTTAACCTTTCTAAGGCGTTAGTTTTAATATTCTCAAATGAACTCGATGATCTTTAAGTGTTCTGGAACTAAATTTTGCCATGATTAAGTCTTCCCATTAATACTAATTTCGCTTTAGCCATAAGGTCTTGGGGTTTTATATAGGGTGACCATGGAAAATAAAAACGAAATTCACACCTTGAGTGAGATTAGTTACTTTAGTTCTATGTGATAAGTGACAGATAATGTCTGCTCAAGGCAAGATTTCAAGGTAAACATCAAGAAATTTTCCAAGTTGTAAGTAAACTCAGAAACCAATGAAGAGTATGTTGTTGAGTTCCCATGGATCCATGTACTAACAAGTGGTCCACCCTTTCCTGGAGACCTGCAACGAAGGTGATCTCATCCATTCCCAAGCAGTCACATATTAAGTTCTTCTTTTAGTTTTCATTTTCCCCATCCAGGCAGGCTATCTTTATCTCCTTATAGCTACCACCTACTGTGCCTAGTTCTGTCCTTTGGCACCATGCAGAATGATTTCCAAATATAAAGCAATAATATACTGTTGGTATGCACAGAAAGAAGAGCAATCACGTTTGGACCTGGATGTACAAGATGCAAATAAACTTTCATTTCTTTTTAATTTTCTTCCTTTAAATTGTATTTTTTGTTTATGGAGTAAAGCAAGCATTTCTGTAACATATTGTAATAAAATTGATAATCACATGTAAAACTGCAAATCTACTGTGCACAACTTGTATTCCTATCATGTAAATGTCTTTTTTTTCTCCCCTCCTCTCTACCCACATCCTATGGATGATTACCATTGGGCACAAATAAGTGTATCACACACACACACACACATATACACATGCAACTATCATAATAATGATAGTTTTAAAAATACTATTGCTAGTAATTACCAATATTAATAACATTTTCATATATCATAACTATACAGTTTGATCTTATTCAGTAACTTATAATTTCTCTTTAATGATTTATTTATATTTCTTCTGGATCTTTTATATTGAATTTTCTGTTGAGTTTTTTTCTTTTTGTTACAAATATGTGAGTCTTTCAGTTCATCAAATATCCCCAAGTCCCACTTTCTTTTTCATTTGGGATTATACTCCCCTTTCTAGGTAAGTCATTCTTGGATGCAATCCCAGCTCCTTTGCTCTTTGGAATAAAATGTTCTGAGATCTCTATTCCTTTAGTGTAGAATCTGCTAGGTCTTGTGAAATCTTGATTGCATTTCCACAATACTTTTATTCTTGGTGATTTTAATATTATCTCTTTAACCTGGGAATTTTGAAACTTGGCTATGGAATTCCCATTAGTTATCTTTCTAGGATTTCTTTCAGATAGTGATTGGTGGATTCATTCTCTTTCTACTTTACTTCAGATTCTAGGACATCATTGCAATTTTTTTAAAAATAATTTCTTGTAATATTGTATCCAGATTCTTTTCTTTTATCCAGTAAGCCCCCTTTATTTTTAAAAATAATTTATTTGTTTTCAGTTTTCTATACTCATTTCCTTAGGTCTTAGATTTTCTCCCCTTCCCTCTCTTAACTCTCCCCAAGACAGCATGCAATCTTACATGGTTTCTACACATCCATTTAGATTATTTTTTAATCATAACTTTTAGGTAGACCAGCAATTCTTCTATTGTCTCTTGTTGAACTGTTTTCCAAATCTGTCATTTTTTTTCTAGTTGGATGTTTCAGAATCTCTTCTTTTTTTCTAGTTTTATTATATCTGGTGTCTTATAATGTCATTAGATTCCACTTGCCCAATTCTAGTTTATAAGGAATTACTTTCTTTCTTAAGATTTTGTTTCTCCTTTTCTAGTTTTCATGGATTTGTGCACTCCTGCTCACACACAGTTATAGCCAAGAGTCAATTCTGGTCAGCTTAGACAAGGCTGACTTCCAGAAATATCAAGGACTCCTTCACTCAGCTGTTTGCTGTTTTTCAGATGAAACTTTAAGAGGTAAAAGTTTGTTATGTGAAAGTTCCTGAGGTGAAATTTCTTGAGGCCCTGAATAGGTAAAAGTTGGAGTAAAATTTCTTGAATCCCAGTATGCTTGCCTCAGGGTGTACCATTGGTTGATTCAATGGAATTGGGCTGGAGATGTTCACACTTCACTCAGACCAAACCTCCAACCCTGGAATGTTCTCTGAGATCCTTTGAAAATGTCTGAAGAGGACAACGGTTTATCCCTTTATTTTTTGCTGCTCTGCATTCATTTAGTGGTGATTTTCTGACTGTGGAGGAAATCTGAAGATTCTGGAAATTTCAAACCTACTCCACCATCTTCACAGAATATATCCACCTTCTTTTCAAGCTCATAGGAATATTTCATGAAAAAAAAAAAAAACACCTTTGTTTCTTTTTTATGTCTTCTTTTGTGGGGGGGGGGGGGGAGATCCAGAATGATTTATCATTTTGAAAGAACTGCAGTCATGGAAACTTCTTATTTCAATTCCAATCAAAAACTTATTTGTAATTAATGGTCTAACAGAGTTGTCTACAAATTCAGAGAAGTTAAGTGACTTGTCCAGGATCACTCAACCAGAAGATATGAAATTATTCTAGCTTACTTAAACCTAGGTCTTTCTGACTCTGCAGATGATTCCTTCCACATCTCTTCACATATATGACCTTTAAAAATTGAAGGAAGATTTCAAGGGGGGAACTTGATTATTTTAAAGTATTCTATGCTTTCAGACCTAGCAAAGTATTTGGTGAATGAAGCAATCTACTTGAAATTCAGAACTATCTTACTTTGTTGCTTTTATGGTTATTTATTTATCCTAAGCTTATCATTCCTATGTTTATGTGCCTGGAACATAATAGGCAACTACTTGTCAATCATCTATGTATCTTTTTATCTCTCTTAACTTTCTATCACCTATAGGTCTATCATCTCCCAACCTACTTATCCATTAGTGAGGCACTTATTAATATTATAACAATGAACATTATGTGAGTTCATGCAATTAACTAATAATTAAATGGAAAAGAAAAGTAGTGAATGGATACATGGCTCTGGAGAAAATTGTTTTGTTCTATGGATGCCAGAGACTTCCCCAAATTGACACTTGAGCTGTCCAGAGTAGTCCTCATTTTTCCTTGTTTTCTCTAAAAGTCTCATTTCAATCTAGACTTTTTGAGAATGTGGCTGTGTCTATTCAGAATATAAAAACAATGTTTTTAGTTTTTGCCTATTTTTTCCTACTACACACCAATGAGAAAGCCATTAGTAACTCGCTCTATGAAAGGGATTTTACTTGTTCATAGTTTCAACAGAAGTGAATACTGACCAGGAAGCTACCTTATTGGAATTTCTTTAATATTATTACCCTTTTTTCAGGGCAATTTTCTTTAAAAAGCTTTGAAATTTTTTTTGGACAGAATTTCATTCACTGAGTTTCTCTACTAACTCTCAATCAGTATTAACATCCTTTGAAGCATCCATAAGTCTGTTGAAACCATTGAAAGATGAAGACACCTTTATATGAATCTAACTTTTCTTGATTTCAAAGATATTCTTTCAGCCTAGTGCCCTATGAGTTTTCATTTAATTAATTCAGAGTTTCTTTTTCATGTTTATATGTGTCATGCTCATCTTCTATCACAGCTGGAAGACTAAAGTGCCTTGGAGAGAGAATTCGTTTCTATGGTCTGAAAGTCTAACGACCACATATATTTAAACCAATCTGATCATATTCTTTTTTCAATTTTATGAACTAATCTGTTTAAATGGAGCTCGAGCTGAGATGGCTAAAATAGTTATTGGTTTGCCTTACCCACATGTCATTACAAATGAAAGAAGATAAATTGCATTACACAAGTGAAATAAAACCAAATTGTTTTCAATGATAAATTCATGGTTTGCATTTTTCATACCTAGTGTGGTAATAACAGTATGTTGAATGAACAATCTGTTAAAATAAAAACAAATATGCACATATGTATATGCACACACTATATATACATACATATATGTAATATGTATATGTATAAAATATATATACATCATATATTACATATGTATGTGCGTAATATACACATATATACATACATACACACATATGTGTATATTATATATATATACATATATATAATATTTCCTTTCTCTTTGTAGATCAAAAAGAAGTCCAAAATAAGAGGTCAGTGGAGCTGAATTACCTAGAAAATGGTGTTCACTGTTCCTTTAAAAAACTTCCCAGAGTTGTTATGCATTTTTAATTAATGAGCTGTGGAAATAAGTCAGAAAACTATTTCTAGAATTCAGGAAATTAAAAATATAATTAAGAGTAGGTATGATAGTACTGATGAAAGATAGCGTATCTTTCATCAAAAAGTAATTTTGCCTTTCAAATTTCTCCCCATCTATACACAATCAAATAAACTTTAAAAATTGGGACAGAATAATAACCTGGCACATAGAAGATGGATGCTTTTATAATGATCTGGCTCAAAAACATACAGAAACATGGAGGAGCTCTAATGAGTATAGAGGCCCTATATGTTTATATGATCATTCTTCATATATAAGCATATTTTGCACAACAAAAATCAATCAAAGTAGTGTAAGAAAGGCATCTGCCTTCTCAACTATTTTCTTTTTTTTACTAAGGCATTATGGCTTAGAAGACAGAGAGAGAGCTGGAGTCATTTCTGGTCTTCTTCCTCACAGTGTAAGCCTTTTTGCCTGGGCTTATTCCTAAGCTTTTCCCTTAAATCTTCTCTGGTGCTTTAAACACTTCTGAACAATTATCTCCAAAATTCCCAGGCGTTCATCACTATGAAAATGATTCCTAAATCCACATATCCAAATTTCATCTGCAACACTCCCTATCAGGTCTTTACACTATTTCTCACCCCCCAAATTCAAGTTATTTCAAATGGCAGCCAATTTTACCTGTGCAATATCTCTTGGATAAGCTCCTTTTTCTTTTCTAACATTGCCACCACTCTAGTGGAGCCCCTCATCACTTCCTCCTTTAATTACTGCAATCACTTGGTCTACCTGCCTCAGGTCTCTTTCCACTGGAATACAACCTCCATTCAGTCACCAAAGTGATTTCCCTCAAATACAGGTATTATTGTTCTATCTCCCTATTCAAAAAACAAACAAACAAAAACAACGTCTTCCTATTGCTTCCAGGAGCAAATTCAAAATGTGTGACATTCAAAGTCCTTCCTGACCTGACCTTCTCCTATCTTTCAAGTCTTCTGACACCCTACTCCCTAACATGTACTCTTTGACATAATAACACTGTCATCCTCACAGGTTCATGAACAAGACCCTCCATACTTGGCCATAAGCATTTTCTATGGTTGTCCTCTATGGCTAGAATGTTCAACCCCCTCAACTCTGACTACTGAGCTCCCTAACTTTCTTTGGAGCCCAACTAAAAATTCATCTTCTACAAGAAGCCTCTTCTAACCTCTCTTAATTCCAATATTTTCCCTCTTTCAACACACCCCATATGGCTTGTGCAATGGCCACATTCAGGTTAACCCTCTCACCAGACAAGGCTCAACCAGACTAAAGGTAACTGAGACGCTCCAAACCTGTCAGTAAATTAGGAGGATGTCTACCTCAAGCATGTGAAGACTTTTCCTAGCATAATGGGGAGATGAGAACAATTTTTCCAATGGCCATGAAGGTGGCTGAAGCCTGTGCTATGGAGTGCTTAGAGCTTGGTCAGATCTTGAAGATGTCAAGGTCATCCACTATATCGCAGATTATCACCAGTTCTCCTGACTTTTGTCTTGCTACTAGACTCTGGAAGAAAGAATGAGGATGACAACTTTGTGAAATTGCCTCACTTAAATCCAATTCACATGATGTTATTGATCCTCTCTGAAAATGAAGGAAAACAATATTTCCAATTTATACTTTATGAATCTTCCTTTGTGATTGTAGAGATATATTTGTTTACATGTGGTCTTCCCTATTAGATTATAAGCAGGAACTGTCTTTTGCTTCTTTTTGTATCCCCAGCACTTAGACCAGTTCCTTGTACCCTGGGTACTTAATAAATATCTGCTGATTGATTTATTGATTGATTATAATTTACCAACTCCCTGATGGACAGCATAACTTAATTCTCGTATAAGTATATCATACTTAACATGAGCAAAATGACCCATTTTTTTCCAAACCTCACCTTTCTTCCAAATGCCAGATTTCTGTTGAGGTTATCAAAACTTTCAGTCATCCACATTCTCATCCAAGGGTTCAACCTCAACTCTTCACTCTGGGATACCCCCAATGTCCTGATTCCATAACATCTCTATGTCTGTCCTCTTCTCTCTATCACTATCGCCCCACATGGACATACTATTGCAATTATTTTCTAATTGGATTTCCTTGCCTCCACTCTCTCCTTTATTTCTAATTGGTATTCTCCATGGTTGCAAAAATGGTATTCCTAAATGCCAAATTCTGACCAATCACTGTTCTACTTAAGAACTTTCAGTAGTATTCTATTTCCTCCAGGATAAAATGCCAAATCTTGTGTTTGCTGTGTATTATCCATCACACTATAGTTCCAGTTAGAATTTCCAAGAGTGTTAAGTTTTCAGATCCCATCATGGTTATTTCATATGTATATTTGGACAATGTGAATCTTATTTATGCCAATGAAAAATTAAGAAGCTGGACTAGATTGCTTTGAATGTCTCTTCTAGCTCTGACACTGTACCCTTACTTTTATATATTTATTTCACTAGAGCATTATATTCTCCAGTCAGATTAGTTGTCCTAGAATTTCTTATAAACTACATTTTCACTCTTTGTTTTTGCATATCATCACTACCTCTGGACTCTTCTCCCTCCTCATCTCTGTGCATTCATTGGATTCCTTACCTTCCTTCAAAGCTCCACAAATGCACCCTCCTTTCCTAAAGTACGATCTGCTCAGTACTTATTAACCTTAACTGTAATTACTTTGTGATTTCTTTGATTTAAAAATAAAATATTTATCCATCTACATGTTTTTACCCCAATAGAATCTAAGATGTTTAGGGCAGGGACTGCTTTGATATTTTGTCTTTCTGTCTCCATTTCCTGACCCCAAACCTGACTCATAGAAGATGGAAATCGTAATGGAAGTAGAAATTGTAATTATGGATCTGGGAAAACCATTCAGATTTGGGTAAAATAATGTCACTATTAGATCATGCATAACATGTTATTTTCCTCTTTGATCAACTCTTGTCTTCCAGACTTCAAAACAATGTCCTAGCCACAATCATATTCTGGAACTTTCCTCAGAACACGAAGCTTCCTTGATTAGGAACTTTCAAACACACCTGTGGCTTATTCATTCTCAATTACTTTTCTGGGTCAAACTTTACTCCCACTGACAAGCTTCTCTTAGGGCCTCCATTTGTGGTGAGGTCTAGGCCTTCATTCTTCTGCCTCTCTCCTTGATATCTAGATTTCAAAAGCCTATGCTGAGCTCATGATACACTCTGCTTCACCCAGCATGCTTTTCATCTCCTTTTTCATGTATTTTCTTTCCCTTTAGAGTGTCAGCTCCTGGAAGCCCAGGGCTGTTTTCTTTTTGTTTGTATTTGTTGGTTCCGGGTACAGAGCAAGTGCTTAATAAAGGCTTATTTTCTTCATATTTTCATACCAAATCTTTTTAGCATTTTCAATTATCTTTAAAATGGCCTTTATTAACTCCATATTATTAGCTGGCATAATTTAAGGGATCCTTGCTCCAGTGCATCATACTTATAATTGTTTTAGGATATTAGAAAAGGATGACTGTTTTGGAAAGAAATCCATACTAATTAAAGCAATAACTGTTTTCATTTTCATTCAATTTTTCAGGGATTCAGGGTTGTGTTGTTGTTTCTTCATTGCAGTGGATCAACCTAAATCTAGTTATCATCATTCTAGAAAAGAGTCTCCCATGTAATCTAATTGTATTACCAGATATTACCTTTTAAACTTTCATACACAGTCTGATACACACTAATGAGCTTGTGAAGGTTTTTGTTCCTATTTAGTCAAATTCTGTTTGACATGGCAGACATTTTGCTTCCATTTAGTTAGTCAAAATTTTATTATTATTATTATTATTATTATCATCATTATTATTATTATTATTATCATAACCACCATCAAGGAAACCAGGGTTTAAATACTTCCTACTGCATGTGATCAGGGGAAAATTCTTTTACCTTTCTAAGTTCTATTTTCCTTATCAGTAAAATGAGAATAAGACTACCTTGAATGCTAACCTCAAAAAAATTGCTGTGAGGACCTCAGGAGACAAGGTTTGTAAGATGCCTTGCAAATGTGAATGCCACTTGGAGATGGTGGAAGTAAAAGTCTTTTCTTCAGTCATTTTCAGTTTTTTCTGACCCTTCATGACCCCATTTCAGGTTTTCTTGGCAGTGATATCACAGTAGTTTTGCCATTTCCTTCTCTAGCTAAATTTACAGATGAGGAAACTGAGGCAAACAGGTTTAAGTGACTTTCCCAGACTTATACAGCTAGTAAGTGTCTGAGGCCTGATTTGAACTCAGGAACACTCATCTTCCTGAGTCTAGAGCTGGAACTCTCTCCACTATGCCATGCAGCTGCCTTAGCATTGTCATAAAATAAACTAGGAAGGAAAAGGAAATAGCAGCAGGGAGTATGGGTGCCAGTTTTCTTGTTTGTGTTGTTGATTTCATAGGGTTTTGATGAGAAAAGGAGGAAATGTCTAGAATGTTATGTACTAAGCACATTGGGCTTTAGTGAGATATTATTGAGGATGTCTAGGTATCGTTCCCTGGAGCAAATGCTCCTTTAACTATGGTAGGGTCCAGATTACTCGATGCTTTTATCTGCTGCATTTGTTTCTAATCCTCCTCAATTAACCTGATTCTGATGTGCTCAGTCAACAAATCAGTCAGTAAGTGTTTAAAAAAAGTGCCTCCTATGTGCTAAGTGCTAGGGAATAAAAAAAAGGCAAAATTTAATCATAGCACTCACCCAGTGCAATGGGGAAAAAGGATGTAAGCAATGAAATACAGACACCACGTATACAGGCTAAATTGGAGCTAATCAATAGAGAGAAAGCTCTAGCATTAAGGAAGGTCAGGAAAGTCTTCCCAGATCAAGTGAGACTGCAGCAGGGTTTTTAAGAAAGTCAGGAAGTAGAGAGGAGGGAGATTATTCTAGGCTGGTGAAAAGCTAGTGAAAATGTAGGAAGTTGGGAGGTGAAGTATTTTGTTTGGGGAAGGTCAAGTAGGTCACTATTAATACAGCACAAGTAATTTGTAAGAAAGGAAAGGTAGGAGTAGCGAATGTATGAAAGACTTTGAAAACCAACAGACTTTACCCTGAGGGAAAGAGGGAGAATCTAAATTGTATTGAATAAGGGGGAAGTGATGTTAAGAGCTCATCACTAAGAAGATCATTTTGACTGTTGAGCAGAGGAAGGATGGCTGTGGGAGAGACTTGTGGCAAGAAAGTAGTCAGCGGACTATTGTAATAGTCCAGTGTGGTGTGATGGAGGCCTGCTCCTGGCTGGTTGAAATGTCATGGGAGAGAAAGAGGTATGTATGTGAGACTTTTCAGAGGTAAAATCAAAGGGATATTTTATGGGATGGGGTGGGGATGGGAAAAAGTGAGGAGTTGGTGGGATCACATAACACTACAAAGGTTACGAGCTAAGATGTCTGGAAGTTTGTGGTGTCTTTCAAGTAATAGGAAAGTGTGGGAGGGAAGGGAAGGAGGGGGAAAGGATGAATTCAATTTTGGAATTATTTTATCATTGAGCCTTTGATGGGTAGAGTTATTAGCTCATTGTGATTCAACAGTCAAAGAAAGTCTGTCAGAATGAAGCCAGCATTTAGAGAAAGCTTCAAGCAATAAGGAGGTGATACTTGTGCTATACTCTCCACTGGTCTGAACACAGCTAGAATATTGTATTTACTTCTTGACACCATGTTTTAGGTATTTTAGGCATTAAATTATCTTTGATAATTTAGGCATTATCACTGAGTGATAGAGATAGAAAAGGGTGACTGTAATCAAGAAGGACATGCATTCATGTCGCCAAGGTTTCCCTGGAGGATTTGGAGATGCATACCTATTTAGCTGGGAGAAGATTCATGGACAAGGTAGGAAGAAACAAAAGCTGTCTTTGTGTCTTTGATAGACAGTTTTGATAAAAACAGCGCCACACCAGAAAATCAATCTGATTTTTTTCTCTTCTATTAAAAAAAAAATTAATAGCTTCACTTTGTACTGGATTTCCAATGTTAGAATTTGTTCTTTTTGACCATGTATGTGTGTTAGAGTGTTACAAGGTTTGGCTTTCCTTTCTTAAGTTTTTTGTCCATAGGAGGGAGAAAGAAAACTTACCTTTTATAGGGAAATAAATTGGAATAAACTAAGTATGTTACATGTAATCTCAATATATTTTGCTTTCATATCTTGAATTGAGACACTTCTCACAGTTGAGCATCTTTTGCCAAGCAGAATCTTTTGTATGTCTCTTAGAGAAACCATGAGTTCTGAGCTCATAGACAGGAAGCAGCAAGATACTTTGACACTCGCTGCACTTGCTTAGAAATTGATGCACTGAGAAGACTTTCCTCAAGTTGAGAGATCATCGCAGAGCATCAAACAGTGGGACTAGGCTGCTTGCACAAATCTAGTCAATGTTTGAACTCAGATCAGGCATTGGCAGTAGATGGTACTATCTGTACTTTAAAATAGAAGAACAAACATGAGATCGAGATGACATCAGAATTCATATAAATGTTCATGGAAACGTTGTGAGCTGTACAGCAGCAGAGAACATACTGGCTATAGGAATGATAGCACTCCACAATGACAACAGTTCAGACTTCTGCAGTTCTATATGATTAACAAAATGCTTTGTTTCCAACGATCCATTGAGGATCTGGCAAGTTTTATTATCTCTCCACTATTCATGTCCTTACTTTTGTTCCCTTTTGTATCTAGAAGTTTTCCTTTTCTTTTCATTTAACTTTCTTGTCTTCAAGCTATCTTTAACTCTTTGTTCTTTCTATGGCCAGATTACCACCATAAGTAAAATTTGTCACTGACCCCTACCATTCCCTCAAGTTTTCATCTACTAGTTCTCCTTTCTTTCACAGCCCACATTGCTTAATGCCAACTTTCTTACATCCCATCTCTCAATGCCTTGAAATCTGGCTGCTGACCCACCTCTTAAATGAAGCTCAGCACCTTATGGTTAGCAATAATTTCTTAAATGCTAAATCCAATAGCTTTATCTCTGACCTTATCCATCCTGACCTCTTGTTACCTAGTCTCTGATGAAATGGCTTTTTACTTCACTAAGACTAACACATTTAAATGCACCTTTGTTCCTACCCCCTATTTTCTTGCATACCACTTTCCTACTGTCATCCTAATTCTTTAATCTTTAATATCTCTCTATACATTCTGGTCCTGATTTGTGGTGTAGTTGTTAAGGGAGCTGAAACTGAAATCAAGAATTCTGGAATTTAGATCTGTCCTTGCTCACCTACTAGCTTTCAAACCTTGGATAAGTGTATTAACTGCTTTCTGCCTCAGTTTCCAAACATGTAATGAGGTTAATAATAGCACCTACCACCAAGGGTGGTATAAAAATGGGGATAATGAAAGTAAGGCAATCTTTGTAATTTTCTTTGCAAAAATGTAAAACACTATATAAATTCAACATATTGTTATTAATTTTTTTTATCCTGCTTACAAAAATTCCAAAGCCTTTCTTAGGTCGTCATTGCGTTCGATCAACACTTCAAACAATCATTGTGTAATTTTTCTTTAACTTATTTTTAGTAGTCAACATTCACTTCTACAAGATTTTGAGTTCCAAATTTTTCCCCATCCCTCCCCTCTGCTCACGCCAAGACAGCATGCATTCTAATTACTATTTCCCCCAATCTAGCCTCCCTTCTATCACACCCCTCCCTTCTTTTATCCAAATCCCTATTTTTCTGATAGGGTAAGAGAGATTTCTATACCACATTGCCTGTGTGTCTTATTTCTCAGTTGCATGTAAAACCAATTTTTAACATTCATTTTTTTCATTTAATTTTTCATTTTATGCACAGTTTATAACAGATAAAACAATTCAAACTTTTGGTCAGGTGATACTTCTTTTTAAAGCATTTACAATATGGACCACAAAAGAATTTTTTTAAAACATTAACCAACTGAGACACAAATAATATTTGTTTCCTAACTTCACAAGCTCTTGACTTAATTGTCTCCACAGTATTACTAAGAATTAAAGGACCCTAACTTATTGTTGTTAGTCTAAAGTCCCAAGCCTAATAGCTTAATTTTAGACTTAACCTTGGATGTTCCCCTACCAATAATCTATAATTGAATAGATCTGGTATTAAGCTTATAAACCTTTTGACTATGGGAAATTGCCACCAAGAGTAGGGACATTTCTAGGATACAATATCTCCTCAACTTCATGTCAGTTCCAGGAAGGAGTAGATTGTCAACTTGCATTCAGTCAGGCTTAAAATCTGCCAGGTGTCAATGTGGAAATTGAGTCAGGAGAATCCTACCTCAGCCCAGGCTGAACAGTCGATCTCCCACCCTTCTCAGAAGATCTCCTTTTGCTGTTCATACTAGCATCTCATAGGCTTACTGGCATCATGAATTGAAGGCTCAGACCACCTTTCTTGCTATCCATATCTGGAGTTAGACTCAGACGAACAGTCACTTAATAGTCCCATAGCATATAAAAAGAGCAAGTTCCAATAACGAGGTTTCAAATATGATTATAATTTCACTTTGGCTAAGGAACATCTTTTGAGGCAAGTCTTAAGTGGCTTACATGCCTTTCTATACATGTTGTAGTTCCTGATTAAATGGCAATCATAAAATCAAATTTACCATTAAAACCTTAACTTTTCCATCAATGACAAATTTTACCAGAGATTACTTTCTTCTAGGAAATTTAGACTAAAATTCTTTCCCCCAAACTAAAGATGTCATTGATTTATTCTCCGTAGTTAATTCAATCAGTTGTTTTAATACTAATTGCTTTTATCTCACTTTTTAGCATGTCCAATTTTTCTCCCCATCACTCCCCTCCCCACACTTCCCAATGCCCTGCCTTTTGATTTCTCCTTCCCTCAACGTACCCTCCTTTCTATCACACACCACCCTTCCCCCATCCCCATCCTCTCTCCTTTCTTGTAGGGCAAGACAAATCTATATTCCCCATTTCCTGCACTTCCTATTTCCCTATTATATGCAACAAAAATTCTCAACATTCTTGCCAATACCTTGAATTCCAACTTCTCTCCCTCCCCCTTCCCCCCACAACCCCATCGAGAAGGCAAGCAACGAAATACAGGATAAATATGTGTCGTTTTGCAGAAGACCTCCACAATAATCATGTTGTGTAATACCAACTACATTACCCTCCATTCTACTTTATCCCCCTTTATTTTCCCCCCTCAATTGACGTTGTCCCTTCTTGAAAGTGTTCGTTTCCAGTAACTCCCTTCTCCCATCTACCCTCCCTTCTTTCATTCCCCTCACCCCACCTATTGCTTCCTCCCCCACTTTCCTGCGGTGCAAGACAGATTTTCATATCATGTCTAGTGAGTATATTATTCCCTCCTTTAGCCACATTCAGAAAGATTACTTTCACCTTTCCCCTCTCCTCCCTGCCCTTTTCTCCTCCACTGTACAAGATCCTTCCTATCTCGTCTATGAGTGATAGCCCGCCAGTTACATTTCTCCCTTTCTCCTCCTGGTATCTTCCTCCCTCACCCCTCAATTTTTATTTTATTTTTTTTTGTGTGTGTGTGTGTATGGTGAATATCATCTGTTCTGATTCAACACACCCTGTACTATCTGTCTATATATGTGTATCTCTGTGTGTGTGTGTGTGTGTGTGTGTGTGTGTGTGTGTGTATGGACAATCTCTCCATCTACCCAAATACTGAGCAAAGTTTCAAGAGTTATAAATATTTTCTTTCCATGTAGTAATGTAAACAGTTCAGCTTTAGAAAGTCTTTTATGATTTTTCTTTCCTGCATGATTTCCTTTTCATGATTCTCTTGATTCTTGTATTGTAAAGTCATATTTTCTATACAGATCTCATCTTTTCCTCAATACGTATGATTGAAAGTCCTCTATATTATTGAATGACCATTTATTCCCTTCAACTATTATACTCAGATTTGCTGGATAGGTGATTCTTGGTTTCAATGTCAGTTCCTTTGACTTCTGTAATACCCTATTCCAAGCCCTTTGAATCCCTTAATGTTGAAGCTGTCAGATCCTGTGTTATCCTGATTGTATTTCCAAAATACTCAAATTGTTTCTTTGTAGCTGCTTGCAGTATTTTCTCCTTGATTTGGGAACTCTGAAATTTGGCCACAATATTCCTAGGAGTTTCTCTGTTCGGGTCTCTTTCAGGAAGTGATTGGTGGATTCTTTCAATATTTATTTTGCCCTTTGGTTCCAGAATATCAGGGGAGTTTTTCTTGATAATTTTATGAAAGATAATGTCTAGGCTCTTTTTTTGATCTTGGCTTTCAGGTAGTCCCATAATTTTTAAATTGTTTTTCCTGGATCTATTTTCCAGGTCAGTTGTTTTTCCTATGAGATGTTTTACATTATCTTCTATTTTTTCAAACTTTTGGTTTTATTTTCTAACTGCTTGGTTTATGTCACAGTCATTCATTTCCCTGAACTCAATTCTCTCTTTCAATGAATTATTTTCTTCACTGAGTTTTTGAATCTTCTCCTCCATTTGGCTAATTCTGCTTTTTAAAACCTCCTTCTCCTCGTTGGCTTTTTGGACCTCTTTTTCCAATTGAGTTAGCCTCTTTTTAAAGCTGCTATTTTCCTCAGCATTTTTTTGATTCTCCTTTAGTATACTGCTAACTCATTTTTCAAGCTCTTCTATTGCCTGAGCCCAATTTAAGTTCCCTTTGGAGACCCTAGTGGCAGGGGCCTTGACTTCCTCTGACAGCATGCCTTGTTCTTCCTCAGCCACAAGGATGGGGGGAGACACGTGTTCCCCAGGAAAGCAACCTTCTACAGCCTTATTTTTTTTTTCCCCTTTTGGGGCATTTTCCCAGCCAGTTACTTGACTTTTGAGTTTCCCCTCCACCTCCACAACCACCTTGCCTCCAGTTTTGCCAAGCCAGAACTAGGGCCTGAGATTCACATGAGAGACTCCAATACCTCAGGGGCTTTAGGTGGGGGCAAGGCCACTATTCAGTGTAAGACTAAGATCAGCTGCTCAGGTTGGGGCAGGGCAGCCACACAGAGCTCAGTTCCCTCAGGGGCCTTACAATGAAACCTTCAACAATGTATGGAGGCTACTCCTACTGCCTGCCTTGGGAGCTGCCATCAGATGCTACCTCCACTGATACCAACTGAGGAGGCCTGAGTTGTGGGAACACCCTGCTCCCTTCTCAGTCAGCCAAAAAAATGCTCTCATTGACCTTTAGCACCTGTAGGTTGAGGGACCTGTGCTGCCACTGGAGATTCTATCCCTGAAACCTGCTGGGCTCTGCTCCACGTCTGGGTATGATAAACCTTTCCCATAGGCCACTCTGGGCTGGAAATCTCCTCCACTCTGTTGTTCTGTGGCTTCTGCTGTTCCAGAATTCGTTGAGAGTTCTTCTTACAGGTATTTTATGGGCTGTGGGGTAAAAGCTAGTGTATGTGCATCTTTCTACTCTGCTATTTTGGCTCCAGCCCCAACATTCATTTTTAAAATTTTGAGTTCCAATTTCTCTCATTTCTTCCCTCACTACCATCCCTACTAAGAAGACAAGCAATTCAGTATAGGTTATACATATGTAGTTATGCAAAACACTTCCATTAACAGTAATGTTGTGAGACTTACTATATTTCCCTCCATCCTATCCTGCCCCCATTTATTCCATTTTCTCATTTGATCCTATCCTTCCTCAAAAATGTTTACTTCTAATTACCCCCTCTTCCTATTTGCCCTCCCTTCTATCATCCCCCATTACCCTTGGCCGCTTTCCCCTACTTTCTTGTAGTATGAGAGAGACTTTCATACCAAATTGAGTATGCATGTTATTCCCTCCTTAAGTCAAATATGATGAGAGTAAGGTTCAGTCTTTCTCTCTCACCTCCCCCCTACCCCTCCATTGAAAAGGCTCTTTCTTTTCTTTTATGTGAGAGATAATCTACCCCATTCTATTTCTCCCCTTCTCCTCCCAATATATTGTTTTCTAACCTCCTGATTTTATTTTGTTAGATATCATCCCTTCCTACTCAACTGAACCTGTGCCCTCTGTCTATATGTATATAATCCCTCCAAATAACCTAATACTAAGAAAAGTCTCAAGAGTTACACATATTAACTTTTCATGTAGTAATGTAAACAGTTCAACTTTAGTTAAGTCCCGTATCATTTCTCTTTTTTTGTTTTCCTTTTCATACTTCTCTTGATTCTTGTGTTTGAAAGTCAAATTTTCTATTCAACTCTGGTCTTTTCATCAAGAATGCTTGAAAGTCCTCTATTTCACTGAATGACAATGTTTTCCCCTAAAGTATTATACTCAGTTTTACTGGGTAGGTGATTCTTAGTTTTAATCCTAGCTCCTTTGACTTTTGGAATATCACATTCTAAGCCCTTTGATAGCTTAATGTAGAAGCTGCTAGACCTTGTGTTATCCTGATTGTATTTCCACAGTACTCAAATTGTATCTTTCTGGCTACTTGCAATATTTTCTCATTTCCCTGGGAGCTCTGGAATTTGACTGCGATATTCCTAGGAGTTTTCCTTTGAGGATCCTGTTCAGGAGGCAATACGTAGATTCTTTCAATATCTATTTTACCTAACTGATTCTAGACTATCACTGCAATTTTCCTTGGTTATTGCTTGAAAGACAATGTCTAGGCTATTTTTTTGATCATGACTTTCAACTAGTCCAATAATTTTTAAATTGTCTCTCCTGGATTTATTTTTCAGGTTAGGTGTTTTTCCACTGAGATATTTCACATTGTCTGCTATTTTTTTTCATTTCTATGGTTTTGTTATATAATTTCTTGATTTTTTTCATAAGGTCATTAGCTTCCATCTGCTCTGTTCTAATATTTAAGGAATTATTTTCTTCTTTGAGCTTTAACACTTCCTTTTCCTTTGGACCAATTCTGTTTTTTAGGGCATTTTTCTCCTCATTGGCTTTTTGGATCTCTTTTGTCATTTGAGTTAGTCTATTTTTTTACAGTGATATTTTCTTCAGTATTTTTTGTGTCTCCTTTAGTAAGCAGTTGATTCGTTTTTCACAATTTTCTTGCATCACTCTCATTTCTCTTCCCAGTTTTTTCTCTGCTTCTCTTACTTGATTTTCAAAATACTTATTGAACTCTTCCCTGGCCTGAGACCTCATATTTTTCTTGGAGGCTTTGGATGTAGGATCTTTGACTTTGTTGTATTCTTCTGTTTGTATACTTTGATTTTCCTTGTCGCCAAAGTAAGATTCTATCGTCTGATTCGTTTTCTGGTTTTTGTTCATTTCCCTAGCCTTGTCAAGGTAGTTCTCTGCTTCCAGTGGGGTTGGGGGTGTTCTGTCAGCTGCCTGATTCCCCCATAATCTGTGAATCTAGAACTCCACGAACAGCCACTACCACTACCCCTGTCCTTGCTTCTGCTGCCATGGGCTCCTTCTTTGCTGGCTCCTCCACCTCTTCTGCTGCCCTGGGGCTGGGGTCTGACCACTCTATTTTCTCACACAGGTCCCACAGGTCTTTTTTCACTGACCTTCCAATTTGTCCTTGGTGTTTTGAGGTAGTGAAGTCTGGAAACTGCCACATGTGCCAGAGATTTATTCCTCTACCCCCTCCCTCCCCATGGCCTGCTCGGGTCCCATCTGTGCTGGTGTGGGCTGTTTTGGACTTCACTGTGTACCAAGTGCAGAGCAATAGATGCTTTCCATTGAACTCCCAGGCTATCTTGGGCTGGAGATTTGCTTCACTCCTCATTCTGTGGATTCTGCAGCTCCAGAATTTGTTTAGAGTCAGTCTTACAGGTATTTGACTGGAGTGCTGTAGCACCTTTGTGTTTTCACTCTGCTATCTTGGCTCCATCCCAATCATCTTGTATTTCAGGATACATTCAGTCAATGAACAAACAAGCAAACAAAAGCTGTGAATATTTATTCATTCTTTTCACTCACCTTTTATTCACTCGTCAGTCTTTCCCACCTTCACTTTGACCTCATCTGCTGTCTCCAAAACTCCCAGTAATCTCTGGTGCATGTTATGGCTTTTTCTGAGTCGCCATTCTTCCTGATCTCTCTGCTGCATTTGGCAGGTAACTTGTTGGGACTGGAAGCTCAATTCCGTGTGGACGGTCTCGGGCGGGTAAAAGTGGGACTTCTAAATCTTAGAGTCTTACGAGGCCCTCCATGAACAGCGGGGGTTCGAGAAGGTCAGACTGAGCTAGCTCGGCTAGCTCGGGTATTTCCGCCTCTCCCCCGGAGATACCTGATGGGTGGAGTCTCCCTGCCCTCGAGGTCATCCCGGATTGGAGCACACCTAGTTACCTAACAGCATGGTATTGAGATGCAAACTGTGTGGCTGAAGATTAAGTAGGATTGAGGAAGCCAGAAAGCTCTCTTAGCACGTGTGGAGCCAAAGAGAAAAGTAGGGCTCCGCTTCTTTTCTTTCCTCTCTCCCCTCCCCCTCTCTCCCCGCTTGTACTTCTACTTCCAATCCCTTAAGCTTAGCCTCCTTAGGAAATCTCCCCCTCTTCCTCCTAAGGAAGACCCCCCTGCACTTGTAACCGACTCTCTGAAATAAAGCTCAACCCCTGTTCGACTCTGGAATGTCCTTTCTCTCATATGTGCATCCGGCGTGGCCAGCCGAAGACCTGGGACAGGTAAGAAAGACTCGGGTAGCCCAATACAGGCCTCTAGGCTTGGCAATAACTAAATCTTCTTCATGGGTTTCCTGACATTGACTGCCCTCCTGTTTCCCCCTCTCCATTTATGACTATTCATTCTCCCTCTCTTTTTTTTCCCTCTGTATAATTATGCACATCTTCTATCATAGCTATATAGTTTTATGTATAAACAGGTTGTGCAATGTCTAGAGTACCAGGCTGAGAGTCAGGAAGACCCATCTTCCTGAGTTCAAATCTGGCCTCAGACACTTACTAGCTGTGTTATCCTGGGCACATCACATAATGCTGTTTGCCTCAGTTTCTTTCTCTGTAAAATGAGCTGGAGAATAAAATGACAAACCACTCCAGTACCTCTCCCAAGAAAACCTCACATGGAATCATGAAGAATTAGACATAACTGAAAGAACAGAAAAAGACCCAAACTCTGGCTCTAGCTTTAGGCTTCATCCTTGGCTCTTCTCCTCTCATTCTATATTCTCAGCAGCACAATCAATTCTCATGTGTTCAATTATTTACAATCAATGGACATGTTTCTCATGTCTTCCTATCTACCTTTCAGCTTTGTCTACAGCTCTGCCTTTGAATTGCCAACTTTCCATTACATCTCTCAAGCTAAATATGCAGTAGATATCTTAAAATCAACATTGCCAAAAGGAATCTCATCCTCACAAATCTATCTCTCTTGTAAAAGACCAACCATTATAATGGGGCAGCTACCTAGCACAATGGATAGTGCTGGGCCTGTAGTCCAGAAGTCTTATCTTCCTGAGTTTGAATCTAACTTCAAACAATTATGAGCTCTGTGACCCTCAGTTTCCCCATCTATAAAATCAGTTGGAGAAAGAAATGGCAAACCATTCCAATAACTTTGCCAAGAAAACAAATAGTAGCTCCATTGTTCCAGGACACTAGGTTTAAAATCTTCCAGTCTGCCCCCATTTTCCCTAGCCTCCCTGTTCACTCACTTGGTAAATCACAGGGAATCTGTTGAACATTCACAATGTTCAACATCATGTTCAACATGATGTTCAGTCTTACAATGCTTTTCTTCTTACAATGCAACTAGTTCAAATGCTGTGACTTCATAAATGAACTGGAAAGATAGCTTGCTCTTCGTTCTCTTTGCCTTCTGTCTCTCCTCTCTTCGATGTCTTCTGTCAGATGCCAACTTCATATCCCTATCAATTCCCAGTCATCCTTTTCACTCTCCTGGTAATGAAGTTTCTCTGAATTCCCAATACCTAATATACTATGTATATGTGTGAGTGTGTGTGTGTGCATGCACACATGTGTTTGTGTATGTGTTTTGACCTTTCATGTCCATTACATAGGCAACTTGTATCTGAATAGGCATTAACATTTCTTAAGTAAATATAACATAATACCCACAAAATAAACACATCATGAGCTTCACATTTACAAAATATATAACGTAACAACTCATTACTATAGTGGCCATATGTCCTTAAACAAACACAAAATTATATACATAACATAACATAACATATCATTCTTTGGCAAGTGAGCAACCAGCTCCTTCTTTCTCAGTACAAAATTGTCCAAATAAAGTACTTCTTGGTATGTGTCTTTCTCCTCACAGTGCTGTTGCAGGCACTTTCAGGTGCAGGCTCTAATGGCCTAAGTCCCAGTCTTAACACTGCTCCAGCCTGGCTTCTAAGTCCTGAGGGGCAGCTCACCAACATTGGCACAGAGGCAGTTCTCCACTTCTGCTCTATGGTTCCATTCCAAACTCTCACCACTTCTGCCTGGGCTTCTATCAACGTATACAAATTGATTTTAATATTCTTCTCTACACATCCTTTACCTTCTAGGGGATATAATCTAGTTGCTATCATCTATATTTTTAAGGTTATTAAAAATATGTACTTCATATATTTCCCAATAACATGTAAAAAATTAAACCATCATTTTTAAACTTTTAAACTCCAAACTATTTTCCTCCTTCAAGTCCCTACCCCCTCCTTGAGAAGGTAAGCATTTTCATTTTAATTATACATGGGAAGTTATGCTAAACATTTTTATTACCCATGATTCAAAAGAAAACTCATACAAAATGAAATAATAAACGTTATTAAATATGATGTTTCCAGCCCAAGAAAACATGGAAGATCAAGAAGAAAGGTATGTTGCACTAGGTTGAGAGAGGAATGGAGTCCAGTGCAGTCCAACACAGGTGGCAACCTTGTAGACCCAGGCCCATCAAAGTTACAATAGTCCTCAAGGGATTGAATCACTGACAACTGTGGTGGTTTCCTAACTTCTCAGTTCACAGATGCTAGAGACAACTTAGAATGTCAGCAGGAGGGGTCTGTCAGACCTAGGTGAGAGAGAAGTGTGGTCCAACAAAGGGTGTAGCAATACATCTCCAGCCCCAGCAAATCAGGAGCAGGCCTTAGCAGGGCCTGGATTGGCAACAGCAGTGGTGGCACCTTATCCTAGAGCTATCAATGCAAAGAAGAAATGTTGGAAAGTCATCTATTTCAACTTCTGGGAGCCAAGAGTAAGCAGTAAGTCACTCTCACCCTCCCTTATTGTCCTTGAAAAACCCAGAGAATAGCACCCCAGGAAAAATCTTAGAATAGTAGAGTCAGGAGGAAGATAAGGTGCAGCAGTCTTTTAGCTTGGGAGGCTAGGTGGATTAACATGAAACGTTCCTCTTACTGTTGCTGAAGGAGACCAGTAAAAGATAGGGAATGTCCCAGCAAGCCAGTGGTAAGCCCCATCTCAGCAGACCAGAGGGAAATTCTGATCCCCAGGGTGGAGAAGCAGGCAAGTGCCAATACCAGGCACACTTCAGCCACTACCACCAACTCCAGCTCAGCACAAGGTAAACTACCAGGCTCCAGCTGCCAGTTTAGGCCCCAGCACACAATACCCATAACTAGACCATTAGTCTCTAGCACAAAAATGCCTGGGATAGAGCCCCTTGTGCCCCAGAAACAGAGATGAACTATAAAAGCCAGAAAAAAGGGAAACACAGCAAAAAGCAACAAAGAAAAAACACTAACCATAGAAAAGTATTATGGTGCCAGGGAAGATAAAAATACAAAATCAAGAGAGGACAATGTTGTCAATATATCCATACATGAAATCTCACAGGGGAATGTGGACTTGTCTCAAGTCCAAAAAGCCTTCTTGGAAGAGCTCAAAAATTTTTAAAATTCAAGTAAAAGAGATAAAAGAAAAAATAAACAATTCCTTAAAAAATACAATAGATGGAGTAGAGTCAAGAAGGAGGAGTACAAGCACAAACCTGCTCATGCTCTCCCCCACAAAGCCCTTAAAATACCTGTAAAAAATGCCTCCAAACAGATTCTAGAGTCTATCACACCAGACTCAGAGTGAAGCACAGCACAGCCCAGCATGGGTTGCATGGCACAGATGAAACTGGAGCAGGTTCAGGGTGCTGAATCATGGACAGTTCATGTGGTTTCTAGATTTCTCAATCCACAAATGGCAAAGACAGCTTCAATGGTCAGTGAGAAAGCTCTTTCACCTTGTTGAGAGGGGAGCATGGTCAGACGCCAACCCCAGCCTCAGCAACAGGGAGGTGGCCACCTCTTCTGCATCAACTGCAGCTTCTGGTGCTCTCAGCCAACAGACCCTGGGGAATTGAGCACCTGCTCTGGGTCTTAGTCCTGAGTGGCAGTCCTGTGGTGAGGAGGAATGCTAGTGTGCTGGAGTTGACGGACTGTGGAGAGAGAATATTCCTCATACTTCCAGGCCAGAAAAGAGTGCTTGTGCTTGCTCATAGACCAGAGCACCTTTCCCTTGACTATGTCAGTTTGTAAGAATTCAGAACTTATAGGTCTGTAGAGATATCTCAGAGAAAAGTTGCATAAAACCTCTGAAACCTGAGATAGGATACCTTCCACTTGAAAAATGACTCAAAAGTCAAGTAATTGGCTGGGAAAATGCTCCAAAAGGGGGTAAATAAGGCTACAGAAGGTTACTATCTTAGGGAAAAGATATTTTCTTCTGTCCTTTTGGATGAGAAAGAGAAAAGTATACAATCAGAGGAAGATCAAAGTATGCAACCAGAGGAAGACAGCAAGTTCAAGGCTGCTACATCCAAAGCCTTTAAAAAAATATACAATGGTCTCAAGTCATGGAAAGCCTTAAAAAGGATTTTGAAAGTCAAGTAAGAGAGGTGGGGGAAAAATTGGGAAGAGAAACTAGAGTGATGCAAGAAAATCATGAAAAAGGAGTCAACTTGCTAAAGGAAACAAAAAAAAACTGCTGACAAAAATAACACCTTTAAAAATAGACTAACCAAAATGGCAAGAGAAGTTCAAAAAGTCATTGAGGAGAGGAATGCCTTAAAAAGCAGAATTGGCTAAATGGAAAAGGAGGTGGAAAAGCTCACTGAAGAAAATAGTTCTTTAAAAATTAGAAAGGAGCAGATGGAAGCTAATGACTTCATGAAAAAAATCAGGAAATTATAAAACAAAACCAAAAGAATGAAAACATAAAAGACAATGTGAAACATCTCACTGGAAAAACAAAGGACCTGGAAACAGATCCAGGAGAGATAATTTGAAAATTATTGATCTACCTGAAAACCATGATCAAAAAAAGAGGAGGAAGGTAGGGTGGAAGGGAATAGGAGAGGGAAGATAAAAGAAGGGATAGCAATTTGGGGAAAGAGATAAATCAGAAACAAGCACTATTGTGAGAGGACAGGTCAAGGGAGGGAATGGAATAAATGGAGGGCAGGATAAGACAGAGGGAAATGTAGTTAGTCTTTTACAACATAACCATTACGGAACTGTTTTGCATGGCTATACGTGTATGACCTACATTGAATTGCTTGCTTTCTCAATGAGGGTGTGTGGAGGAGGGAGGAAAGAAGACAATATGGAACTCAAAGCTTTAATAATGAATGTTAAAATTTGTTTCTGTATATAATTGAGAAATAAGAGGTACAGACAATGGGGTATAGAAATCTATTTTGCCCTACAGGAAAATAGAAAGGAGAAGAATGGAAGAAGAGGGGAATAATAGAAGGAAGGACAGACTGGATGAAGAGGTGGATAGTGTGCATGCTGTCCTGGCGTGGAGGGTGGGGCGAGATGGGGAGAAAATTTTGAATTCAAATTCTTGTGGAAATGAATGTTGAAAACTGAAAATTAAATAAATTATATATTAAAAATATAATTGAAAAAATGGGGGGTATACTGGAGAAATATTAATGCTTTTCTGTATTTGGTTATGAGGTTTTATACGCTAATATATAGTCATTTTTGTGATGCTAAGTACAACTCAGAAAAAAAAATGTTCCTTTCTATTTGTATTCAGCTTTCTTAAAGGTCTATCATACTCAAATTTTCTAAAATTTTATTTGAATCTTTAACTTCTTTCTTATTTACTTTATGATACATTTATATAGTTCATAAAGGATAAAATTGAGGTCTCTCACTCGAATAATTTTGCTATCTTTTTTTTACTGTAATTCATTTAACTTTTCCTTTAAGAATTTCGATGCTTTATCATTTGGTGCATATGTTTAATATTGATATTACTTCATTTTCTGAAGTAACTTTGAGCAAAATATAGTTTCCTTGTCTATCCCTTTTAATTGGGTCCATTTTTTTTGCTTTAATTTTGTCTCAGATAATTATTGCTCTACCATGTTTTTTTACTTTAGCTGAAGCATAATTGATTCTGCTCCAACCGCTCATTTCAAATGAAGGATTCTTAGTTTCTTTATTTCCTGTAAACGATATTATCATTAGATTCTGGTTTCTAATCCATCCACCTGCAAGCCTCCATTTTATGAGTGAATTCAACACATTCATCATTATGATTACTGTTTATTTCCCTCTATGCTCTTTTCTTCTGTTTCTCCATCCGTTTCTCTTTCTGTCTCCCCATCTCTCTCTTTTCTCTTATCTGTCCTTACTTTTATTACTTCCCCTTTCTCTTATCCACTTTCACTTCCATTCCTATTTCCCTGTTGAGTATCATAATATATATGTGTGAGTGTGTATGTGTATGTACACTGTGTATTGTGAATATATGTATGCACGTACACATACATATAGGCACATATTTACATGTATGCAGTGTACATATAACTATATGTGTGTACATGCATATGATGAGTATATATGCATGCATATATGCTTACACATATATGTTTGTGTATGTATATATACACACATATATTCCCCATTTAAACCAATTTACCTCGTGAGTAAGATGTTCAAGTGTTGCCCAACTACCATTTTATTCTCCACTGTAAAAGCTTTCCCTTGAATACTTCTTTTATTCTTCCCCTCTTTTCCCCCTTTCACAGCACATTCCCCTTTCTCACTTATTCATTTTCTGTCATCCCAACACAATGGACTCATTCTCTTGCTGTCCTATGTATAATTTTTCTAACTGCCCTAAAATGATAAAGTCCTTATAAGGCAAGTGCATCATCTTCCCATATAGAATGCTACAAAATTTAATCTTCTTAAATCCCTTATGATTTCTTTTTCATGTTTATATTTTTATGGTTCTCTTAAGCCTACATTTGGAAGTCAAATTTACTATTTAGTTCGGGTATGTTTATCAAGAGTGCTTGAACGGCCTGTATTTCATTAAATATCCTTTTTTCCCATAAGTATTATATTAAGTTATGATGGGTAGGTTATTTTTGGTTGTAATTCTAGCTCTTTTGCTTTCTGAATAACACATTCTAAGCCCTCTGCTACTGCACACTTGTAGCTGCTAAATCTTGCATGATCTTAACTGTGTCTCCAAGGGATTTGCATGGTTTCTTCTTGAAGCTTGAAGTGTTTTCTCCTTAACCCGGATGCTTTGGAATTTGCATATTATATTTCAGTTTTCATTTTGGGATCTAAATAAGGAGTGATTTCTGAATTATTTCTATTTTACCCATTGCTTCTAAGGTATCAGGGCAGTTTTGCTTGACAGTTTTTTCTTTGATTATTGATTCATTTTATAAACATCAAATTGATTTTCAAATACCTTTGCCCCCCATTTCTTAGTGATTGATTTTTTTCCTTATGAAAAGCAAGTTCTTTTCCTTAAGAAAAGTAATTCCTTAAGTTATAATTTTAACAAATATTTAAGCAAAACTAGTCAATAGAATCTGACAGCATATCTAATATTCGACACCCATAGGTCCCATCTTTCCAGCAAATGAAAAGGGATGCATTTTCTTATCTCTTTCAGGGCCAAGTTTGATCATTATAATGACATAGTCTTCATTTTATTTTGTTGTTATACATTTGTTTTGAAAATTTTAAAATTACAGTCAAGCTAATTTATTCATAACCTAAGGCAGAAATGTTTTACTTTCCTTTAAAAAAAATGAAACTTCTTGAGTGTTGCATTCAGAGTAGGCAAGAAAGTGACAGAGGGGAGATTAATAAATAAAAAAAATACCTTTAATGAAGTATATAACTATTCCTTGAGTTTCATAGAAAGTAGAAGAGACCTGAGAGGATATTTACCCTGCCCCATCAAATAACAAATGAACAAAAGGAAGCCTAGAGTGGTGAAATCATTTTTTCCAAGGTCATGCAGGTACTAAATGGCAGAATCTTTGATTTGAACCAGGTTCCTACCTAAACAACCTACAGTCTTTCCACTGCAAATTTTTTTATATTATTTTGGTTTTTTCCCCAATTACTTATGAAAATAATTTCAACATTCATTTTTGAAAATTTTGAATTCCAAATTCTCTCAGGCTCCCCTCCTAGAGACAATAAGCAATTTGACATACATTATAAATATTTGATAATGCAAAACTTGTTTCTCTATTAATCATGTTTTGAAAGTAGAAAAAGACAAACAAATAAAAAATTCCAAAAAAATAAAGGTGTGTACTTCAGTTTGCATTCAGTGCCATACCTATTCTGTTCTGCAAAAATTTTGATACAGAGTTGGAATAAATGAAAAAATTCATCTGAATATTTTCTTTGTGGGAAGATAGCATTTCTTCATCATGAGTCTTTTGGAAATGTCTTGAATCATTGTATTGTTAAGAATAACTGAATAGCACTTGGTCATCATACAGAATTACTGAGGCAGAGACAAGATGGCAGAATGAGAACAACTACTCACCTAAGCTCTTAGACAAACTTCTTCAGATACCTCTAAAAAAGAGAATCTGACCCAATTTTGGAAGGGCAGAATCCAAAAGGAGACAGACTGTGGCAGATTCCCAGCCCAGGACAGACTGGAAGGTCGATGGGAAGGTTCTGTTCCACAGGAGTGGAGGAGCACAAGAGTCTCCACTGTGGCAGGGCCAGGCAGGAAGTCCTGGGGCACTCAGAGGCAGTGGCTTTTACTGCAGAATCTCATCCATAACAGTCAGAATAAGAGTTCAGCTTAACTTGAGTGAGTGAGAGCCACAGAGCCCCAGGTATCTGCAGTGGCTCCTCCTGAGACTAGCAGCCTGCAGATTAAATGTCTGTAACTCACTTATTTGAACATATGGGAGGCAAAACAGTGGAGCAATCAGTAAATGCTCTCTCCTCCTCCCCTTGTTGACCTTGAAAGAACCATAAAATATTTCCCCAGAAAAATCCTGGATCAGTGGGATCAGCAGAAGAAACAATCTTTTAGCATATGAGGCTAAGAAAATCTCTAAAGAGGATTCCTCTTCCTGTGGCAGAAGGGGAGAAATGCAGGACTGGAGCTTTCCTGGACAGCCACACCTCAGTGAACCGAGAGCATATAAGGAGACCTTGGGTGGTGAAGCCTTGCAACCACCAACACCAGGACACCAGGCATGCCTCAACACCCCAGGGAAAACAAGAAGACACTAGGGCAGCTGGGATCACCATCTCTCTGAGTTTGCCTTTGCTCGGGCAAGGAGACTTCCCATGGCCAGACCACCCCTACACACACATAATTTAACAAGCTAGGTCCAGGGCAAATCTGGGGAAACACAAAAAGACTTCACTTGGCTTCTGCTTTCTCACACCTGCCAGCTCAGCACCAGGTTAGTTAGTATCCAGATGAAAGAATCAGAAGCTACAACAAACCAAGCCTCATCAGAGTGAGTAAGAAGCAAAGCAGGAAAGGAAAGGCCATAGAATCTTTCCATAGGGACAAGGATCAAAACAGGAATACCAAAAATGTCAACATTGAGACTGTACTCCCATCTGAAACTTCAGAAGGGACTACAAACTGTCACAAACACAAAGAGCACTCTTGGAAAAGTTGAAGAAGGATTTTGAAAGCCAAATTAGAGAAACAGAAGATAACTGGCC
This sequence comes from Notamacropus eugenii, assembly GCF_028372415.1. Lineage (NCBI taxonomy): Eukaryota > Metazoa > Chordata > Mammalia > Diprotodontia > Macropodidae > Notamacropus > Notamacropus eugenii. The sequence continues at coordinate 534,601,682 of NC_092873.1, forward strand.
AATTATTTTGAAAATATGAAAAAAGAATCCACTGAAGAGAATTGCTCGTTAAAAAAGAAAATTGGACAAATGGAAAAGGAAGTACAAAAACTAACTGGAGAAAATAATTTCTTAAAAGGAATAATTGGAAAGATGGAAAAGGAGACACAAAAGTTAACTGAAGAAAACAATTAGATCAAAATTAGAATTGGGCAAGTAGAAGCTAATGATTCTACGAGACATCAAGAATCAGTGAAACAAAATCTAAACCATGACAAGATAGAATAAAATATAAAATATCTAATTGGAAAAACAACTGACCTGGAAAATAGATCCAGGAGAGAAAATCTAAGAATTATTGGTCTACCAGAAAGCCACGATGAAAAAAAGAGCTTGGAAAATATCTTCCAAGAGATCATCAAGGAAAACTTCACAGAAGTCCCAGATTCAGAGGGTGAAATGTTCATTGAAAGAATCCACCCATCACCTCTCAAAAAGGAACACAAACTAAGAACACCAAATAATATCCTTGCCAAAATTCAGAACTATCAAGTGAAGAAGAAAAAACTACAGGCAGCCATAAAGAAACCATTCAAATATCAAGGAGCTGCAGTCAGGATCACACAGGAACTTGCAGCTTCAACATTAAAAGATCTAAGGAATTGGAATATGGTATTCTGTAAAGCAAAGGAGCTGAAACTACAACCAAGGATCAATTATTTCAGGCAAGGAGATGGATATTCAATGAAATAAGGGATTTCTAAACCTTCCTGATAAAAAGGCCAGAATTCAATAGAAAAATCAATCTTCAAACACAGGTCTCAAGAAGAGGCATAAAAAGGTAACCAGGGGAAAAGAATAACTTGCAATATGGGTAAGCTGTTTACGTCCTTATAAGGAAAGATGACATGTATTAAACTTGAGAATTGTATATTTATTAAGAAATATAAAAGGGGTATAAATAGATAGAGGGAGTGGACATAAAGTAAATAATGTAATGATAAAAATGTGATTGAAGGGTGTCAAGGGATCATAAAAGGAGATGTGAAAAGGAGGAGGCAGAACATGGTAAATTACATCACAGGAAGAGGTACAAAATTATATTACAGTAGAGAGAAAGAGGGGAGGGAGAGGACCATTCTTTGAGAAGTACTCTCACCTGATTTGGATCAAGTTGGGAACAACAAACTTAAGTATATAAAGCTAACTACCTCAAAGGGAATAGGAGGGGAAGGGGAAAAGAAAGTAGAGGGGAGGATAAAAGAGAGGAAAGAAGTAGTAAAGGTAAAGGGGTGTAAAAAGAAGGGGAGCTGAAAGAACAAAGGGAAGATAGCAAGAGGTGATGGTCAAAAATTAAAACTCTATTGTGGAAGGGAAAGGAGACGGGAGACCTAAAAGCACAAAAGGTGGGAAGAGAATGGAGGGAAAGACACAGATAGTAATCATAACTGTGAATGTGAATAGGATGAACACTCCCATGAGACAGAGACAGATAGCAGATTGGATAAGTAATCATAATCCAACAATGTCTTGTTTACAAGAAACATGTTTGACATGGGGGGATACACAAAGGGTAAAGGTAAAAGTTTGGAGCAGAATATATTGTGCTTCAATTGATGTAAAAAGAGCAGGGGTAGCAATCCTAATCTCAGACAAAGCAAAACCAGAAACAGATCTAATCAAAAGAGATAAGGAACGAAACTATATCTTGCTGAAAGGCACCATAGACAACGGAGCAATTCCATTAATAAACATATAGGCTCCAAGTTATATAGCATCCAAATTCTTAGAGGAAAAGTTAAGGGAAGTTGCAGGAAGAAATAGAAAAACTATACTAGTGGGGGACCTCAACCTCTCCCTCTCTAAACTTCATAAATCAAACCTCAAAATAAACAAGAAAAAAGTTAAGAGAGTGAATAGAACTATGGATAAGGTAGATATGATAACTCTCTGGAGAAAACTGAATGGAGGTAGAAAGGAATACTGCTTTTTCTCAGTGGTACATGGCACATGTACAAAAATTAGTCACCTAGGCCATAAAAACCTCCCAATCTAGTGCAGAAAGGAAGAGATAGTCAATGCATCCTTCTTAGATCATAATTCAATAAAACTTATATGTAATCAAAGGTCATGGAAGCATAAACCAAAAATTAATAGAAAATTACACAATGTAATCCTAAAAAAATGAGGAGTTTAAACAGCAAACTATAGAAGCAAAGAGCAACTTCATTCAAGACAATAACAACGAGACAATGTACCAAATTTTATGAGATACTGAAAAAGCAGTTCTTATGGGAAGTTTTATATCTTTGAATACCTACATGAATAAAATGGAGAAAAAGGAGATCAATAAATTGGGCATGCAGCTGAAAAAGCTCAGAAAAGACCAAATTGAAAATCACCAAGTAAATACCAGATTAGAAATACTGAAAAGCAAAGGAGAGATAAATAAAACTGAAATTAAGAAAACTATTGAACTAATAAATAAAACTTGGAGTTGGTTTTATGAAAAAAAATGTAAAATTGATAAATCTTTGGTCAATTTGATTTAAAAAAAAGAAAGAAGAAAACCACATTATCAATATCAAAAATGAAAAGGGTGAGCTCACCTCCAGTGAGGAGGGAATTAAAACAATACTAAGAAATTATGTTGCCCAACTGTATGCCTATAAATTGGACAATCTAAATGAGATGGATGATTATTTTAAAAGATACGAATTGGCCAGACTAACAGAAGAGGAAGTTAAATATTTAAATAACCCCATCTCAGAAAGAGAAATTGAACAAGCCATCAATGAACTCCCTAGGAAAAAAAATTTCAGGGCCAGATGGATTCAGAAGTGAATTCTATCAAACATTTAAAGAAGAGTTAATCCCAATACTACATAGATTATTTGGGATAATTGGAGAACAAGGAGTCCTCCTAAATTCTTTTTCTGATGCAAATGTGGTTTTGATACCTAAACCAGGAAGAACCAAAACAGAGAAAGAAAATTGTAGACCAATTTCTCTAATGAATATAGAGCAAAAATTTAAAGTAACATTTTAGCAAAAACAATACAGCAGTGATCACGTTGAATTTATACCAGGAAATCAGGGTTGGTTCAATATTAGGAAAACTATTAACATTTTTGTTCAAATCAACAACAAAACTAACAGAAACTACATGATTATCTCAACAGATGCAGAAAAAGCTTTTGACAAAATGAAACACCCATTCCTATTGAAAACACTGGAGAACATAGGACCAAATGGAACTTTACATAAAATAGTAGCAGTATCTACCTAAAACGTTCAGCAAGCATTATATGCAATGGCTACAAGGTATATGCACTACTAATAAGATCTAGGGTTAGACAAGGATGTCCATTATCACCAGTATTATTCAATATGGTACTAGAAATATTACCTGTAGCAATAAGAGAAGAAAAAGAAATTGAAGGAATTAGAATAGGCAAAGAAGAAACCAAGTTATCACTCCTTGCAGATGATATGACGATATACTTAGAGAATCCCAGAGAATCAAGTAAAAAAAAAACTACTTGAAATAATAAACAACTTTGGCAAAGTTGCAGGTTACTAAATAAACCAACAAAAATCTTCTGCATTTCTCTATATTACTAACAAAGCCCAACAGCAAGAGATAGAAAGAGAAATCCCGTTTAAAGCTAAGGTAGACACTATAAAATATTTGGGAGTCTATGTCCCAAAATAAACCCAGAGACTATATGAACACAATTACAAAACACTTTTCACACAAATAAAGTCGGGTCTAAGTAAGTGGAAAAACATCAGTTGGTAGTGGGTGGGCTGAGCCAATATAATAAAAATGAAAATTCTTCCTAAATTAATTTATTCAGTGCCATACTAATCAAAATATTACATAATTATTTTGTGGAGATTGAAAAAGAATATCAAAATTCATCTGGAAGAATAAAATGTCCAGGATATCAAGGGAATTAATGAAAAGAAATGCTAGGGAAGGTGACATAGCTCTACGAGATCTCACATTGTACTATAAAGCAGCAATTATCAAAATCACTTGGTACTGACTAAAAAACTAAAGGGTAGACCAGTGGAATAGGTTAGATACTCAAAAGACTGTAATCAATTAATATAACAATTTACTGTTTGATAAACCCAAGGACCGAGCTTCTAGGATAAGAACTCACTGTTTGACAAAAATTGCTGGGAAAATTGGATAACAGTATGGTGGAAACTAGGCATAGACCAATACTTACACCGTACAGAAGAATAAAGTCTGAATGGGTACATGATTTAGGTATAAAGATTGATACTATAAACAAATCAGTGGAACACTAAACAGTGTATTTATCAGATATATGGAGAAGGGAAGAATTTTTGACTAAACAAGAGATATAAAACACTATGAAATGCAAATTGGATAATCTTGATTACACTAAATTGAAAAATTCTTGCACAAACCAACCCAATATAAGCAAGATTAGGAGGCAAGCAGAAAACTGGGAAAGAATGTTTGCAACTAATGCCTGTGATAAAAGACCTCACTTCTAAAATATATAGAGAACTGACTCAAATATACAAGAATATAAATCATTCCCCAGTTGATAAATGGTGAAAGGATATGAACAGGCAGTTTTCAGAGGAAGAAATCAAAGCTCTCTCTTGTCAGATGAAAATATACTCTAAATCACGATTGATTAGAGAGATACAAATCAAAACAACTTTGAGATACCACATCACACTTATCAGATTGGCTAACATGAGAAAACAGGATGATGATATATCTTGGAAAAGATGCGGGAGAGTTGGAACACTAATTCATTGTTGGTGGAGCTGTGAGCTGATCCAACCATTCTGGAGAGTGATTAGGAACTATGCCTAAAGGGCTACAAAAATGTGCATATCCTTTAACCCAACAATACCGCTTCTAGGACTGTATGCCCAAGAGATCATAAAAATGGGAAAGGGTCCCACATGTACAAAAATATTTATAGCAGCACTCTTTGTGGTGGCTAAAAACTGGAAATCAAGGTGATACCCATCAATTGGGGAATGGCTAAATAAATTCTGGTGTATAAATGTAATAGACTACTACTTGGCTATAATACATGATGAACAGGAAGACTTCAGAGAGGCCTGGAAAGACTTACATGAATCGATGCTGAATGAAAGGAGAAAAACCCGGAGACCTACGTACACAACAACAACCATAGTGTATGAGGATTTTTTGTGGTAAACTTAGAACTTCATTGCAATGCAAGGATTCAGAAATTTCCCAATGGTCTTTTAAGACAACATGCCTTCCACATCCAGAGAAAGAACTATGAAATTCAATCACAGAATGTGGTAGATCATTTTCTTTTGTACTATGCTTTGGTTTATTTTATGGTCTCTCCCATTCATTTTAATTCTTCTATGCAACTTGAAGAAGGTGAAAATGTATTCAATAGAAATGTATGTGTAGAACTTATATAAAATTGTATGCTTCCTCAGGGAGGGAGAGGAGAGGTAGGGCCAAAATAGGGGGAGGGAGGGGAAAAATCTACATTATATGGAAGTGATTGTAGAACACTGAAAACAAATAAAATAATAAGAAGAAAACTGAATTACTGTTGCCATGTGCAATATTCTCCAGCTTCTGTTTACATCACGTGGCATGAGTTCATGCAAATCTTCTCAAATTTTTCTGAGATCATCCAGTAGATCATTTCTTAGAAGATAATTGTATTCCATTACAATCATAAATCACAACTTATTTAGTTATTACCCAACTGAGAAAATTTTCAGTTCCTCTGTTTCCAATTCTTTGCCAAAACAAAAGAATTACACACACACACACACACATACACACACACACACACGCACACACATACACAAATGTTCTTCCCTACTAAAAAAATTCTCTGTGAAATACAGCCCTAGGGAGGGCGGAGCCAAGATGGCGGAGTGAAAGCAACGACTCACCTAAGCTCCTGGAAAAACTCCTTTGGATATCTCTGGGGGGAGAGTCTGACCAGACTTTGGAGGTGTAGAATCCAGTGGGAGACGGACTTTGACAGATTCGGAGCCCAGGCTGGACTGGAAGGTCCAAGGGAGGGATCTGTTCCGCGGGGGTAAGACCCCGGCGCACAGCGCAGCGCAGTCGGCGCAGCAGGGCGGTCGGCGCGGCAGGGCGGAGGCGACCCGAGGGGCCCAAGAGTGGCGGGCGAGACAAGCGGAGCAGGAGATAAGCCAGGCCGAGCCAACGATATCAGCGCAACAGCCTTTGAAATCTTCAGCCTAAAGACGGGACTTCAGTGGGTCACTACTTGAACATCCAGAAGCTGGGATGCCGGAGTGATCAGTAAGTGCTCTCCCCTCCCCCCCGATGACCGTGAGGGAACCATAAAATTCTTCCCCAGATTGATCCTGGATCAGTGGGAGCAGCAGAAAGGGGCGAGTGGTCTCGTAACACCAGAGGCTGGAGAGGTGGCAAAGGGGGATTCTTCCTACCGTGGTGGAGGCTGTCTGGAGGGACAGACGACCCAGGGCAGAGAAAAATTCGCACTGAGACCCAAGCAAGCCTCAGCCCGGGAGACGAGCCCCAGGAGGGGCGGGAACACGCATTAGCCTCTAGGCGTGCCCCAGCCCTCCAGGGGAAAAGGGAAGACAATAGGGAAGCTGGGATCACCATCCCCCTGGACCTTGCCTTTGCCTCAGGCCAGCTGAGGAGATAGCCTGAGACCAGACCACACCTCCCACACACCTATCAAGCTAAACCCAGGGTTGATCTGGGAAACAACAACAACAACAAAAAAAAAAGCCTGCTTTTAGCCTAGACAAACATCAACTCAACTTAAAAGATCTGTATCTTCTGACTGAAAGAACCAAAAGCTACAACACTCAGCCAACATCATGAATCGGAAAAAGCAGACGAAAAGTGAAAAAACCATAGAATCTTTCTATGGGGATAAGGACCAAAACACAAACACCAAAGAGGTCAGAGCTGAGTCTGTACTTCCATCTGAAACCTCAGATGGGACTATGAATTTCTCGCAAGCACAACTAGATTACCTGGAACGTCTGAAGAAGGATATAAAAGAAAAACTGGCCAATGATTTTAAAACCATAAAAAAAGAATTCACTGATGAGAACATCAATTTGAAAAAGAAAATTGAAGAAATGGAAAAGGAAGTTCAAAAATTAACTGGAGAGAATAATTCCCTAAAAGGAAGAGTTAATCAAACGGAAAAGGAAACTCAAAACCTAATAGGGAAAATTGATCAGATGGAAAAGGAAACCCAAAACCTAACTGGGAAAATTGGTCGAATGGAAAAAGAAGTACAAAAATTAAATGGAGAAAATAGCTCCTTAAAGGGAAAAATTGGCCAGATGGAAAAGGAGATGCGAAAGCTAACTGAAGAAAACAATACGATCAAGATTAGAATTGGGCAAGTAGAAACTAATGACTCAATGAGGCAACAAGAATCAGTCAAACAAAATCTAAAGAATGAAAAGATAGAAGAAAATCTAAAATATTTAATTGGAAAAACAACTGACCTGGAAAATAGATCCAGGAGAGAAAATCTAAGAATTATTGGCCTGCCAGAAACCCATGATGAAGAAAAGAGTCTGGACAATATCTTCCAGGAAATCATCAAGGAAAACTGTCCAGAAGTACTAGACTCAGAGGGCAAAATAGTCATCGAAAGAATCCACCGTTCCCCACTGGAAAGGGATCCCAAACTCAAAACCCCAAGAAATATAGTTGCCAAATTCCAGAGCTATCAAGTGAAGGAGAAAATACTACAAGCAGCCAGAAAGAAACAATTTAAATATCAAGGTCACACAGTCAGGATCACACAGGACCTTGCAGCTTCTACATTAAAAGATCGAAAGAATTGGAACCCAATATTCCGTAAGGCAAAGGAGTTGGGACTCCAACCGAGGATCAACTACCCAGCAAAGTTCAGCATAACATTTCAGGCAAGGAGAAAGTCATTCAACGAAATAAGGGATTTCCAGAGCTTCCTGACCAAAACACCAGAACTCAATAGACAATTTGATCTTCAAATGCAGGTCTCCAGAGAATCATAAAAAGGTAAACAGAGGGGAAAAAACAAAAACAAAAACTTGCAACTCAATTAGGGCAATCTGTTTACCTCCCTGTAAGGGAAGGTGATACCTGTTAATCTTGAGAACTGTGCAGCTATTATGATAAAAGGGATATATGTAGAGGGAACGGGCATAAAGTAAATGATGTCATGGCAAAAATATGATTTAAGTATGAGAAGGGAATGTAATAGGAGGTGTGGAAAGGGGGAAGCAGAAAATGGCAAATTATATCACAGGAAGAAGTACAAAACCATAGTAGAGGGAAGGAGGGGAGGGAGATGAGCATTGTTTGAGAGGTACTCTCATCTGATTTGTTCAAAGGAGGGAACAATAACCTTAAGCAGATAATCCTAACTAGCTCTATAGGTAGTAGGAGGGGAAGGGGGAAGAAAGGGGAGGGTGGCTAAAAGGGAGGAAAGAAGCAATAAGAGTAAAGGGGACTAAAAGGGAGGGGGGCTAAAAGAAGGAGGGGAAGGCTGCAGGAGGAGGGGGAGAAAAGTGAATACTATTGAGGAGGGGAAGGGAGACGGGAGAGTTAAAAGCACAAATGGTGGGAAAGAGGGTGGAGGGAAATACACAGATTGTAATCATAACTGTGAATGTGAATGGGATGAACTCTCCCATAAAACGGAGACGGATAGCAGAATGGATTAAAAGCCATAATCCAACAATATGCTGCTTACAAGAAACACATTTGAAACGGGGGGATACACATAGGATAAAGGTCAAAGGATGGAGCAGAATATATTGTGCTTCAGCTCATGTAAGAAAGGCAGGAGTAGCAATCCTAATCTCAGACAAAGCAAAAGCAGAAATAGATCTAATCAAAAGGGATAAGGATGGAAACTATATCCTACTAAAAGGCACCATAGACAATGAAGCAATATCATTACTAAACATGTATGCTCCAAGTGGTATAGCATCCAGATTCTTAGAGGAGAGGTTGGGGGAGTTGAAGGAAGAAATTGATAGCAAAACTATACTAGTGGGGGACCTCAACCTCCCCCTCTCTGAACTAGATAAATCCAACCTCAAAATAAACAAGAAAGAGGTTAAGGAGGTAAATAAAACTCTGGATAAGGTAGATATGATAGATCTTTGGAGAAAATTAAATGGGAATAGAAAGGAATATACCTTTTTCTCAGCGGTACATGGAACATTTACAAAAATTGACCATGTACTAGGACATAAAAATCTCACAATCCAGTGCAGAAAGGTAGAGATAATCAATGCATCCTTTTCAGATCATAATGCATTAAAAATTACATGTAATAAAAGGCCATGGAAAGAGAAACCAAAAATCAATTGGAAACTAAACAATCTAATTCTAAAGAAGGATTGGGTTAAAGAAGAAATCATAGAAACAATCAACAACTTCATTCAAGAGAATGACAATAGTGAGACAACGTACCAAAACTTATGGGACACTGCAAAAGCAGTTATTAGGGGAAGTTTTATATCTCTGAATGCTTACATAAATAAAATAGAGAAAGAGGAGATCAATGACTTAGGCTTGCAGTTGAAAAAGCTAGAAAAAGAACAAATTGAAAACCCCCAAGTAAATACCAAATTAGAAATACTGAAAACCAAAGGAGAGATTAATAAAATTGAAATAAAGAAAACTATTGAATTAATAAATAAAACCAATAGTTGGTTTTATGAAAAAACTAATAAAATTGATAAACCTTTGGTTAATCTGATCAAAAAAAAGAAAGAAGAAAACCAAATTACTAACATTAAAAATGAAAGGGGTGAACTCACCTCCAATGAGGAGGAAATTAAAACAATAATTAGAAACTACTTTGCCCAACTTTATGCCCACAAATTCGATAATCTAAACGAGATGGATGAATATTTTAAAAAATACAAATTGCCCAGATTAACAGAAGAGGAAGTTGAATACTTAAACAACCCCATCTCAGAAAAAGAAATTGAACAAGCCATCAATGAACTCCCTAGGAAAAAATCTCCAGGGCCAGATGGATTCACAAGTGAATTCTATCAAACATTTAAAGAACAGTTAATTCCAATACTACATACACTATTCTTGAAAATTGGGGAAGAAGGAGTCCTCCCAAATTCTTTCTATGATACAAATATGGTTTTGATACCCAAACCAGGAAGAGACAAAACAGAGAAAGAAAATTATAGACCAATTTCCCTAATGAATATAGATGCAAAAATTTTAAATAAGATTTTAGCAAAACGAATACAGCATCTTATCACGAGATTAATACATTATGATCAGGTAGGATTCATACCAGGACTACAGGGCTGGTTCAATATTAGGAAAACTATTAGCATTATCGACCACATCAACAACAAAGCTAACAAAAACCACATGATTATCTCAATAGATGCAGAAAAAGCTTTTGACAAAATACAACATCCATTCCTACTAAAAACATTGGAGAATGTAGGAATAAAGGGAACTCTCCATAAAATAATAAGCAGTATCTATCTAAAACCTTCAGCAAGCATTATATGCAATGGGGATAAGCTAGATGCATTCCCAATAAGATCAGGGGTGAAACAAGGTTGTCCATTATCACCACTATTATTCAATATGGTACTAGAAATGTTAGCTGTAGCAATTAGACAAGATAAAGATATTCAAGGAATTAGAATAGCCAAAGAAGAAACTAAGTTATCACTCTTTGCAGATGATATGATGATTTACCTAGAGAATCCCAGAGATTCAAGTAAAAAATTACTTGAATTAATAAACAACTTTGGCAAAGTTGCAGGGTACAAAATAAACCCACACAAATCCTCTGCATTCCTATATATTAGCAACAAAGTTCAACAGCAAGAGATAGAAAGAGAAATCCCATTTAAAGTTAGGGTAGACAGTATAAAATACTTAGGAGTCTACCTGCCAAAACAAACCCAGGGACTATATGAACACAATTACAAGACACTTTTTGCACAAATAAACTCAGATTTAAGTAAGTGGAAAAACATTAGTTGCTCATGGGTAGGCCGTGCTAATATAATAAAAATGACAATTCTACCCAAATTAATATACTTATTTAGTGCCATACCAATTAAACTATCAGACAATTACTTTCTAGAGCTGGATAAAATAATATCAAAATTCATTTGGAAAAACAAAAGGTCCAGAATATCAAAGGGACTAATGAAAAGAAATGCTTGGGAAGGTGGCCTAGCGCTACCAGACCTTAAACTGTACTATAAAGCAGCAATTATCAAAACCACTTGGTATTGGCTAAGAAACAGAGAGGTAGACAAGTGGAATAGACTTGGCACTCAAGATGCAGTAGGCAAGGAATATAGCAACCTTCTGTTTGATAAACCCAAGGACCCCAGCTTCTGGGATAAGAACTCATTGTTTGACAAAAATTGCTGGGAAAACTGGATAACAGTGTGGCGGAAATTAGGCATAGACCCATACCTGACACCGTACACAAGAATAAAGTCCAAATGGGTACATGATTTAGGTATAAAGATTGATACCATGAATAAACTGGAGAAGCAAGGAATAGTGTATTTATCAGATCTATGGAGAAGGGAAGAATTCTTTACTAAAGGAGAGATAGAATGCATTATGAAATGCAAAATGGATAACTTTGATTACATTAAACTGAGAAGTTTTTGCACAACCAAACCCAATGCAACCAAAATCCGGAGGGATGTAGTAAATTGGGAAAAAATTTTTACAGCTAAGCTCGGGGATAAAAGCCTCATTTCTAGAATATATAGAGAACTGACCCAAATGTATAATCATACAAGTCATTCCCCAATTGATAAATGGTCAAAGGATATGAACAGGCAATTTTCAGAGGAAGAAATTAAAGCTATCTATAATCATATGAAAAAATGCTCTAAATCACTATTGGTTAGAGAGATGCAAATCAAAACAACTCTGAGGTACCACATCACACCTATAAGATTGGCAAACATGACAGAACAAGAAAATGATAAATGCTGGAGAGGATGTGGGAGAGTTGGAACACTAATTCATTGTTGGTGGAGCTGCGAGCGCATCCAACCATTCTGGAGAGCAATTTGGAACTATGCCCAAAGGGCTACAAAAATGTGCATACCCTTTGACCCAGCAATATCGCTACTAGGACTATATCCCCAAGAGATCATAAAAATGGGAAAGGGTCCCACATGTACAAAAATCTTTATAGCAGCACTCTATGTAGTTGCCAAAAACTGGAAGTCAAGGGGATGTCCATCAATTGGGGAATGGCTGAATAAATTATGGTATATGAATGTAATGGAGTACTATTGTGCCATAAGAAATGATGAACAAGAAGACTTCAGAGAGGCCTGGAAGGACTTATATGACCTGATGCTGAGTGAAAGGAGCAGAACCAGGAGAACTTTATGCACAGCAACAACCACAGTGTGTGAGAGTTTTTTCTGGTAGACTTAGATTTTTGTAATAACACAAGAACTTCTGAAAAAAAAAAAAAATCCCAATGGTGGACCTCAAGGCAAAATGCCTTCCACACTCAGAGAGAGAAATATGGAAGTCACTCACATAATGTAGCAGATCATGTTTGTGTATGTGTATCTGTTTGTGTATCATGTTCTGATTTGTTATACGGATTCTTTCATTTATCTTAGTCTGACTACATAGCATGACTATAGTGAAAATATACTCAATAGGAAAGTATATGTAGAATCTATACAGAATTGTATGCAGTCGTGGGGAGGGAGGGAGGTAGTGGGGGGTGGGTGGGGAGGGATAAAATCGCAATTGTATGGCAGTGATTGTTAAACATTAAAAAAATAAAAAAAATTAATAAAAAAAAAAAAAAACAAAAAAACAAAAAAAAAAAAAAAAAAGAAATACAGCCCTAGCAGTGGTATAGCTTTTAGGGCATAGTTCCAAATTGCTCTCTAGAATGCTTGAATCAATCCACAACTCCACCAACAGCGCATTAGTGTCCAAAAATTGCCATAACCTTTTCAACATTTATCATTTTCTTTTCCTGACATATTGGGCAATCTTATTGGATGTGAGGTGACACCTCAGAGCTTTTCTAATTTGCATTTTTCTAATCAATAGTGATTAAGAGCATTTTATATAACTATTGATAGTATTGATTTCTTTGTCTGAAAACTGTCTGCTTATATCCTTTGGCTGTTTATCAATGGGACAATGACTTTTCTTGTAAATTTGACTCAATTCCACATATGTGTGTGTACATGTGTATAAATACACACATGTATGTATACATACACACATGAATATATACATAAGATATATATGTGAAGCTTTTAGCAGAGATAGATTGTAAAAATTGTTTTCCTTCTTCATAAATCTGACAGCTGACATGTAAGCTATTCTTGCTCATATTATTTGTTTGTGAGAATCACCTTTTATGTCCAAATTATATTCCTGTTTTGACATTATCTTTGTATAAAGTATAAGTGTCTATTCATCCTTTCTGCCATATGGTTTTCCAGTTACCCCAGCAATATTTTGTCAGATACTGAGTTTTTGTACCAAAGGCTGGGATCTTTGTGTTTATCAAATACTAGTTACAATGGTTTGTTACTTGTCTTGTGTACCTAATATGTTTCTTTGATCCACCACTCTGTTTCTTAGACAGTATCAGAGAGTTTTGACTATTACTACTTTATAACATAGTTTGAGATCTGGTAAGACCAGATCACATTCTTTCACTTTTTTCCGCATTAATTATCTCTATATTCTTGAACTTTTGTTCTTCTGGATAAATTTTATTATTTACTATTTTTCTGGTTCTATATAATACTTTTCTGGGAATTTAATTGGTATAGCACTTAATAGATACATTAATTTATGTCGAATTGTCATTTTATAATATTGACTTGACCTAACAATAAGCAATTATTTTTTCCCAAATTATTAGATCTGTCTTTATTTATATGAAAAAGGGTTTTGCAATTGTGTTCATTTAGTTTTTTTTCTGTTTCTATTTTGCCCTCTGGTTCTGGGATATCAGGGCAGTTCTCTTTGATAATTTCTTAAAATATGATATCTAGGATCTTTGTGATCATGGCTTTCAGGTAATCTCATAATTCTTAAATTATTTCTCCTTAATCTATTTTTTCAGGTAAATTGTTTTACCAATGGAATTTTTCACATTTTCTTCTATCCTTTTTCACTCTTGACTTTGCTTAGTAGTTTCTTAATGTCTCATGGAGTCATTAGCCTCAATTTAACCAATTTCAATTTTTAAGTAATTATTTTCTTCAGTTAGCTTTCGTACTTTCCATTTAACTAGTTCAATTTGTAAGAAAATTGTTTTTTCAGCAGTGAATCTTTGTACCAACAAATTGATCTGTTGAAAGTCACCAAGTGGGTTAAATAGAAGAGTCTTAATTGGAAACTGGTTCATCATCCTCTAAATATAGGGTGTTTCCCACTACATATTTTTTTCAAGGATTGTTTTATTTTATTTTTATTTGTCGTCCCTTTACTTTATATTTCTCCCAGTACTTAGATGAAGCATAATAAGTGACTTTTTGAGTTGAACTGAATTTTTCAGATAAGGAGTTATAGTAATTAGATCCCATTTCCACTAGATACTAAGATATCCCAGTAAATTATGGAGTGAGACCAAAAAATATATCTCTAACTCCAAGTCACATTCTACTATCCTGGAGTCCCATTGTAGTCCCTGAAATCCTATGACTTTCACAGATCTGTGATCACATTGATTTAGGAACTCAATCTACCAATTCAAATATATGCATACATGTTCATATCATATTCAAGTCTTGTCCATATATTCCTATAAACCCTATTAAGATATTATTGTGTACTTATGAAGCGTATATATATATATATATATATATATATATATATATATATATATATATATATATATATATATATATATATATATATATATATAAACACTTTCATTCATGGCCATACATTTCTCTATTAAAATGACTTTGACGCTTTTCTCCCTAACTCTGCCTAATTAAGTAAATCAATACTTATGACATAATTTTGATTATCCACATACACCATGTAAATATTTTTAACTGACATCAACTTTACTTTGAAAGAATTCATGGGGTCAGGAAGGCTTGTACCTTTGGTGAGAGGACTTACCAAGTCCTTTCAGGGCTGCTCATTCACCTTTGATGTTCACCTGTCCCCCAGCTCTCACCTATGACTTCAAGAAACTGTAGTGTGGGCAGTGGCAACACCTTAGTCAAAGCATCTCAACAGATGGACTAAACCATATTGAAGATAAATGCGAGGTCATAAATCTATTAGTGAGTTAGTAGGGTGTCTACACTAAGTACATGAAAATTTACTCCTGTGTAATTGGCAGATGAGAGCAAATTGTTTCAATGACCATGATGGGGACTGAAGTAGGAGCTATGGAGCATTTAAAGTTTGGTTAGACATTAAAGACACTAGGGTCATCCACTGTATCCCAGGTTATCACTAGTCATTCTGACTTGTTTTGCCATTGAACTTAAATGAATCTGGAAGAGAGGGTAAAACAGACAACTTCACACAACTCTGCCTCACTTAAATCCAGTTTATGCACAAGTCAAGACATCACCCATGGTGTCACTGGTCCTCTTCAAAAACAAAAGATGAAGAGGAACAAATCATTCCAAGGCTGGGGGACCCAATATTGAGAGGCAGGAAAAAAACCCACCAGAATATAAGACCTTAAAAACAGTTGAGAAGTGGAGTAAGGATTCATGCTCCATTTATGTATTGATTAACAAGGTGATTTCAGTTGGAAAGGAGACAAGACAAGGACTACTTCGGGAAAATAATGGATTCCATGTATTATGATGGGGACCACAAATATGGAATCTTTGATCATTCACATCCTTGAATGTAGGGAAGGGATAGCAGGACACATATCTCTGTCTCCTAAGTGAGCTTGGAGACTTACTACCTTGTGACTTTAGGACAATGAGTAGCAAAAGCCAATTAACTTCCCACCATGGAAAGTCACTTTGACATTAAACAATGGTCTCCTAGTTTTCTTATGGCTGTTTTGTGAGTTTAAGGATGACATATTGTCAATGACTGTAGGTTGCATTTGCTTAGTAATTATTTTATCATCCCATTTTTTTTTTTACTTAATTCTACTCTGCTTACCCTTCTTTGTTTTTTCTTTCCCATTCCCTGTTGGTGTCCAGGTAGGACATGCTATCTCCTCCTCTCTTCTTTCTGTTTAGTATGAACTGGAGGGATTCTATGACTTTGGATACACTGGAGAATACAGAAAGTTTTAATTGGTTCATGGGCCTTCAAGGGTCATTTGTACTTTAACTCAAAATTAACTTAAAGGGTTAAATCTCCTGTGTTATTTTGAAATACATACATACACACACACATATATATGTATATATATATATAGACAGACAGACAATAAGAACAGCAATCTAGAAAGCAAGACACCTCAACCTTTCCTACTACATTTTGTATCAATTG
Organism: Notamacropus eugenii; assembly: GCF_028372415.1. Lineage (NCBI taxonomy): Eukaryota > Metazoa > Chordata > Mammalia > Diprotodontia > Macropodidae > Notamacropus > Notamacropus eugenii. The sequence continues at coordinate 534,618,180 of NC_092873.1, forward strand.
AATTATGTGACCATAGATAGACCAAGGGCTCCATTCAGCCCTTGAGCAAGAGGGCTGAATTTTCATAAGTAAAATAAAGTAGTTTATTTAGATGACCTTTAATATTTCTTTTAGTGTGTTATTTCTAGAACTGGAGTTCCTAGGTTCTCATTGATATTTTCCTAATTATCAATGGAGGTAAACTCCATTAGATTTTAGAATAGGGATTTAGGGAGAAGTTATAACAATTATTGTAATTCAAAATAAAATCCTCTGAAACTGGAGACACCTGGAGAGAGTTGGCTAGAACTTAAAGTAAAATGGTCAGGGAACATCTCTGTATATAACAGAAGGAGCAAAGGGAAATCATCCTTTCTCCTTCATGGAGTCCCTTTGAAGTTATCCATAGTTGTAACTTTCTGCTGTAAGTCTCAGGGCATTTCTAGAGCCCATATCTTACTCTTCTCTTTTGAAGAGTCACAATCTATAAAGCCATTGTCATCCTTGGTTGACCAATGTTCTATTTATACCTGCAGTTGCCTTCTTTCCTGTAGACCAATATTACTCCTTTGT